>NW_013952439.1:546715-568703 GCF_001266775.1 Austrofundulus limnaeus
AAATAAATAAATAAATAAATAAATAAATAAATAAATAAATAAATAAATCTAAAGAAGAAAATAAAGAGGCTTCTCTCTAGTTAAAAAAAAACAGATGATAAAACGGTTAGGGCAGTGTACACCAACTTTTTGTAAAACTGTAACCTGATGGWTTTTTGTTCTTTGTATTGTTCAGATTCCAGGAAAATGGTTGCAAAGCATTGGTACATTTGATAGTTTTCTTGTAAAACAAAGGAGTATGTACAAAGAAARGTAAATAAAACAATATGATCCACTCCAGCTATGCTCCTTCATTAAGGGGAGCACAGAGCAGTAAATATGTCCATGAAAAATAACTACATTTCTTACTGCAGGGTTCAAAACAGCTAACTTTATTTAACTAATAGAGACTTAAAAAACATTAGAATGATGAATAAACTGTAGAAATTAAGAAAGTAAAGAAGAAAACAAAAAKCTGAGAAATCTTTCTAATGTTAATGTCAATTTTTGGTTATTTATTGGAAAAAGATTGTGTTAATGAGTCTGTTTTTTAACATTTAATTTACTGTTTTCATGTTAGTAAAATATATTCTGAATCACTGACGCATTATTAATAAAACATCCATAATCGTCATAAGTTGCAAAGTACATTTAAAACTGATTAACTTTAGGAGTTAACCCAATTCAAGATGGCCACAGCTAACTGATCAGTTTTAGATATTCATCTAAAAAAAGCATTAAAAGATCACACAGTGTTTCATTCCTTTTGAAACAGCTTAAACTTAAATATTTCTCAAGATAACTTCGGTTAAAAATCTGATAAGGCTGCGGGTGATAAGCATTCCTGTAAGGAATGTAGTTTTTGAGGGTTTAGGATTATTCTTTTTTTAGTTTTTTTCCCTTGCTTTGCTTTAAAAAGTATGTTTTAAGTTCAAAATTAGCCCTAAACTCTGTCAAAGTATTATTTTTGTCCAATTGCTGTACCAGTCAAAACCAGATCTGACTGAGCACAAAAAAATCCTCCCTTTTTTTTAAACTTGACACGAGCTGAGAGAAGTCTAATGGTAAACTGACAGAAAAGGAAGAGAAAGGCAGAAAAAGTTATGAAAAGAGACTGAAAGGGCAGTGAGGAGAGAAAAGGAGAAGCAGAAGGCTCATATTTTACAGCTGACGGAAAACGTGTGGTCTGGCGGGTGTATACCAGGAATTAGTTTATTATAGTCGTTCTTTTTATGAGATATCTTTTACCAAAAAAAATTAACGTTTCTGCCCATTTCTTCACACAAGGACACAACTTTATTAAATACTCAACTTAATCATACATCAGATGMCAGTTCATCTTTTATTAGCAATTATTTGTCACATTAAAGCTTTAACTGTTTCTATTTATCCAACTCAGATTATCTTACATTATGACTTTTGTAAGTATGGCAAAAAAGGAGTAGCTAGCTTTTTATTTTACATCAAAATCGGTTTAAGTCCAAATTTTAAACTCTTTGTGTTTTATTTATATAAACATTAACACAAGTGCAGAAATTCAGCAGAATAGATGGAAAGCTATGAAGAAGTGTGACCAAGTACAGGCAGAACAAGTGGAATAATAAGATAAAATCAAACGTTCACCATGAGAACACAGCAGCGTTACCTTTTTAAAAGGTCTGCTCCACATGTGGATCAAACCAAACTGTAAAATAACAGTTTGCTCCTGGAAATCCTCCAGCAGCTTCAGAAACAAAACTTCAAGAACGTTCTTATTTCCATTTCAAGTTTTTTGATAGAAATGAGCCAAGCAGAGGTTTTCACTGCCACTAACTCCTACTGGGTTTGTTTTAGTGAGATGATGTGATTTGATCATGGTCTTCCTGTTAAATCCATCCATCTGAACTCTTATCTTTGACGCAGGTACTTGAATTTAACCCATATCCTGATAAAAACAAGYAACCACATCATATCCAGACCTGACCATTTCTGAAATGCACGTCCAGTCCTTCCACGAGCTGCACACTGTAACATCAGCCTGACAGCTTCAGCTCGGCTGGAACTGTAATGATCTGATGGACCGTCTGGTACCAGAAACAAGTCAGCCTCAGCTAGCAGCTCTGGCAGGGTGACCTTCAAGCCTGGCTGTTGTTATTTTCCACAGAGGTCAGCAGCGAAGAATGTGAAGCATGCAGAGACCGAAACATGCCGTCCTCTCCCCACCAACACCGCCTTTTTTAATACTGCTATCATTTTATACATCCTTTTTTTTTTACTTCAATCAAGACACTGATTCCTGTAAACTTGAAATAAATGAACATTTTACACAAAACTCAGATCCTATCATCCTGCATGTCCTGGTTTGTCGTTTCCTGTTACTGTCTAACAGATTTATATATATTATTTCTGGTTCGCAGCTTATAGAAGCCCAGGGACGTCACGGTGACGTTGGGAAGTGTTTCTAGGAGCAGTCGGCTCTGCAGAGACCTGAGAAAGAAATACGGTAGAGAAGCTATTTTAATCTGTTTTCCTGCAGGATATCCTGTGACAGCATGTACATTTTCACACAGAATAACTCGCAACAGAGAAAACAAGTTCAGCCGTTTTCTGTAAGCTTAGACTCTGGGGTTTTGTTACCCAAGACCCAGACTTCAATTCTGATTATCGTTAACGTGATCAGGTCTAACACCTGATGATAAAACACAATTTAATCTGTACGTTCATTTTCTAGAAAAACTGTGAATAAAGAAGGAATAAAAAGATCTTTTTACTGTTTCGTAACCACAGTAGTAATAAAGTAACAAATGTTAGTTTAGCACCAAACTACAGAAATAACAGTTTTGTCAGCTAAAGAGATTATTACTCCTTGTGTGAGTGGTAAAAATATATTTAATATTCTGTTTAAGTATATAATGCACCAAATTTGTGTTTCTGCCAAGACATTTGGAGACTAATAAAATAATTAACATTAAAATAGATTTTAATTCTGTCACGTTGCAGTTTAAAATAGAGGTTTTCATATTGATGTTGGGAAGCATCCAAATCGGTTTGAGTCATTGCGTGTATAATTTGGTTCTGTTGCTGAGAGTTTCAGGGTCGAGGTTTTTTCTCTCATGCAGCGTATTCAAAAGAACCAGATGCTTCATTTGTTTTAATCACATTAGGGACAAGAAAGAAAAGCGACTCATTTAGAGTAAAAACACAACGTTTGTGCCTGTTGTCTGTGTTTGGTGAACTGATCCTGCCAGATGTTTTTTGTTTGTCAACCTTTGTTTTAATTTAGATGTAATCGTCATTAGGTTGTGGTTCTATCAGCTGCCTCAGGCCTTTTCTTTCTTTTCTTTTTTTTTTTCCTTTCTGGCTCTTTTACATTCAAGTACACAACATTTATTTGACAAATCGTTGCTCACTGGTGTCAAAATGATCAATGCCTCTAATGCACCAGCATTTGATTTAGCAGCCAGTGATGTTTGATACATTTTAAACAAAAAGCCATAAGTCTGTGGCGGATAGTGCGGCTAACTGTTAGCTACAAACTTCCATCATAAACAGCCGAATGCAAACAAACGTGCATCGTGTCCTCTGGGTTTCACTTCACTAACCTCCACACCTGCCTCAGGTTAATCATTACCTCTGTCAGCATAGATCCAGATTCTCACTTGTTCCTTTGTCACAGATTCTACACTTCTGTGTGTTTCTCACCATGTTTACTCAAGCTTTGCTTTGTTGGTTTTGTTTTTTTCTTTTGCTTTGTTAATGTATTTTTTTTTTTTTGGACACCCAGCCCTCGAACCACTTTGGTTCTGCTAAATAAAGTTCTGKATTTTCATCTCCCATCTGCCTCTGGAGCCTCGCCTGCGTTTGGGTCAACCCGCCATCATCRCACACAACTTTGCATAGAAGCTACAAGTTTCTTCAAAGCACGCCACACCATATTAAAATGTCCAGAGTCACATTACGCACCATAAACASACAGAGATTAAAGAAGATGTCAGTCTGATTGCTGCAGATCACTTGTTTTTTTTATGCTAACTATCTGAACCCTGTTGCTTTCTATGTGTGTGTGTGTGTGTGTGTGTGTGTGTGTGTGTGTGTGTGTGTGTGTGTGTGTGTGTGTGTGTGNGTGTGTGTGTGTGTGTGTGTGTGTGTGTGTGTGTGTGTGTGTGTGTGTGTGTGTGTGTGTGTTTATTTCTGGACATGTGGGATGTCTGTACAAATGATCACGACGGAACAAGCAAACACTCTGAAAGGAGCAAAGCAGCTGAGTCTGCTTCAAAGATTGATTAACCACAGACCAGGCAACACCTCATAAAAAAAAACACAAACACACATTTACAAAAAGATGAATAAAAAAATGTAAAAACAAAGTTTCGGTGCTGCGCTGCTGTTCAGTTCACCACAGCCTGTCGTTAGAGAAGTTTTATGAACAGGTAGAAACTTTTTCATGGATTTAGGTTGAAAGAAAACAACTTCAAGTAACTTCAGCTGTTTGTAACTCACCATTTTCAACACGTCTGCTTCTTGTCAGTCCCTCACGCCACCAAGGCAGCTTTGATCCTCAGATGTCTAGAAGATGGAGGCACACACACACACAAAAAAAAAACCCTCTTCAAACTCAGTTCCTTTGCTCTGAGTTGTTGTTTTTTTAGGTTATTGTCAGTCTACCAGGTCCAGCTCTGCCTCGCCTCTGCTGCACGAGCTCTCACTGTGACACGGCCGGTAAACAACCTGCGAGAACGAGAGAAAGCCAGTGAGAGCCGAGCCAACACAGGTGCAAGGCAGAGACGCACAGATTTACAGAGAGGAGCATAAAGAGAGGAGTGCGCCGTACGGGAAAAAGCGGCTCCTTTCACCAGTGGTTCCCCTTGTGTGGGACTCCAACCTTACTCCACCTCCTCCCTCTGCCTCCCCTCCCTCGCTCTGAACAGCTCAGAGACACACAGGGACTCAGAAGTTGCTCTTTCTTTAGGAGTTTTTTTTCCCTTTGAACTGCTTTAACTGTGACGCAGAACTCTGTCTTTTTGAAACATAATGTACATGAAGCATTTAGACATTTTTACACAGGGAAAGCAGCACCTCTTGAGTGACAAAATCGCCAGTAAAAAAGGCTAAATCAGACTGTTTATTTCTTCATGATTGCATCAGTTAAAATAAATTATCTGATCTTAATTCTGATTACCTCTTTCAATCGAGGTAAATGCAGTTCTCATTGCTTGTTTTTATTGTCAAATTTTCCCTTGATGTAATCTGTTCCTCTTCTATGAAAAAAAAAAACAACTGATCATATCGAATCTTTCAACAATAACTTCCTGAACATCATATTTTAGTGCAAGTTATAATTACGCTAGTTTGAAAGTCTAATTAAAACACTCATCATGATGATTGGGAAATGTCAGGCTTATAGAAAAGAAACTGGGAAAGTGGGGGGGAAAGCTTTTCGAAAGCATCAATCAAAGCCCTCCTTAGGCAAATGTAGGTCCCAAACAGGTCGTGCTAGCTCTCACTTGCCCAATTTCTGAAAAACCCAGCTGTGTTCCTGGGAGTCAAAGCAGAAGTGTTTTGCAATAATCAAAAATCTGTGACTGATTTGTTACCATTGTTGTAATATAAAAACCTAATGCAATCTGGAGAGACGTCTAAACGTTGCTAAATTATTAGCTTGGAGATGAGTGCTGGAGAGTTTTAAATACTGTGAAGGCAGTTCAGCCTTGGTGACTCGTGACAGCGCTGACTTTATTATTGATCAGGAGCTCTGTTGAAGGCCACATCTRTCATTATAAACTTCGTCAACATAAAACCATTAAACATCTACAAATACGTTCATATTTCAGTGGAAGTAATGTTGCAAAAAAGTAACTTTTTTTAAATACTAAAACTTCTCCTGTCAGTGATGCTGAATCCAGACTGTGCACGTTAGCTGAGGTTCAAAAGCCGGCAACTGAGCCCACATGTCATCTCTAGTGTTAACCAAGTCACTACAGCTTATTTTACTAATAAGGTCACGCAGCAGATCAGAGAGTTTGTTTCTTACTAGATTACAGGGAACAGCTGCGCTCCGGCAGAACATCAAGTACTCTAACTTGCTCTTAAATTCAGGAAAAAGAAAGAAAACTGCTATGAGTAGACATCGAGAGTCTCACCACAACAAAGTCACCTGAGAGTCACCTGTATGTGCTTTTGGGATTTGGCCATTAAKGAGTCTCAGACATTTGCTTTAACACACGGACTTCAATCTGTAAGATTTGAACTTCACTTTGTGCCATTGCCAACGAGGAGCTTTTTTATTCCCAAAGTGCTGCACCTGTTCAGCTGTCTGCAGATCTAACTGGGTCCAACAGCAGACTGAGAACTACAGTCAGAATYGTCTCAGAGATTTCTTTTTTTTTTACTTTGATTTAGGATTCAAATATGTTTATATAAAAGCTTAAAAGGATCAAAGTTCTGCAACTTAATTCCAGCAAACTATATTACATGTAACAGCTTTAAAACATATTCAAACATTAAAAATGACCATTTTCATGTCAGGTTTGTCAACATGAACTTTCCTTTTTAACAAGCTGAACAATGTTAACTGGAAAAAAATGAAAACATTATTACAGGTAATTCTCTGAATGTTGTTTTTGTTCATTGTAATATTTTTATTTATTGTTAGAATTTAATTGCACAAATTAAATCTTAGTTTCATAAATGTATTTTATAAACCTGTATTTTAAACGTTTGACAAACTTGACCCTAAAGCTCTACAGCAAGACAGAGAATTATCTACTTACAAAGAGTGAATGATGTACTGACATTTAATAAAATTAAAAAAAAAACATTTTAAAAGATTTACTCTTATTATCATTATTGATGTAAGAAAATAATTTGTGGTTTCTTTTGCTGACTTTAGCTTCATATTTTTAGGTTTTTGTTCAATCTTTTTTTTTCGAGTTTAGAAAATACTTTACATGTTTAGGAGATGACAAACATATTGGTTTATAATTTAAAAGAAAATAAGAAACATGCACTGTCCTTGTAAAACTGGCATCAACAAATTATACATCAAATGTAGTGTAAGCCTTAAAATAAGCACCAAGCAAACCTTGTTTCCCTTCATGTTGTTTAAATTAGAATATTTTTTTAATGCAATTGCATTATCAAATCTGGTTAGCCTAAAAAGAACTAAATACAAACATTTCTTTGCAGGTTTAAAATGTTAGGAGAAAAAAACAATTCAGCACAATCCTTGTTTATCAGTCCCTTTTATGATGGACTGAAAAATATTTTTACTGGAGGTATTCCTGAACTGACAAAGAGGCCGACGTCAAATTGCATCACGCCTCAGGAATTTAGTGCACAGAACGCCCCTAAAAAGGAAAACCACACACCACTAATAGACATTTTTTTAGGTAAATTTAAAATAATAGAAAATGGTTGCCACAAAAGAATGCACAAGATATGAAAAAGTTTAACGGTTGCTGGTCCGTACTTTCCTGCACGTTAACGGTTGCCACAGATGTTGGTCAACAGCACCATCTAGTGCTTCTCATTCCATGTATGTACTGTTTATGTACTTTTGCATTTCTGCCCTGGTTACATGYTGGTAAAGCAGAGTTTTATTCTTTCTAATCATATTGTATAAACCCAAGTCATTCTGTCCTGTTTGTTTCAGGGAGAAAAGATGTTTTCCTGAGCAGCACGGTGGAGCAGTGGTTAGAGCTGTTATCTGAGAGCAATAAGGTTGCAGGTTTGCAGTGGTGGGCAGCACTAATCTAAAAAGTAGTTCCACTAGCCCCAAAGCACTAACTCAAATATGTAGGTCCCCTAACTCTAAAGCACTAACATGCTGAAAATTTAGCAAAAGCTAATTCTAAACCACTAAAATAACCCAGTCATCCCWTAAGTCACATACTGTATGTTGCCCTCTTCTTATCATTGACATTCCACAGCTGTGTGTATACTGTCAATATATTGTCACTTAGTGGATAAGTGACAAATATTTATAGTATTATAGTCTAATATAGTGCTTTAGGGGAACTGTGCCCACCACTGCAGGTTTGCCATTGGCCTGGGGTCTTTCTGAGTGGAGTTTGCCTATTCTCTCCATGCATGCGTGGGTTTTCCTCACGTGCTCCAGTTTCTTCACACAAAATAAAAACATGCATATTGGGCTAACTGGAAACTCTAAAATGTATTATGAGTGTGATTTTTTTCTCTCGTTTGTCTCTATGCATCTCTGTGATGGACTTGTGACATGTCCAGGGTGTCCTCCACCTCTCGCACAGTGCTGGAAATAGGCACCAGTGTCCCCACAACCCAGAGAGGAGAAGCAGATAAAGAAAATGGATGAACAGATGATATTTTCTCAAGTTTTGGGCGATTACTATGATGTGAGACAAGTTTTGTTGACTTGTCTTGAACTTTTGAGTATTTGAGTAAATATATTAATAACCAGACTTACCAGAATAWGAGTGGCAGAGATGTGCAACTCCAACTGTTGCTGATTGAAGTATTATTTTTGTCCATTTATGACTGAAGATTTATCTCTCATAATTCTGACAATAATATGCTATTGGTRTTTAATTCAAAATTTGCCAAAGAAACACACACCTTTACTTTATGAAATACAGTGTTAATGTGGCCCCATATTAGGCCCAAACTTTCAAAAACGTTTCCAAAGATTAAAATCGTTTAGCTTACATAAATTCTTTTCTTCTCTATAATGTGAGCATGTGTGTTTGTTTACTTACTTTTTTACTTATTTTCTGATTAATTCTGCTTTCCACCATTTCTTGAGTTTCGTGCTGCAGCTGAAGTCATCCTGCTCTGCTACACATCCTTCTCGCGTAATGGACTGGCGACGTTTACGCACGGTCGCCATCTTGGATAGGTTCATTGCGCTCCCAGCGCATGTATTTACACTGAGGAAGATGTTCGTCAAACTGAAATAATCGTAACTCCACGATTTTTTTCCCCTCACGATTTGGTTTGTTACAAACGCTAGAGATATAGTTGTGTGTTTTGGACACGGTCACACTAATACGAGCTTTTGTGCTAAAATACTTTGTTTTATACTTTAAATACAATAGACCTATTGTCTGGCATACATACAATGATAAAATAAAGATGTCAAATAACCAAAACTATTGTTCAGCCTTACTTATAAAATGGTGATCCCATGGAGTCTGCTTTCAGTGCACCAAATATGAGCATCGTCTCTCGCTCTGGTACTGCCTGGAGTTAGAAGAGGCCCATCCAATATGGCGGCGACGCACGATGCAATTAAGCGCGCCATAGGGTTTCTAGTACTTTACACGAGATTTATGTGCATCTTTGATGTCCGTAGTCAAAATGTAAGCATTTCAATTTCAGCTACGCATATTTCAAAATCTGAACGAGCAGACAGCTTTTTATTATAGGGAAAAAAAAGATAAATACTCCAGGAAGTTATAGGCGCACACACGCAACATATGTGAACACTGAAACATTTACCCGTCAGAGATAAAACTGCTACCACTCTTTCCCTCCTTGACCAGCACAGCTGTATTTAATCAAGTTAATTACGGCTGTTGAAGAAAATCTTGTTTCTGGACAATCAGGCTCACAGCTCAGTGCTGAATTTATGAATGTAACTAAACTGTAATGAAAGCTGTCAGTCACATTTGTGCTTTGATATGTCATACAGGGATTTTCATTCTTTAAGACGAAAGAAAGATGACACATTTAATCCATTCATTGTATTTGGGTATGTTTTGTATTATTTTTCTCTGCAAGAATAAGCCAGGATAATAAGTGAACGTGTATAAGTGTTTTTCTTATGTTTAGATCAATTATTTTGTATATGTGGAGTTATTTCTGTTTTTGTTAGAATTAAAATTTGATTTGATATTTTAATGACTGAATTTAGCAGGTGGTGTGTGTGTGTGTGTGTGTTAGTTGGCTGTCAGTTCACACTTAATCAAAGCAACGTTCTTACTTTTCACTTAAAATAAAAAATACATTTTTGCACACATCACAAATGTAAAGCTCTATAACTTTGCTTTATTTGCTTATAGAGTACGAATAAATTTTTCAGTTATATACAGCACATAACTGGTTTAAGCAGTGAGCAATTAAATCCTTCAATGTAACAAAAAATATATATATGAAATGCACCAATTATCTGAAAAGCAGGGTAGTCTAAAAGGTTTACAGAGCATCCGTGTCATGATACAGTTAAAATATTTCATGGAGGCACCTGGAGATAATTAACATAGCAACATTATTCTGTCAATTATGTTCTTTTTGCTGTATAAACTCAGTTTCTGGATGAATCCGTTAAAAATGTGGTTTTACAGATGGGTCAAAATCTTCACGTGGGCTCCTGTAGAATAAAATGATATGACACTTAGAGAAGGAGGGGTGAAACAAACTACCAAACCTCAGCAACAGAAACAATGGCAGTCAGAGCTCCACTGTCTGATTGTCAACCTTTCTTTTTGTGCTTCTCTTCACGAAAGGGGGGTGGGGGTGGGGGGGGTGTCGCTACAAGGTAAGTAATCATTTCCGACGTGTGGAAAAATATTTCAGCGGCACAAGTCCTCCTTAATTAAATCTTGTCACAGTGTGTGAGAAAGCAGCACAGCACAAAATTTTCACTTCCTGTCTGCCAAAAGGAAGGTCACAGAGTACTTCTGCCCGAAAAAAAAGGATTTGTCACATTTCTTAAATATCGAATTACTGTAGCACCTCCATATTCTTTGTAAATAGGTGCCACGTTTAAAGATAAGCATCCAAACTGCAGCATATATTCACTGTGACCTCCACAAAGACTATTTTCTTCTTCCTGAGCAGTGCGTCTAAATACATTAGCCCATATTACATATAGACTTTTATTTTTGCATGATGTCTTTGACGGAAGCCAGACTGTGATTCTTTGTCCTTTCGATAGTTTGAGTGAAATGTAAAGAAAAAAATAAATATTTAAGCAGTTCAGTCAAAATAGCAAAAAATAAAAAAATTAAAAAATGGCACATCCTTCAGTCGTGCATTAACATTTCCCTCCAGTTGAAACTGTGATTGGGTCCATGTGTCAGAGGCAGGATGGGGGGGTCGACCAGCTGCCACACGCCTGTCTCTCCCATTTCTTCACAAGCACAAAAACCTAAGTAGGGAATCTGGAAATAAGGCAGACAGATGTGCATGTTAAAAAAAAGAACAATAGATGGGAACTGGAGAGAATACTGTAGAAGTGAAAGCAGAGACAAAGTAAAAATAAAAAGACCTTTCGGACGACTTGGACAAAGTCCTTGGAGTTTTGGGGGCTGAGGCCTTGTAACTGTCGAGTACAGGCCTCCAGGGAGGAAGCATGGGCCACAATCAGGACCGTATTTCCTGTGTGAAAGAGGTAGAAAACATAGAGACGCATTCCATAAATACCACAAGCTTTTTACTGTTATTTGGACTCAGCTGCTGCTTATTCTCTTTTTTGCAAACACAGATAAAAATCTAGAATATCATTACAACCCACGTACAACACAGTGACACAGTATGTGTATAATAAAATATATTTTTTAATGTATTTTAGCAGGTTAATATAAACTTAGCACAAAAAGTAAGTAAATTTGTATTTGGTTGATTATTTGTAACAATGCTTCTTGGCAAAAAAATCTTCTATTGTTAAAAAGTCTGTTAATTTCCCTTTTAAATGGTGCCACATTTGTAAGGAACATGCATTTGTGGGATGAGCAGTAGAGCTGAATATGAGCAGTGCACATTAAAGATTAGCCAAATCTTCTCTGTCAAACAGCATATTTTGTGAYTGACACTTGTTTTGAGCTTCTGGTCCACACAGGTGCTGCCAGTCAAAAGGTTTATTGTCAAGAAGCATTGTTACAGCAAATAAATCTACCAAACATTGATTTCCTTATTTTTCTGTGCTCGGTTTATAAAAATGAACTTCAGAAGCATTACATTTGTAACAGTTTCAATATGAAAGTAGCTGTTTATGCTGATTGATGTTTCAACTAGTTAAAGGTTAGTTAAACTAAAAACCTTGCATACTTGTTTAGTTATACTTTACCCTGATTTTTGCACTCGCTCAGAATCTCTCGGGTCACTTGGAAGCTCCTGCTGATGTAGGTGTCGTAGGGCTCCGACACCGTCAGCTTACTCACAGGAAAATGAGGTCTGTGGGGGAAAAGGCAAATGGAGCATTACAGGGAATTAAACGGTATAAAAGCAAAAACGCGTCGGCAGTGCTGCATACCTGTAGGTTGTGTCCACGCTCAGGTTAGCGGCTGCCAGCTCAGCCGGCGGGATCCAGGTGGGTAAACACGTGCCTGAAACCCATTTGGTCCACTCAAACAAACCAGGCTCCACACGGATCTTTGTCTTGGCCTCCTGCTGGAGACCTGACCCAGATTTTTTTTWAAAAAAGAGAGAATGAGACAAAGTTAGATTCACAGATCTGTTGGTAGCATCAGGCGGTTAACGGCTTCCTGTCAAACTGTTCCCACAGTTWAAATACCGTAGAACAAGATAACTGAGGAAATGCATGTTTTTCAGTTCCTCCCCCATGACCTGAACCTGTTACTCAGTTATCTGTTCGCTGGTAGTGGACATTACAGTCATGGCCTGTCTACCAGATAAATAACACCCATCTCTTTTTAAGGTTATGCTGTTTTTGAAACGAGCTACAGAGTTAGCATGTTAGCAATGAAATACACAGCCTACTGCAGATAAATAAATAACATCAGCTTGTGAGCATTATGAATAAATTAATCTGGTGCTGGAGTTTATTTTCAGTCTGCCATCTTGTGCAGCTCATTAAAAAACAAGGATAAAGACAAATACTATTGGTGTCGGGGCCTCAGCACCAAAAGTCCTAAATATCAGGTGCATGAAAAGCTTCCAAGCTGAAGAACCCGACCACATGCTTGACGCTGACTTGTGCTTTGATGGCTGAGGTGAATGGAGACGAGGTCCTACCCTGCAGGATGTGCTGAGCGGTCTGGATGCAGCGAAGAGATGGAGAGCAGTAAACAAAGTCGATGGTCGTGTGGCTTTCTAACAGAGCTTCGCCTGAAAGCAGACCAGGACACGAACAAGCATCTCATTTTCACAGATCATACTGGCCAACGAGACCACAAACCTAAAAAGGAGACGTACGGACCTACAAGTCGGGCCTGGGTGGAGCCGAACACGGTAATTGGACAGTCTTTGTCGTAGTCCCGGTGACCGCCGCTCCTGGCCGGTAGACTGATCGGCATGTTGAGATTCGAGCGAATATATCGACCTACGTGAGCATGATCAAAGTGAGTAAAAATGCCAAAGCGGGTGCAGAGAACTGCACTTTTCTGAGGGCTGACCTTTGGAATCGAAGCACTGAGTGACCCAGTGTTTGCCAAACACCACGTCCATCCGCTCGCCGTGACGACACACGAACAGCTTCATCTTGGACAGGGAGGGAGAACCAGCTGGCCTTGACACCTACGATTAAAATTCACTTAAAATCATTAAAAGGAACGAGCAGCTCTTATATGAATTAGTAGGGTTTTTTAATCTCTAAAGCAGGCAGCCCGACTTAAGCGATCTTGCGGTAATGTACCTGCATAGGAGGACAGAGGCCAGTGAGGCTGGACAGATCCATAAGGCTGTCTAGTAGACTGTCGTTAGACTGTCCGTCCAGTAACAGCCCACCCACCGAGCTACCAGAGGCAGATGGAGAGGCACAGTTGAGGAAGGAGTAAGACCTGGATGAAAACAAACAGCTTCGTTTATTCAGGGAGTTCCTAACGACACAGGCGGTCCTTGTCTCGCTGCTCTCCTCGTTCTCACCCGTGGACGACCCACGTGTCCGACTCGTCCGCTCGCCCAACGTAGTTCTCCGGCAGCAGGCCGGACAGCCCCGTGCCCAGCGACGTGCCGTACACCCAGCCCTCGCTGGCGGTGCTCTGCTCCACCGGAGACATGAAGATGAAGTCTCCCTGCAACAGCTCCAGCTCGTCRTCATTCTGAGGCACGTACGGGTACATCACCTGAAGCGTCTGCGGCGAGGGGGGGAGGCATCAGGGGACACTTCCAGGGCCAGAATTACGACAGTCGTAGAGGAGACTAAATACTCTACCTCATGATTAGCAAAGCGAATATCTCTGGAGAGAAGCACCGCCAGCCAGTCACAACCTGAAGAGACGTCTATGGTTTTGGCCAGCTTCTCCAAAACTGGAAGGTGACTGTCATGGAAGTGGTATGCCAAAGTGACATGAAGCTGCTTCTTGTGAGGCTCAACGTGAACATCTGGGTGAGAGACAAAGACAGACAGACATTTAAAATAGTAACGTCCTATTTGTACAACTGTCTCCAAGAAAAGTCATTTCTTGGACATAAATACAGAGTTGAATTACAGCCAACTAGTGCTGCAGTGATTAGTCGAWATAATCCATTACATCGATTATAAAAAAAGAGTCGACACGATATTTTATCATCAACTATTTGTATTATTTAACCACATAAATGTTTGTTTGTTACGGCAATGAAATACAAGAACTGCTGAGGGCAGAATCGCTTCTATTGTTGCATTGCTTACTGGTCAAAACACAGAAGGCGGCGCAGCGGGAATGTCAAAGAGAGATAATAATGGCGGAACAGAAAGACGGCCACGTCAAAGAGGCAAAAAAGATTAAAAAAAAAAACAAGACTAGCTTTCAAAAGTTGGCTACATTTCACCAAAAACCAACAAACAAATAAGTCAAATACAGACTCGGCAGGACAGCAGCTGTAAAAGCAAGATCACCTGAACCACTAACACACTGGAGCCATGATTATCCTCTCCATGTGGGTACATTTCAGAAAGTTAGCTTGTTCATCAGGTTGATGCCTTAAAGCCTGTTTTCAGTGACTAATCACTTTGCGCATTAGCCAGTCAATGTTCTAACATTCATATTAAATCACAGATTTTTAGTAATAATCCATCCTGTTTCCTCTCCTACCATTTTGATTTCTTATTTGAACTTTTGGACTGTGTGATGCAACAAAATTTTAAACAGGATCAAGTATTTTTTTTTTACTTTTATGCACCTGAATGTCACTTCAATCAAAGTTATTCTTCAGTTTAGTTTGGACTTGCAGCAGAGCAGGTTAACAGCCCCTCATGCTGGAGAGAAGCTGCTGTTACGAGTTATTTGAATTTTAGCTGTTTGTTTAAAACACTACTTGCAGTTTAAAATGTATGCAATTTTATTTTTTTATAATTACATGCATTAATGTTTGAAATACATGTGATTAAGATATTAAGCTAAAGTTTATGGGTCATTATTTTAATTTGATATGTTAGGGTAGAAAGACTGGATAACGGTGACATTGTCAGCTGTGAGCAGGTGAGATGAGATGTGTACTTGGAGCTGAAACAGGAAGCACAGATGGATGTTGTGACAGAAATTGTGACTAATCAAACATACATAAATAAAAATAAAAAAAACAACAGATTAGTCGACTACAGCCAACCTGCTTTAGATTCTGCTTCGGTGGCAAAATCAGAAGCAAAGCCCTTCAGAACCTCCGCCATCTGCTCCTCCACGAACAGGCCAATGAAGGTTGAGGAGATGTAGCGCTCCAGGGGGAGGGGCATGGGGATGCGACCCTTCCACTTGGTCACGGTGGTCTGGAGAGCTTCAGTGAGAGCCTCCACCTTATCGTCTGGACACTGGGTACAAGAAAAAACAAATTAATCAGCAGCATTATTAAATAAGTCAATACAAAACATTATTGAGCTTAAAAACAACTTTGTTGAAATTTTTAGCACAAAGCAGAAATGAGGCTGCTGTAGACAAACTCTTTCACACAGAGGGAAGTGGGATTAGCAACAAGAACATCTTCAGCATGAAGAAGGAAAAACACTTGTGAAAAAATGAAAACCATTTTCTTAAAAAGCACCATCAGTAATTGCATTTAACTGTGCAAAAAGAGTATAAAGTTTTATACTAATGCTTCACAAAGTCTGAAAGAAAATGGTTCAGTTAATGTATTTACTGATTAAAATGGAAACCTGTAGCATCCAACAGGAAAAAATATATAGTTTTTACTAAATTTGTTTATCAATTAGCAGGAATAATCATATCAGTGGTCTGGAACTGTTTAAAAAGTCATTTTTGCACATTTAAAGATGGTATAAACCAACAAAAACCTGATTGACACTTAAAATAAAGATAACCGTGTTTACTATTTATGATTTTTTTTCTACTTCAGAACAAGAGAACATATATCCCTCTACAAAGTAAATTGACTTTCTTGTTTGGAATAATGGAGACAAATTTAAGTCTTTCAGATATTTGTAAAGAATAATGTAAAATTTCATTAAAGAACTAAAAAAACTGCCTTTTCAGATGAGCTGAACTAATTTTGCATTTGCAGAAGTTTGACTTGTTGAATAGAAAAAAATATATATTTGGCTTTTGTTATCTGTTAGGTGTTGATTTTTAAAGTTTTGTTTTTTATCTTTTATTTCTAGTGTTATTAAATTAGTTTTACATTTGTTTTGCACTGCTCAGCACTTTGTTCCATAGGAGAGTTTTGAAGGGCTTTTTTAAATAAAATTGACTAAACGGAATTGACGTGGTCACTTCTCTCAAACAATGAGGGGACATTTTGTCGTGTAGATAAAATGCAACATGCGATCCACAAAAAGACTGAATGTTACCATGAAGAACTGGCAGAGGGTGATGTGTGGGAAGATGTTGTGAGCTTTGTTCTTGCCGCAGGACAGGCGCGACTGCTTCCAGAAGTTGGTGAGCTGCTGCAGCAGAGGTCCACTGGGTCGCAGGTACAACACATACTCTCTGGGCAGGGGATCATCCAGGAACGGGTCGTCCAGGTGGGAGAAGAGCCTGGAGGTGGAGCGAGGACAGCAACATCCAGCAGAGGTCAGTGATGCTGTTCCGCCACAGTGACGCATCAAATACGTTGATGTTAACCATTAAAACGGTTCTGACTTCCTGTTATATATTAACCACTAGAGAGATGGGGAGTGAACGTGTTGCTCTCACCAGTCGCACGCCGCCTGGACGTTTTTGCCTCCCGTCGACACCAAAGCTTTCAAGCTGCAGAGAAAACAAGAAGAGGATGATCAAAGCAGAGTCACTCCCAGAACCAGATTTATTTGGATGAGACTGCAGTCTTTCTACAAGACACAAACGCAGACAACATAATGTGGAATACAGTTTCATCATTTAGAACAGAGGCTCATGAAGCAGGCTGGAGTCTGATTTTGGAACAGCTTCACGATCAGGACTCTGATTGTACCTCCTAGAAACAAATCTCATTGTTTGGAGTTTCCTGGGTTTGAGCTCAGAATCCTCTTCAGACACAGTTCTTGGTGCATGATTTAGTAATGACCTCTTATCTGGGTCAAACCAGCTCACAGACACGTTTAACCATTTCGATTTCCTCCTCAGCTACATGGCAGGGCATTAGGACTGTGTTTGTGTACAGTTCCAGCAGAAAGACTCACACTTTCCATGACTGTTTTGGTCCTGTTATCAGATTTAATTTAGTCAACTTTCACCATTTTTCTAAAGAGTTTTCTTTGACCTTTTAATTGTCTTGTGGAAACCCCAGAAATCCTCATCACTCTGGAATTTCAACAAAATTCAATGCTTGCTAAAAAAATAAACACAATTKGTGGCTAAGGGTTTCTTTTCAAATGTGTCAAACTCGAGGCCTGTGGGCCAAATGTAACTCGTCACACCATTTTATGTGGCCTGCAAGAACTTCAGGGACGTGTTAATGTCTTAAAATAAGTGTATGCTGCTTTAAAGCCAGCATTGAACATAAACTACAGGGGTTAGACAATAAAACTGAAACACCTGGTTTTAGACCATAACATTCCTTTCAGACAGCTTCCTCTTGCATCCAGTTAATCCTGTTGGATGTGGTTGGTCCTTCTTGGTGGTATGATGACATTACCCTGGATATTGTGGCTCTTGACTCATCACAAAGACTTGCTGTCTTGGTCACAGATGCACCAGCAAGACGTGCACCAACAATTTGTCCTCTTTTGAACTCTGGTATGTCACCCATAATGTTGTGTACATTGCAATATTTTGAGCAAAACTGTGCTCTTACCCTGCTAATTGAACCTTCACACTCTGCTCTTACTGGTGCAATGTGCAATTAATGAAGATTGTTCACCAGGCTGGTCTAATATAGCCATGAAACCTCCCACATTAAAATGGCAGTTGTTTCATTGTCCAACCCCTGTACATCTCCTATAATGCACACTGATTATTTTGCCCACAAAAGGATGACATGCCACCAGTAGGTAGCGTGCATAGGGTTCAAAGGTAGCCAGCATACCAGCAAAATTCATCTTATAAAATCTCCATTTAGTTGCATTTTCGATGGCTAGTTTTGCTGCAGCCCAGTTGTATGAGGAAATAGGATATTCCCACTTACAAGTCGTAAATTTAAGCTGGATGCCCCCTCTGGTGGGAATTCAAGATGGCAGCTAGTCACCACAACTCAACAGTGAGTAAAACTCCATTATTTTTACTTTTAATACTATTTCTGTTTTATACATTTCAGATTTAATCAGTCGTAGTCATAGTACTTTGTTTATAAGAGGACACGTTAAAAACTGTTTTTATGCAGAAAATACCATGTAGAGCTCAGTTATTGTCACCAGTGCTCAGTCAGAGCAAGGAGACGAGGTTTCATGTTTAATCAAAGGTAATTACAACTGGCTGTTTGAGGACCAACATAACACCCACGTGGCCCTCTGTGAAAATGAGTTTGACACCCCCACCATAAAGAATCAAACAGATGACTAGCTGTTGCCGCCATGATGAATGAGTTGACTCTAAAAGTTAATCAGCTGAACATCTAAATTTAGTGATTTCATTCTGAGATTTCCATTAAATTGATGTTAAACTCTCWTGATAAGCATTCTTTAACTCACCTCCTTTAAGCCTCTCCAGCATCTTAGTGCATGATTACATTTGAGTGCTCGTTAACTAATCAGCCCTTCTTTTAACAAACTGCCACTCTGCAGGTGTCTTCTGTGTGCTGTTTACAGTATTTAACATTTAAACCTACAAGTAACAGGATTAATTTTCCTTTCAGTTGCAGTTCTTGTATGTGTTTTTATGAAACTAAAGCACAGTCTCACGCAATAAAATCAACCATTCATAACTAAAGTAAAAAAACTATTTCTATATAATCCTGCCAGGGCTGCTTTTCACTTGTTTTCAGGACCATTATAATCAAGTCAAAATACCAATTTTCTGACTGTTAAAAAGAAACAAGTGCAGTTTTCTGTGCCGCTGTAAAAGCCTTCTTTTGACTTTGTCCACAGCGTGACACAGACACGCTGCAACGTCTCCATGAGCAGCGAAGCTGAAAGCGTTCATTGTGCCCCCCCTCCCTCGAATGTTCAAACTCAATGAGCTATATTTAACTCTGTCCCACTGAGAGGGTCCTAGATATGGCCTGGACCCTGAGGCAGATCACAAAGCGCCGGGGTGGGAGGGGAGGGTCAAAAGGATTATAAATGATGTTGAATGACAGCTCGCATAGATCTACAACAAAATACTTCAAAATGAACACATGAAAGGCAACATTTTAATAAATTCTAAGTACAAAACAAAAAAAAGAGATTTAGATCAGAAATCAGAAGGTCACTTTGGATAGCCCAGTGTGTTATTATGTGTCATTCTTGGATGTTTAGTGTGGGTTTTGAGTCCAGTCCTTATCCTGCTGGAAGACCCGTGACCTGCAACTGAAACCAGGCTTTCTCTCAAGAATGCCTTGATAGTCTTGAGATTTCATCTTGCCCCATACAGATACAAGCTGTCTTAGATGCAGCAAAGAAACCCCAGAACACAACCAAGCTTCCTCCATGTTTCACTTTAAGGACAATGCCCCTCCATGTAGCTTAATTTTTTACTCTGTGTATAGAGCTGGTGGCACTCATCTTGTAACAAATGAGTTGAATGTTTGTTGCAGGACCAAAGGACACAGAGCAGCAGGTGACAGGTTGAATCCAAAACATGTATTTTATTAAAAGAAAACAAAAACCAGAAGAATGTTATGAGCTTTCATGTTCTGGGAGACATGACTGAAAAGATGTGTTTGACAAGGCAAGACTGAGTAACTGAAGGAAACGATGAGAAAGAAAACTACCAGGTGACAGAAACACAGAACAGCTAACAGGATCATGGAAAACATTGCTACAAAAACTGTAACACTGATCRAAAACCCCAAAATCGTGACACATCTGTCCAAAAGGAAGCTTTTTGACTCGCAACTGTGCATCATGGCGAATTCTAGTCTTCCATTACTGTTATTTTAGTTTATTTTTTGTAACTTTTTAATAAATATTTCAATTATCATTGAGTATTTCTGCTTTGCAAAAGGGTACAACCAAACATATCCACGTCTGTAACATTTAAATGACCCAGTTATTGTGAGTACAAAGCACTGCTGCATACAGAAGGCTTACAACAGAGCCATTTGATGGCTACAATCGCCTTATTCAAAGATTCCACCTGGTACTGTGTGGAGGAGGGAAAGGACGGGATTCCCCACCTCCCCTCCCCCAGAAGGCATGATGAGATTACAAGCAGATGTGACTAAGGCATCACAATCCAGGCTAGAACATGAAATCGCCTACTTCTTATCKGAGTGGTTCTTTATGCCGAGTTTAAGCCCCTGTGACATGAAATAATGGAAAAGTTCTTACACGGGTTCCCTGAGCAGAAGAACACGGTTCATCAGGTTTTATTTAGGCTTCTGAATCCCAGTTGAGGGCATAAATATTAACCAATGTGTCCAACCTCTGGTGCAAACCAATGTGGGCTGGCTATTTTTATTCAAGTACATGGTTATGTGCTGTGAATAAAATGTAAAACTTTACTCCCCTAATGGTCCCTTAAAATTGAATGCAGTGGACCATAGCTAACTAAACAGAGGACATGACTTCTCTTTACAGGTCTAGCTTTCCTTGAAGGAATGCATTTCACTCGTCATCTTCAATGTCAGAATTTTAAACTAAGGCCTGGTTCACACGGCATGGTTTTAAAATTGTGGGCTGATTTTCAAACCACGCGACAATAAAAAAAAAAAAATCCTGAATATACCAGAGCTTGGTCCTGCAGTGTGATGTACAGCCACATGGCTAAAACACACCACAAACAGACCAACAGATTCCACTCACGAACATTCAGAGGTCACACGGAAATCTCGCAAAACCTCTCGAGATCAAACGTGAGTTCAGAGTAAACAAACATGGCCGACGAGGAAGAAGCAATGATGATAGTTTGTGGACTATTTTTAACAGAGAAAAAACAAACAAAAAGACGTCTCAGATGTCCACCTGATGTTCTGGTGCACCAAGGCAGCTGTTTTGTCTTCTGTATTTTGAATTCCTCTCTTTGTTTCTGTCACCTCACTTTCTGATTGACTACAGGTCACATTCAACAGGCTGTGTGCTCATTTGTTCTCAAAGAACACCACACACCCTGGGATATMAGGCCAAGACAAGCCAACATGTTAAATATTCCCGATTTGAGATCGGAGCAGTACCGACGTCATTTGGAGCCGACTAGATCACTCTGCACACACCACATGCGGCAGAAATATCTCTTCAAATTGTCTTTATAACCATCACAATAATCGGGATGTCCTTAAGATTGTTAGAAGGGTAAAGTTGGGTCAAAAATCGGCCCAATTGTCTTGCTGTGTGAACCAATGGCTTTATTGTAAGCAATGACCTATTCTGACCAGGTGATTTGATCAAACCTTTGTGTTATGGCTTTGAAAGATGTAGTAATGACTCTCAGCTATTCTTAGCATATTGATGGTTTTCTGTAAGTTTTACCAAAATTTATCCAGTGGTTCATGACATTTTTTTAAATAGTCACACACATACACGTCTTTCTATTTTTACAGGGACTTTCCAATGACTTCCATTCATTTTTCATTAATTACTATAGTGTAAATCTGACCCTTACCCTAAACCTAACCCACCCTTCATTCCCACTTTAGTCCTAATCCTAACACATCACATGAAACACAAAAA
>NW_013952439.1:571503-586164 GCF_001266775.1 Austrofundulus limnaeus
GGCCAGCCAGCCGGCCCAGCACAGCCCGCCACCGCCACCACGGCCATCCGCCCAGCCCCATCCCAGAAGAAATACTACACCCACCCCATCATGTTTGGCACACTCTCATTTTCAAGTGACCCTATGGCATTGGGTTACTGAAAATATGTTGGCAGTGGCACTCCACATTATGGAAAAGGTTGGTTTCAGTTCACAGCTTTCCATTTTTACCTGTTAAAATGAAGATGTAAATCTGACTGATGATTTGTAAATATAGATTTAGAACACAGGATAACTGATTTAGAGTGAACAACATGTTAATAGTCATATTAATTGTTACTGGCTAAATGTTACAATTACTGTGATCAACTTTTTTGCCAATATGGCTGAACCCTACTTATAAAAAAGGTAACAAATACTAGAACACACACTTATAAAAGTGCCTTTCGGCAGCTGGCAGTAACAGCGCTGCTCATTGCATTATTTGATCCGGTACCATACAAAGTCAGTGTAAACTTGTGCAAACAAGATTAAAAGGCATCTCCTTACACCACAGCAGAAGATCAGAGGCAGATTTGAACAAACACAATCAAAGTCAGGTTAGCGGGAGATGCTGAACAAGGAGCCAGAAGCCTGTTTGCTTTCAGTCCACCAAGCTGACAGAATCTGATGTCTTAATAGCTACAGAAGATGAGCAGCTAGCAGGAAGATCAAAGAGATGGAGAGCAGTGGTAGGTCTGTAGACAGACCGCCTGTTGCTGCATCCTGTCACACAGTGCAGATATGGGCTGCCTGATATTTGCCTTCAACATTCCTAATTGTTTTTACGCCACAGAGGATTTCAAAGCGATCCCGTTTATGATGTTTAGTCATTATGAATGCAGAAGAATGCACTGAGCTACTACAACTCCAAAATGGTTGTAACATAACATGAAACTTTTAATTACAAAGCAGGTCAAAGACCGCATGAGTTGGATGTTTGTGTTGTGATCAAAATAACCATGATCTTATAAAAATCAGCTGATAAGAAACTGCAATGTAAAACATGACAGTCTTAACTCGCGTGTCTTAACTGAGGAGCTGTAATAATTAATCACTATAACCAATCTAGGCCACAAAAAAAGATTGGAGGATGCTGATAAGACTCATTTAAGTTTGGACCCTAAAAAGACAGTTATGTCCGATGTTTCGTTTATTTTCCATCTTAAAATCTGTGGTAAGAGTGACTTCATCCACCTTTTCTCATCTTAGTAAACGTCCCAAATGATATGGAAAAAATGAAACAACATTCTCGGTGCCGCGATGACAATTACCATCACCTAGTTGTCAGCAGAATAATCTGGAAATAACGACAAAGTGGAAACTTAAAAAAATGTTAAAACTGCTTTGATTCAGATCAGTTTGCAGACTGTGAGAAAATGGAAGGCGGTGACTCTAATTATGCGGTGACTATCTTTAGTGAACGATGTAAAATATCTAAAAAATGCTGAGGCTTAGCGCTGTGACCTCACTTTTATCATCTTATCAAACCTGCTTGCCAATTCAGAGTAGTTCCACATCTTACTGGACTGAACTAGAGGCAGTTGTTGATTCTTGGTCAGTAACTAAATCATTCACTTCACTTAAAATTACCCTGGACTATTAGAAAGTTTACACTCCCAGATCTATTTAAAGATGTAGTTTAGATGTTATAAAGTGGGCTTCATGATCATTTGTCAACAGTTCTATGTTTGACATTAGATTGGAGGAATGAGCAACGTCAAGAACTAAGTGAATTGCTGCTCTTTTGATATAGTTTCAATCTCAAAGGTTTCATAGTGATTCATGCAAATAAATGTGATTTTAAACACCCATAGTAGTCCTTTTTAGCGGGACCTCCAGCAGGATTGTTATATTGTTTTTACAGTAATAATCGCTTAATGCAAAATTATTGTGTAACATGTATAAAATGTAKGGTTAGAGCAGGGTTGTCCAATCCTGATCCTCGAGGGCCGCAATACAGCATGGTTTACTTGTTTTCCTGCTCCAGTGATCGTATTACCTCTTCAAATTCTGCAGAAGCGTGTTAATCATCCATTCATTCAAATCAGGCGTGTCAGAGCTGAGAAAACATGTAGAAGGTGGACCCCAAGGAGCAGTATTGGACACCTCTGTGTTAGAGTTAGATGCCAATGGAGTAGTGGTTAGTGAAGTTAAATAGTTGGCTCGCTGGGCCAACAACTGTACAAATCCTGATCAGATCAAGAATTGACTGTGTGGGACAGAAGACTTGTTTTATTAGATAACATACAAAAATCTTTCTGCTTTTCTTACTTGTCTTTTTTCAAATGTGTTCCCATGCTGAAGCAGTAACAAACTAACTTCTACAATTAGATCCATCTAACCTCTGACGCATTCTTAGCAAAAACTAAGTTATTTATAAGCTGTGTTTCCTTTCAGAGCTGATTGATGAAAGATATTGGAAAGTGTGATATAGACAAGCCTCTATATTAAGAATGCTTTCAACAAACCAGAGGAGGTGAGGGTGACTTTCTTAGAGGGAGACTTACTTTCTCACCTGAACTGTTGAAATGTTGCAAATACCTTTTTTAGTTCAAGCACATATGGCAAGTGTTATTGCACATTTGAGGTCAACAGAATCAACACTGTTTATAACATCAAACCCAGACGTTTTCCAGGCTGCCAGAAAAACGGAACACGACAAACATCCACAGCATAAATATCACTTTTTTTTCCACGGCGGCAGATCAGCCATGAAAGAGAAAAAGGAAATGGGAAATTAAAAAAACACACAAATATATGTATACAAATGCTACATCGACTGCGGCTAGTCACTCCCATGGGCCCCTCCCTGACTCCGTTTACCAGCGAATCAGCATTTCCTGTTTACAAGCCAACGGCAAATGGACATCTAGAGCCACTTATCACACCAGCAGCACTCAGAACACAGTTGCTGCCCAACACTCAACTGCACCCAAAGGAGAGTTTCCATCAGTTTAGAAATTATCCCTCGCTTTGGCCAGCTGGTCTGACGAGGGACAACAGATGATGCAACTTCTCTGTCAGCCTTTTCACTCGGACAATAATCAGCCTGGATTACTAAAGGAACAGGCATGAATTATCTTTAAGCAAATGTCAGATTTCACATACAAGTTATACTTGGATAAATGATAAGCAATCATTCTAACAGATTTATTGGAAATGGATTGCTGCAAAACACACACACTGTAGACTGAGTTTTCTTTAATGTTATAATATATTTTAATGTTTTTACAGTATTCAGTACACAACAAATAAAGTGCATAATAAAAATGTGATTTTTTTTTATCTTGTATAACATGAAAAACTATGAAAGAGGATTAGAACCACTAATAAAAAAAAGTCAGAATTCTGACGTTAATTTTAGAATTCTAGAAATCTGTGAAAAAAACTTAATCTTAGAATTGTAAGAAAAAGTCAGAACTTTTTTTTTTCCGGTGACCCTAATTCTTTTTCGTAAAAAAAATTGTTGAACCCAATTTTAATGTAAACAAAGATAATCATGTTATTGTTTTAAAAGTAAAACACCTTTAAAGTTAAATGTATTGTGATTTTATCACAAAATGCTACTGCTGGACCTAGAACTGAAATGGGRACTGTGGCTGCTTAACCTGCATGTAGTCTTTATGAAACACAAATCAGCCTCTTCTTCTTTCCATCGCCTCACACAAAATGGTTTCGGTGACAATTACGATGCATAAAACTCTGTGTAAAATTTTAAAAGTACCAAAAAGGGTAAGTAAGGACCAGCGCCGTGACCCCACGTCACTGAGTGGAGCGGAACGACACAAATGCCACCTCCCAACCCTGCACTTCTGGATCACAGGCCTGTCAGAGATGAACCAGCGTCAACCTCCTGTTTCACCTTCCGTCATTTCACACAACACCGATGCTTAGAGTGGTCGTGTGAAAAATGGCTCGGATGATTTTGTGCTACTCTACTCTAACAAGCTCAAGGTAGCTGCTTGGTATTTAACAGTAAAACAGAACCAGAGTGGACATGAACATATTGTACGGGGTCAGCAAATTTACTCACAAATCCAGCTCTTACGCCGTACACTCGTAAACTTCTGTTCCAGCTGACAAAGCAGCATCTCAGAAGCCACATTTCCAACAACGGTCGCAGTGTACGGCCAATGTCTTTTCTTTCAGCTTTTATCATCTCTGAAGCGGGACGTTCACATGGTCAGAGACGGAGCAAGTTAGAGACTGACACCAGAGAATGAGTTGGACTGTGAGAGCTTCTCACTCAACAAACACTACGATTGGAATTTACTGGGGGGGATTTATGTCCATTAAAAATGTTTCCAAACTGTTTCAGTGTGCTATTTTTAACATTACGTCAGTGAAACAAGTTCAAGGGCACAGAGCAACATCATAAAAAACTTTGTGCCAACATCATGATGCTTTGCTTCTTCAAGTCCCAAACGCCATGGTTGGTTGGAAGGCATCTTGACGTTTTCTGAAAATGCAAACTCAAGACTTGTTTGAAACTTAACAGTGTCAAAATTTAACAAAACAAATCTTATAAAACTTGCATATCATCAGGTTATGGGGGTAAGATTAGGGCCCTGATTCAGTAAAAGTACACAGAATCAATTTTTTGTACATCATTTGCTTATGCTTATGCATTTGCTTAGGATATAAACCAGCACAAACATGCCTCTCAAGCTGAACTAGTGTGAGCAATTTGCTTTCTTTTTGTGTTAGATTGCAGCTGACCTTGCTGCACAATCTAAATGTAACTTTTAGCCACAAACATGTCAGACACAAGAGAGACAGAATAAAAATATATAAATAWAACAAATGCTTCTGGCTTTWAAAGATAAAGTATGAGTGCACTTTCTAAAACTGGATGAAGAACACCTCACTACATCAGAGATAATTCCCTTTCAGGATGGCATTTCTAAATCAAGATAGTTGCATCTTCCCATTATCATTTAATACGTTTTTTTCAAAATAGGTTATTGGGTTTTGTTATGGACCCAGGGGTGCTTGCTGCACCTTTTTCCCCCATGAGAAAGAGGTCAGAAMCCCCGGGCCCTCAGTGCAACCGCTGCATGGTCCAGAATATTCTCAAGTTTTGTKTTCAGAGTTAATTATTTTGGATTTAGTCAACCTAGCGATGTGAAAAGCTAACTGTTTAAATGTTCTGCACATTTGAGGTTTTGCATTGTGAATGTCCACATCCTCTACTGTTCCCTAGTTTCACCTAATTTAAACTACTGAGCTGAAGTTTGGTGTTAATTATAAAACATTATATTCACTTTTTATTCTCCAGAAAAAAAAGCAGTTTGAATTGTTACAGGGATCATATAAACAATCTACTCCTACAGCTCAAAATACTGACATCTCCAGATCTGATAAAAGTTCCAAACACTATGAATTTTGTTCAGAGCCAAACATTAATTTTTTTCTAAAAAATATTCAAAATCGATTTCTTTTTCAGGAAGGAAGTTCAAATTTAAGAGGTTTTTATTAATTGAATTGAAAGTTTTTGTGTGTGTGGAGTGAAAATGTGAAATAATTTTAGAGTTGAAGCAATGTCCAAAAATAAAACTGTTTAAAAATAAAGTATAAAGAAATTATTCTCATGAAATATAAAAGCTATGTAAAACTAGATACCGCATAGCGTTAACATAATGACCCCCGCATGCACAAATGCACCAGAACTCAGAAGTTTTTATTCCTTATAAATGCCATGCCATAGGTGCATCCCAAAATTGTAGTGGTTTGGGTGTGGGACCTTTTTTTTTGGGGGGGGGGGGGTGGACCTTAAGGATAGCTCATCATCAGAGCTAAACAACCAAAGAAATCTGAAGCTTCTATGTTGAACACTTTCTGAGTTATAAGCGAGTTTACATGTCTTGACACCCCCACTTTGAAAGGAGCCCCCTCCTCACATATGGGGTCTATCGTAAAACCGTTGGCTGGCGCAGTGTAGGTCAGACTCATCTACAGTCCTGACAAATTGCATGTTCATTGGTGCAGCCGTTTTTGTGCTACGGTTGACCAAAAATCACTGGGAAAAGAAAAAAAAAGAAACCGTACGAAAACAATATGACTCCCGCTAACGCTTCATGTGCGAGGGTCATAAGACAAAAGTCTTTATTAAGGAATAGTATTTGGATACTGCAAATTTGTTTCCTATTTTTATTAGTATTTGCATTAATAAGGATTTAGATTAGTAAAATTTGATAAATAATCATGATGGGGTGGGAACAAATAAGTAACTCCTTTTCAATGTGAACTTAAAAAAAAATGCAATACTTTTGCACTTCATTTCTTTTTCCCCCCATAGGTTCTTCTTTGTCTTTTGTTTCTCTCCTTTGCATAAAATGATTGTCGGTTCTAAATAAACCAAATAAACAAATGTAAAACGGCACCAACAGGTATGTAGATGCAACACTGATAATCATCACCAGACGAGAGAACAAATTAAAGCTTTCCTGGCATGCCTATTGCTCCTCTTCATTGCTTTCTTCTCCCTAGTGTTGACATGTGAATATATAAGCGGCCATCAGGGCTCTAATGATCGCTTGTTAGACTGATGGTTCTCCTCTTGCATGCGAACAACTAGTTTTGGGTGTCATCAGCAAACTGGTTGATCCACTACGCAAAGCTGCTTATAAAGACTAAACTAAGTCTGGTTCATACTTCTACAACACAAGACAGCGGATGATTGATTTCGTAAATTCGGACATCTTTTTCTTATGCAGTGTTTATCCTCAGATAGAGGACACACAGGATATATCATAATTCCACCCACAGCACTCACAATGTAGCACACTGCATCTAAACAACAGTGACAGCAGGATAGCTAGTTGGGTTTTTTTTCACGTTCTTGTGTTGTTGGAGGAGGAAACTCGTTTTTTTGTTGTTGTCGTTAACCGCAGAGATGGAAAAAAGACGCGAATGTCGGTTACATGTTCCATTTTGCTTATTAACAACCAGCTTCTGGGAGCCGACACTTTTCAGCAAAAATGACGTGCAGAACTGCGCTGCTCCGCTTAWACAGACACGCCCACAAAATCCTGACCAATCACACAACACGAGCCATACTGGTCTGTAGGACAGCATTCTGATTGGGGTCGATGTACAAGACAGGGTGTCAGCGGGTGATAACAGATGGAAATTATGCTAGTTTCTTTACGCGAGACTGTTAGCTAGACATGACAGTGGAAGTATTTCTCAGTCTCAAGTTTGTTTGCAAAGAACCATTCCAGAGACCTGACTCAACCTTGTTAGATTTATCTACCTGGATTATTGAGAATCAGGACATATAAATATTGCTCCGTTAAGGAATGCAAAAATCAATTTAAACGTGATCAATCTGCAGAACAATGTTTGTTTGGTGACACAGTTTGATGCACACATCTTCCTTTTTTGATGAGAAGATGAGATTTTCAGAGCATACAAAATCTGCAGTCCTTTGGTAAATCAAGACCTTTTTGTCCAACGTGTAAAATGCTGTAGTCGTTCTGTATTGAGAATAAATTATGACAGCTGAGTAAAAATAAGAAAGAAAAAAACATTTTGGATAAGTGACATGTGAATTTACTTTAGCCTCACCCAAGCTACCACTTCAACCTAGAGCTCTGCAAAAGGTCACAAGCCACTTCCGGAAATGAGCAACTTCCTCTTGGCTGTCTCAACTTGAACACAAGCTGAGCCGTGTTCTTGTTGCACATGTCCATGCCAACGTGTCACATGAAAGCCAAAAGTTAATTAGCATTACGTGTCAGAGCTTCAGAAGAAATTAAAATGTGTCGTTGTGATGTTATTTTGCACGACACACAAAAAGGTAGCTTTCTGTTTGAGGAAGGGGGCTATGAACGTGACACAGTGGGGGGGAACAATGTACCGCAGTCTGCCTGCACGTCAACTTCCTCTTAAAACTCACAAAAGGCTTCAGACAAAGAGRTGGAAAGAAAAAAAACTAAGCTTAGCGTTTATAATCTCATCTCAGCAAGATGCGTTACAGCTCAGCAACCACACTGGCTTTGATGTATTCGATTGTGCTGCGCGCTGGAGAAACGTGAAGCCAACTGGAACCAGCTTCATCTGAATTCAATGTGATAACAGCGCACAAAATATATACATGTAGAAACAATAGAACTGGAAGTTTTTAGATGCTTAACGTTGACATCCTTGTGTTTTACAAAAGAAGTGAGGACATTAAAATTCTGCACGGTTAGCTGCTCATTAGGTTGTCCTATTACTCATTAAAATGCAGACGAATAATTTAATCATATTTCACAACTAAACTGCAATCAATCTTAACATCTCAGCGCTATATCAATTAGCTATTACCTGCTTTTCTTCCTCTTCATCACATAATCTTGAGCACATTCACTGAAGGACACCATTTTACAGTTTCTAAAATAAAAAGTCAGATTTTCATGAATAAAAAGGAGCACAGGCTCTATGACTCAAGTGTGTCCACAGCTGGTTAAGATCTCGTTTGTGCCACTGAAGGCTTCAACAAGAACATGCAAAGCAAATTAAATCATGTAGCATTTAAATATATTTAACCATGTTTACACCTGCTCTGATKAAAGTGAACAATTTGCGCTTGATTGATGGAATGAAGAAGTCGCAGACATGTTTATTTCGGCATTTCCCGCAACTTCCACATCACATTTGTTTATTTAAAACAAAAAAAAGACTGTTTTCAGATTGTCACTTCTTTAAAATACTTTTCCGGTGTTCAACCAGCCACCCCAGAAGATCAGTCTTTGGGGTGTTTTCCAGATTCTGGATTTTTATTTCCTGTTATTTTTGGATGRGAGATGTTTGAAAACTGCACACATCCACAGATTTTACACACCTACACCTTCCACACACACACRTGTTTACAGTAGAAGGACAAAGCTTTCAAAAAAAACTATCTAATGGTTCTGGGAGGACATGTTCTCAGAGCCAAAATGAGTCATTTATTACCAAGCTAAGCCCTGATTGGACTTCACATACACACAATTGAAAAAACAATTTGTTTAAATTAAACCAGGAAGAAWGGAAGGAAGGGATTCCATGGAAATGCAAACAACACATTGGCTGAGTCCAAATTCAGGGGCTGCATCCTTCTCAGCCCGTTTACGTCACAGTGACGCACCGAAGGCTGTTCAAATTTGAAGGTTCCTCCAGTTGTGGCCCACAAATGCATCCTCCTTTTCCACCAATTTGAAGGACAGGTACGGTGGATCCTTCTCAGCCCACTCTATCTCAAGATGCATTGCAAGGCAGACCAGGAGATTTTTTTTATTTTTTTTTTTTGCTTGTAACAGCAGACGAAGCGAAAAACAGAAGTACAGTTTTATACAAAGTTTGAAGCAGTTATTCATTGTTTTATTTTTTCGTTTGCATGGACTCGTTTTTATTATTATTCCTGTCAGAAATCATAATCAAGTTCATATGGCACGTCTCTTAGTTCATCATGAATTGCCTTTAAAATCATTTTATTAATTTATAATAAAAATATATTCATATTTTGCTAATTTCGATCTTCATTGTGTCTAGCGTCATCAAAGAACTCAAAGCAATAAATATAGTTTTTATTTTGGCAGAGATCAGCTGCTCACAGAATTTCAAGGCAAACCTGTGTTTAGTCTGCTTAGAGACGCTSTYTGCTGTGAAGGACTTGAATATAAGTTGCCACTACAACACGTTGCACAAAGCTAAATATGAGAAGTTTACTRAAGTCACACACATAATAGTGGCTTTTTACCCGATCCACAACAGTGCAGGGATCTGCACCTCGGCTTAATAAAGTAATTGTTTTTTTGTTTGCTTCAAACATTTTGTATTGATGTTTATTAAACTGTTATACATGTAATTTGAGCATGAAATGTGTTAAATTACTGCACTGTATGTTGGTTTAATAAACATAAATATATGCATAAACATTTTTAAAATGATATTATTACAGTTTGGGTAAGTGTGCAGCACTATGTGGGCCTCTGGTAGTGTCAACAAAAAATTGTGGCCCCTGCCATCATTTAAGCTGCCCCACCCTCTATTATAATGTAAATCATTTATTATAATAGACATTTTACAATAAGGAATAAATCACTGATGGTTTAAAAGTAGTCCCTGGAACAGTCAATGWCTTTGATCATTCCTCCCTGTGTGTTTAAGTAGAGTTTGTACAGCACACAGCTTCAGCCCACACAGCTGACCCGACATAACTCTGCGTGGCGTGCTCTATCATCCAGATCACTTTGCATTTCTGCTTCACACCATCAGAAACCACTGTCAGTCCAGCTGCTATCTGATTACTCAGCTCACTTCCTGGATGAGTCAGCAGCCCAAAATAAATAATGAATTTCAAAAACAGAGGGTCCGTTTTTGACTTTTCTCCCTTTCTATGTGTGTGTGTGTTCATACTTCATGTTCCCCAATGCCTAAAAAAAAAAACAACAACAACACTCAAACACAATGAAGCCTTTGTTCTCCGAAGCTGTGATGGATGACTGATTTCCTTTTTATTCCTTAGTTCTCTCTCAGCAGGATCTAAGGGCTTTCATAACAATGCCTACAGTTTTGGTTTGGCTGTTTGCTGACATTGTGTGGTCTGCGCGGACAGAAACATGTCTGTAGAGTTTACGGAACAGAGTAACGGTTTCTGCACTGAATGTCAGGACGTCCTCGTCATGGATGTTCTGCAGTTTTAGTGATTTCAAAGTTTGCATTTTATTGTGAGAAAATTAATCCCCTTTAGCTTTTTGCTTCCCCTGGAAAAAAAGTGTAATAATAAAGTTACACATCAGCCTAAAACTGAGCAAAATTACTTGTTCACTCTTTGTGCCATTTTTGGTTACAATCACAACCKTTATTTGTCTGTTAATCAGCAAACATATCAGAGCTTTGCACCCGAACACCTCACCTGATTTGGTTTATTTTAACCGTAAAACTTTAATGTTTAGCAACAGCTAGTTACTGGAACAAATGATTACATCAAGTTTGTCTCGGAAAAACAAATCAGACTCAGTTACTCATGTAGAAGAATGTTGAATCATAAAACTATCAAAGCCTTGATGGCTTTAAAGAATTTTATAGAAGATTAAGAAGCTTATAGGAGAACGAAGAGTCTTTTGTTTTCTATCACTAGAGCCATTATCTTCTTTCAACTCTTTGTTTTACAGAAGCTAGACTTAAACAAAACAAAGGAATCTACTCATCATGGTGTAATATTACTGMCACTACAAAAAAGAAAAAATTTAAAAGTTTAAAAATTATATAATTTCAGGTGGGTTTTTTTTTTTTGACACCTATGAGACATTTTTGGGTACTATGGATATGCAAAACAGGCTCTGTGTGTTTAAATAGTTTGGTTTAATTTGGAGGCTGCTGACAGTACGAACAATAAAAAGAGGACATTATGATTATACCTCATGTGAGTGGAGAGACTTTTCAGCAAGAAGAGACTGGGAAATAATACTGCATTGTGAACAACTCAGCATCCGATATGTTTAGCCATAAAAACCACAAAAATAACTGTGTAGACTGTGAGAAAACATTCAAGCTCACTATAAAAACACTAAAAACTGGTAAAACAGAACCAAAATGCTAAGATATTAAGAGTTAATATGTTACCTGTTGTAGATAGTTCTTAAACGGCCTGAGTTTAGTGAAATAAAGTTGATTTTTCAGCAGACTGAGAGACTAACAGCGAGGCCAAGATTAAAAAGAACTGCTGTGGTCTTAAAAAACAATTGCAAAGATATAAAAAAAAACCACAACTGATTCATGCAAATTTTCTTTTATAAAGCTTACTGATAGTTAAGCATTGCAGTGTTATGGCAGCAGAGGTATTCTTGTTGGAAAAGCTGCAGGATGCACTGAAAGTTGCTACAGCTAGCTGCTTTTGCTGCTTACAGCGCATAAAAACACCCAAAAGAATGTAAAAGTAAGCAAAGTTGTTGCTGCGTGGTGCAGTTTGTTTTAGTTGCAGAAAATTTGCGAGTTTTCTTTTCTTTTGATTTTTTTTTAACTTTTCCTTACTGAACCCTGAAGAGTAGGCTACATGTCTGTAAACAATAACTGAATAACTGAACATGACTATCTTAGGAATTTGAAATGTTTGAATTATGTTTAAATTGGTTTTCTTGTTACTGTGCACTATTTGTTATGCATGCAGCTATCTAAATATTGGTGTATTTGTGTGTAAAAAGCCACAATCACTTAAGTTTCAAAGTGTTCAAAATGCATCAATTATYATTTTATAAACCATCGCAGCACTCTGCTGTAATCCAAATTTTGAGATGCCAAAAAATCTTCACCCCAATAAATAACCAAGCAACTCTAAATTCAATGTCAAAGTTTATAAAATATTATTTGCTTTAATCTATATAATTTTTTTGAGATTGGAGCCATTTTAAGAAAGCAAAAATTCTCTTTGAGCGAGCGAGTCAGTTGCTCATCGGTCTGGTCCGAACTGAACTCTGCTCCTCTGAACTGGGGTCAGTGAAAAAAAAATTATCCACAACAGGTAAGATATTGTTTGTCCACAGAACCCCCACCTCAAAAGATCTAAACTACCCCTTTATTTTTATTCTAAAAATTTGCTCATTTTGTTCAAAAAAGGAGCAGTTCTTAGACGCACCTAAATAACCATTTTTGGATCCATAATCAAGTCATAAATTAGATCTCTAAAGTGGATTTAACCAAATCTTTTATTGTGTTTACTTCCTATTAAACGTTGGATCACAAAAACAAGAAGCAGGCACAGTACGCACAATTATTTCTCTAACACACAATTTCCACACAATTACCAGGGGGGGGCTAACACTGCTCGACTCCTGGAAAAGTTCTTTACTCAAGAATGAATGAAAAGAAGCATTGAGAGCACAACCAGGAAATGCCCACGAGATCAGGCTTTCATTGAAAAATGAGGAGGCATGCCTACGACTTACACTCAGTATATTACACTGAGCCCAACGTAGAGCCTGAATGTGAAGTTATAATGCACTGTGTGCGCCTACAGTGTCTTATGTAACATTTTGATAAATATTAAATCATCACACAGGATTATTCTGCATACTTCCTTCCCCAGTGCACCGTATTAAAGATGTAACGACTGTGTAACAGCTAAAAAGTGCAATAAAACTATTACAGCTGCTGAGGAAACCACCCTAAACAAAAATTAAATTAAATTAAATAAATATTATTCAGCTGTGGATTCAGTAGCACACACTTCAAATTAAATGTAGGGGTCCTTTAAAAAAAAAGACCCCCCCACAGGCAGGACAGATGCTCCACATCAGCTGCTGATGCTGCCAGGACACTAAATATAGTGTTTGCTCGGATTTAGCCTAGTTATACCAGTGTGTGTTTGTGGTGTGTGTATGTGTGTGAGACAGCTGTGCACTCACGCCCTAGTCCTGGGGAAGCCCATGGACAGAAGTACGTCCAGAGTGGAGCCATGTTTGATGGTGCTCGGCCGGTTCTGGCGCTGCCTCCGCGGGGTCACTTTGGCGTACAGGTCGTCTTTGGCTGCCATAACTCACTGCCCCATCGGTGTGTCAGGTCCGTAGCTCCTCATTTATCAGCAAATAACACTGGGAGTGGAGGAGGAGGTGGTGCGGTGAGAGACAAAAATAAAAAAAATTAAAAAAGAGAGAGGACGGAAGTGAAAGGCTATTTCAACCAGGGTGAGTTGTTGTGGACGGAAGCGCGTAAATATCGCAAAAACCCCTGCGAGGAAATGAGCATGTTTTGGGGCAGAGCTGAAACGAGCTGCCTCCTCTCGCTCCTCCTGACGGCTCGAAGAAGTGAAAACCATCCGCAGTGGGGGGGCTCAGGCACGGGACCTCTCTCCCGCTGCCCGAGCCGCGTCCTCGACGGAGGTGGACATTACTCAGCTCCGGCTGCGCAAAGTCCGACGTCACGGGACGCGCGTTTCGTCCGAACGATGCCTTATTTATGAATGGACCGGTGATCGAAGCAGCGACGCGCGAGGGATTGAGCTTTTTAAAGGGTTGCGGCTCCAGATGCGCTCGCCCCCTAAGTTAAAGAGACAGTACAGCATGATTTTTTATTTTATTTATTTATTCGTTGTGCGTGAGAAGACAGGAAATCTGTTCGACCTTTAAACCGAAAGGGAGCGAAACTGCGCGTAAAACGCGCTCCTTCCGGTTGAAACGTGTTGTCATAACGCGAAGGCGGTCAGGTTTATGGTTTATTTGAGGCGCTGTGGAGAGAAGTCGCGTTCGGGCTGGGTGGAAAATGTTGATCACACTTCCTGACTGGATAGACACTCCGAACATGCGCACTGGTGGAAGAGGAAGCTGTGCGCCATTGTTATTAGTTGCCTCAGCAACCCAGTGACAGCTACTATCCTGCAGACAGTTCAGTGTTTCCCAAAGTTGGGGTCGGGACCCAAAGWGGGGTCCCAAAACCTCAAGGTGGGGTCCTGAAAAGATTTTCTGAATTAGTTACATTTTTGCCTTAGTTGTTACAAATGATTGAGGTTTGTATATTTAAAATGGATAAATGTAGTATAAAAATAGTTACTCTACCCATCTTTAGTTGACCTGATACAAATGTTTATCATCTAAAAATAGTTGGGGGCTCAGGTCTCTGCTACTGTTATTTTGTGGGTCAAAAGCTGAAAAGTTTGGGAACCACTGCACTTTCCAAAGT
>NW_013952439.1:586174-594621 GCF_001266775.1 Austrofundulus limnaeus
TCCAATTATGAGTCATGAAGCACCTTGGATAATCTCCAGAAATCAATGTAAATGGTAATAAAAATAATTGCTGATGTAATATTTTCCCTATAATTATTACAAAAACACTAAATAAGTATAAATAAGTATTTATATTTGTGTACAAAGTGTTCAGATTGTCAAAAAGCCTGTGTTTTTAGGGTTATCAATGAAGCTCATGTACTCAGACCAGTAATATTTGGGGTCACAAGTTTTTGCCATGGATATTTTGTGGGTCATAAGATCAAAAGTTTGGGAACCACTGCTGCAGAGGGCTTTCTACCTCTTTGTCATACTTTTTTTTCATACCAACTACTTTATACTATTGTTTTCTAGCCACGCATCAAAAAAAATCTGTTTCAGTTTATTGCAGAGATAATAGCGCCAAGACATCCAAGGACTCTTTACAATAAAAAAAAACACAAAATTAAACAATAGTGTCAATAGAAATACACAAACTAAATAAGCGCTGTGATATTTTTTTTATTATTTGTCCATAGAAATATATTCGGAGCTCTCCTATTCCCTAAAAAAGTTTTTGTATGCATGCTCAATTTTTTGCCTTATGCTGCTTCTAGCCTTTTGATACTTTGCCTGTTGCTCGAGCAAGTGTTCTGCTTCTTTTAGCTTCTTCGGGAGATTTTAGCTGTCAAAACAGCATTCATTTATTATCCAATTAATTCCTGCATTTTATTTTTTTGTATTTTGAAATTTCCATCAGTCGTTGCATAATTTCACTTTAAAAAGGCCAAACTTACAAAAAATGTTTTACTAAACAAATATCAAGCACTATTGAGAAAAGCAAGTAAACATAATGAATGTAAAAGTTTTTTTTTACTTTTTAAATTTTTGTGTATACTGTGTGGATATGACTATTTTGAAGGTCTGAAAATACCTAAGTTTCTATTTTTACCTGCAACCTTTGCCAATGTAAATGTTAGAGTGGCTTGTTACAGTTTTTTAAAGTATAAAATTATATAATTTGACTGATGTTATAATAAATCAAGTTATCAACAATATAAGTCAGTTTTGCATATAAATACAAAAACCTCTTCTGTAGTATCAATAGGTACTAATAGAAACAGGAAGTAAAAGGTAAATATTTTAATTCAATTTTAAAACCAATAATGGAACTTGACCATGTTGACACTAGAAACAAATCTTTTTTCCAAACATTTTTATTTATATACACAAAAAGTACAATCAGAAGTTCAAAAAGTCCTCCAAACAAGTTTAGTAGATGTTTCCCCAATTTAAATATTAAATCTGATTCATAAATTCAAATGTACTGACTGATTTCATAAAACTAACTACAGAACTGTAGTAAAGGAAACAAAAAATAAGGTAATTAATATGTGTGGAGGTAGAAAATAACGATATTAGCTTCAGCACGACATTCATGTTTGATCTAGAAACTATGTACACATAACTGCAAAAACCTAATAAACTTAGTTTATTAGAAGCAGGAAACTGAGCACTGAACAATGAACTGTAGCAAATTTTCAACATAAAAAACTGTTTAGTTATTTACATGAAAGAGATATCTAATAAAGCAGAACAGCTCAACAGAAAAAAAAAAAAACAGTTTCCAGCAGTTTTTCAGCTAAACCACAAGGGCTGATGAAAGGAATGGATAAAGACGACCCAACAGAAAAATATCTGCTGAGAAAATGTTTTTTTAGACTAAGAGCTAAGTGACATCTATCTGAGTTTGTTCTGTAATCAGTGCTTGGGTGTTTCTGCTCCGTTTTGATATGATAAATAATCTGAATATGTTAGTCTTTTTGTAGATGCAAATTAAAAAAGGCACAAACACACTTCAATACACAGAAACCTGATGGGATGACTAAAAACTGATTCAACTATAGATTTACAAAAATACGCTTCCTTTTTTTGTTTGTTTTTTTTTAAATCATGCTGCTGTTTAAAAGTGGAATTGCACTGAAAACAGCTGGAGCATCTCACACTTTACTGTAAAAACTGCACTCAACATCAAGTGTTCCATATAAAATAAAAAGTCAAACAGGACATTTCAGCAGAAGCTAGTCGACTTCAGCTCGTCGTTTACACCACAAACGATGACTTCTGTTTGAATTCCCCCTGAGAAACAAAACAAAAATGTTTCTTTTTTTGTTTTTCTAACACAAAATAACTCATCTATATTTGATTTTAATATTATCTAAATTATTAAATAAAATGTACATACATCATCATCATCACGAGCATAGGTTGTTGTTGGCTGGTAGACTGCTTTAGAATTTGGTTTGCTGTAAAAACAAAGAAAATACTCAGACAAACAGAAAAATGACATTAGGGATATTAGCCAGGAGAGGGTGCTAAAGTCACATAAAAAATGCAATGACGAAATTAAACATTTAGCAAACAAAAAAGGTGAAAAACTGAAATTAAATTGGGTCGGATTAAAAAATAAGTGGAATTTTGTTGCTTCTCATTAATCGTTACGTTATTTAACTTTTGGACTATAAATGTTCCTTCGGGGNTTACATAACAATGGATAAGTGTATATAAATAAAAAGATCTACAAAAAAAATCCACATTTTAGTTTTTGCATCTGCTACTAAACACATCTAACTCATTTACAGTCATGTTTTTGGGGTTAAATGTTGGGTTTTATCTTGAAAAGTGAGTTTTATCTGAACTTTATCCTGGTTGTATATTTTACCCACAATGACTCAGACACCAAATTGCAAAAGGTTTCTCTACTTACAAAAAAAAAAAAAACTATATATCAAAACAAAACACAATACACAATATAATAAAAAAACTCACCTTTCACTCTTAACTGTAATAAAAGAAAAGGAAAAAATGTCAGTAAAATAAAATATATAAGAAAAACACTTTCAGATCAACTTTTATTCTTCTACCTTATGTTCACATCCGTCATGATTTAAAATTCTTCTTAAAATGATGAATACCAAAGAATATTTTTAATAAAATGAATTAAACCTACTTGATGGCAGAAGTCCTTTCTTTTTGGCAAACCAAACACCGAAAATGATGAGGGCCAGAAGCAGCAGAGCAATGATCACCCCCGCAACAATTCCCCCAGTGTTCATGTCACCTGAAAGACACCGTTGCGTTACATTACTTAGATGAATCATTAAAAAAAAATAGAAAAGAGACAGTTTGACACTTTTTAATTCAAGTCAACAGAGATGTTGGGAGCACTTACGAACTTCCATCCTCGCACCGCTGCAGCGCTGAGTGGGACCGGCTTCGTTGGAGGCTTCACAGTAGTACTGACCTGAATCCATCTTGGTGACAGAAGGAAACTCCTGTAGAAACACAAGCTGTGCTTTAAAGACGAGTTTAAGAAGTATAAACACCAAAGCAGAGGTGGAATGTGTTTGTAGAAAGCAATCATGAGATCAACGTCAGGCTCCAGAGCAACAAGATGGAATACCACCAGCAATCACCCCTCATTGTTCGGTTTTGGGTTTTTTTGCCAACTTACACAACAGGATGTGAGTAAAAGAAAAAAAATACTATCTAAAGTGCTCCACATCAAACCAAAGTAAGGTCTGATGAAGCTTTGTTGAAATCTTCTGATTGCGGCAATCCATTTCTGAGAAAATTTTGCCCTAATTTTGGTATGCTCCATGACCTCCCTCATTGGAAAAATCTGATTTTGATCCAATGTGGAAGCTTTCAAGATGGAAACCATGTTGTGGACAAACCCTAAATATAGGCCCCCTCACTCATTACTTGCTGGGGTGTTCAGATGTTCATCATTTTCTCTTCTCATTTCTGAAATAAAAGGGTGTCCTGGGACTTTTGATTCACCTTGTACATACTGGGGTTTAAGAAAATACGGATTCACTGAAATGTTGAGATATTTAATTGTACTGTACTGATTCTTTAAAGTAATGTTTAGATTTATAATTAAGGCTTAAAATGAAATATTTTATGACAGCAGTTAATTCTTGCAAACAAAGTTAGGAGGTATGGAAAGTCAAATGGCTCACAGTTCATACTCTTTAAAATGTGCTTCGGTGACTGATAGATGCCATAAATAGTAGATCTGCAAAAATACATCCAGCTTTATCGAACTGTTCAATATAGTGCTCTAGGTTCAATACGCACTTGTACCAAACAACATAGATTTTAAAATTTATTTAATCAGCTTGTCTTCTGAAGATGCGCTGTGTTGAAGGTTCACTGGATCTGTGTTCGACCACTCCACCTAGGCTGCATTGTTGAGTGCAGATCTTTGCGGTAACTTGCGGTTTCAGAAAAATTTACTTTAAAAAAAACAGTACTTTTGAGGTTAAGCAAATGTTGTAATTGATTTCAATAAATTACAAGTTAAGGGAATGGAAATTTGTTTTTTATGTATTGAAAAAAATATTGAATCATGAGACTAAAGTATCGAACGGAAATGTGAATTTTCTGTATCGTTGCACCCCTAATAAATAGGTCTTATATACATTTTTGGTTTTGAATTTTCACATTAGAAGATACTAAGTTTATGTGCTGCCTTATATTTATGTTTTTAAGTTCAAGCTAATTTTGTTTTTTAATTATTTATCTACCTATTTATTTATTGACTCGGTAGCTGAAGCAAATACCGAACCAAGACACCTCTACAGTACAGAGAAATAAATGAGTAAAGCTGACCAGTTTTCCACTCAGTGGGTCCAGTTTGTAGGTGGCGTTTTGGAAACCAGCAATCTTGCTGGGGTCAACAGGAAGGAGGGTTCCATCTTTGTACCACTTGTATGTTGGAGGCGGTGACCCGGCAGGATCATAGCAGTGCAGGACGGCCATCTTGTTTGTCGTTACCGTTGGAGGGATATTACACATTGGTGCAGCTGGAGGAACTGTAAAACATGACAGACGGTTCTTGTTTTGAACATTTATGAGTAAAAATCAGTCTTGAAATTGATACAAAATCCTAAGAATGATACATACCCAGAACAGTCAGCTTCACAGTGGCAGCCTGATATGGGCTCTGGGCACTGGACACCTCACAGATATAGTCTCCATTATCCACACGGGTCACTTTGGAGAATCTCAAATCCTTGCCGTTAACCAAAGTGATGCGGCTGGAATATGAGTCTGTGGAAGAATCATAAGTTCGTTTGCTCTTTAGGATTCATTGGTAATATTTAACTATTTAACAAAATTAATTTTCTAGAAGATGACAAAGAAGAAATGTCAATGTACTGACCAGTTGGTTGACCATTATAAATCACATAGGTCTGTGATCCTTTTAAGTCCCTAAATTTCCACTCCAGTCTGGGATTTGAACCAAAGTCTGCTGAGTATGAGCACGTCAGGTCCACCCCTGGAAAATAAATAAATAAATAAATAAATAAATAAATAAATAAATAAATAAATAAATAAATAAACAAACAAACAAGTCATACAATTGTTCTGTGACGGAGCTCAGCTCAATTATGTAGCATAACTCTTCCATAAAAACTCAAATTTTGTGCAAAATAAGTGTTAGAATAATGACACAGCAGCATGATAGTCCCTTCAGAAAAAATACAGGGCAAGAGTCCAAATCATTTACTCTGTAGTAAATAGTGTCGGAGGAGTTGGCAAACCACTTTTAAGGAACAGCAGGATGTTCTGTTCTACTGAGCCCGCGAGGGGACATGGGGGATATTTTTTTTCGCATTCTCATGCAAATACCTTTTGCGTTACCTCGCAATACCTTTGCGTTACCTCGCAATACCTTTGCGTTACCTCGYAATACCTTTGCGTTCCCATGCAAAAGATTGTTTTGTATATGAACTGAATTAAATCAGACTTATTTTGAAATATCTGTTTACCAAAACAGGATGTGTCGCCACAAATTAGTGAAATTGACATTGATGTTGCATGGCTGCACTGTTAAAATATTGGCATGACGACATACTACCATGCGTGGCTGTGTGATAAATTCATTCTAAAGCTGAATTAAAGCAGTAGGCTAACTCGCTAATAGTGAACATGTGAGTTTGTTAATAAACCAGCAGGCACAACAGTGATAAACTACTTTTGCGAGGTAACGCAAAAGGTATTGCGAGGGAACGCAATACTATTGCGAGGGAACGCAAAAGAAAAAAAAAATTCCCATGTCCCCTCGCGGGCTCCGTACTGTTCAAACCCAAGCAAGAGCTGAAAAGAATACATCTCAACTTGGTAATAAGTCTGTTTTGATGTTAAGATCAAAATATACAGTAATCCTGAAATAGTTAAATAAATATTTGTGAGCCTGCTGAACATTCATTACACAGCAGGGTTGGGTAAAATCGTATCGTCAGAAAAACTGTCACAGATTAATGATCGTCACTTTATGTTTAGCGCTGCGTGATGGTGAAGTATTTTTGGGTGACGCACTATCAAGTGCGCATGTGTGGTGGAACGGTGGCGTGCAGCTAACGCTAACACTACAAACTTGTTTATTCACCTCAAACACAGCCATTAACCAGAGTATGAGGGGAAACTGACAACGCGGACCACATCCACAATGTCTGCTACAGCAAATTCATTACCGTAATCCTGATTACAGCATTTATGTATATAATGCGATTCGAGGACAGAGCAACCCTGTTTTTGAGCTTAAAATGCAAATTTAATCCTCGTACATAATCCTAACACTAATTTCCCACAGACCTCAGGATTTTTTTCAGCCTTTGCGGTGTACCTTCTGGTGGGGACAGATTATTTTGGGGACACTAGTGAGCATTTGTGGCTGTGAAGGAGAAGCTCAAGCTTCTGTGTGTCGCTAAAAGTGATCTGCTCAGAAGCTGGTTGTTAAAATAGCAAGATGAAAAGCTTCAAAGTCCAATTGAGAACATAACCCTGACATCCACATACAGTATTTACATCTCAGTTAACAAAAAGGTTTTTCCCCCATCGACTCCTCGTCCAACAACATGAACTTCTCTTCAAAGGACTGATACATCAGAGTGAAATAACTGTTTTAAATGTTTAGCTGTGTGTGATGTATTCTACAGAGGGAGATGATATAATAATTTATCCCACTCAATAATATTTCAGTTATATATGAGGAATATATTTAAATTTATTACAGTAGTACTTTTGCAATTTTTTTTAAAAATCTGTCGAAATGTATTCATAATAATACAACCCTTCAAATTTAAAGATTTTTTCATCTTTACTGTAATTCTTTTGGCCAATATCATCTGACCTTATTACACAGTAAACTCTAAATGCTCTGACAGGACATCCCTGATTTAATAACACACCACCACCTGCACACAAACAGTGTTCCCTTAATGCAGGTCATAAACGGCTTCCAGCTGCCAGCAGACCTGCAGGGAGTGAACCCACTGAGGGTTGGCCTCCGCTGGAAGCAGGAGCTGCTTCAGCAACATGAAAGTGGTTTTTATACAAGACAAATGTCCAACAATGTAAAATATCCTTAATGTGTGTTTTAAAAAAAAAAAACAGTGACGCACAACAAGGGCAGCTGCACATGTGGTCTGAAGATAAACAAATGACTCAAACCAGAAGAGCTTTTATCACCAGGCGCTCTCTGACCGATAATCAGGCCGGGTAGTTTAAGGAAGTTACCTCAGCAGTCACAGAATCTCTCGGTTTCGATGCCTCTCCAAACTTTTTATTCATTAATTTCAGCAGGTTTAAATTACTGTTCTACATTAGTCAGTAAAACGTGAGGAGAAATGTGAAATTTCCCAGCAGTCATTGGTGTTTTAGTGTAAGAGTGGGTGAACAGGATCCATACAGAAATGTCATTTTTATTTCATTGCACTTTGTTTTTCTGCATCCTAATTAAAACAGATTATATCGGGGATAAGATTTTCAAAGGCACAGTGTGTAGGATTTTGTTAAGTCTTTTAGCCGAAATTGAGATAATCACTAATGACAATAATAAAAAAACATGTCTAATCATTGCAGACAAAGACCTTGTTTTATTATGTTTACCTTATAAAAACCTGTTTATATCTCCATGGTCGCGGGTCGCCACTACAGGCAGCCGCCATCTTGTCTACGAAGGCTCATGAAGGACAAACTGCGGTGGCGGCGTCAAAAACAGTTTTAGTTGTAATACTATAAATGTAATATTTGAATGAAACAGCACCAAACTGCCATTATCGTTCACAAATTCTACAATAAACAACGTCTTTGCAGTTTCATTTGCATCTCCCTGCAAGATGTGTATGTCAGGTTTTTTTTACTCTACTTGTTTTTTTTAACAGGAAACAGAGACATGGAGCAGCTGGTTGCACAGAGTAAAGGGAGCAGAGAGACACTTTGACCAGGACCTCAACCTTCTTTTCACCCTGACAGCACTCCCACATGGCCGAGCCTCTGGGCTCCAGTCCAGCGTCTGTTGTGGGCAGCTGATGGAGTTCAGAGGGGATTGGAAGGTGTGTGTGTGTGTGTCTGTGTGTGTGTGTGTGTGTGTGTGTGTGTGTGTGTGTGTGTGT
>NW_013952439.1:595179-599421 GCF_001266775.1 Austrofundulus limnaeus
GCGTGTATGTGTGTATGTGAGTGTGTGTGTATGTATGCATGTATGTCTGTGTATATGTGTATGTTTGTATGTTTATGAGTCTGATTGTGTGTGATGGTCAGATGTCAGGTGTGGTGTCCTGTGTGTTATTGGTGTTCATTTCACATGTTGTATAATTTCCATCGGTTTCTCTCTTTACTGTTCTTATATTTCTCTTCTACTTTTTATTTTTTACTATAGTATTATTAAAAAAGCCACTGATGATGCAGAAATTAAGAAACTAACATTCAGTATTGTTTTCTACTGAAGTGACAGAAAAAAAAATAAGAAATTGTAACAGACTTGAGATATCTGGAAATAATCTTATCATCCAAACAAATCAATATATTGTATTGTGATTAATCTGGTGATTTAAATCCCTACTTGGAAGTGAGAAAGAGGGGCTTTGAAAAAATATAATCAACTAAAACAATATACTTTTAATCATTTCAGCTGATGAAATATTACGTTTGTTGGGTGACCAAAACGTTTTTTTACTAAATCTTACAGCTCCTTTAAATACGGATTTTAAATTGTTTTACATCTTCAAACTTAATAGTTTAAACATAGTGAGGTCTCCCTGTCAGCTTCTAATCAATAAAGACTGTCAAAATTTTAATTTATCAATACCATTATTTCTAAGTGGGGATTTAACATGTTTTGGTTATAGAATTAAGATATAGAAGAAACAGGAACTAATGTTGAAGTAACAGACTGATCCCAGAGGACTTCATTTAAAACCACACCTCCACTCGGCGCATGCTCACAAGCTGTCAGGATTTACAGGAAGCAGGAAAAAAAAGTCAAGTGTCTCATTCCTTTCTGCTGAGCAGGAAGCTTTCGGTGAAACTGTTGGGAGTGAAACTGGCTGCACGATGACAGAAGCTCCACAGACCAACTTTAAAACATCTGTGGCACCGCCTACTATTACACAAACACAACAAGTGTCTCAGGTTACACAAATAAGTAAATAAGTCTCTGTGTTGCAGTTGCAACATGAAACAGAGACTCAACCGCAGGGTACGGACRTCAATTATTAACGACTCAAGTCTTTACGAAATATTATTCAAAAAAAAAACAGCACATTCCTAAAATAATCACCCAAATAATTTTGGTCGAGGTTTTCAGGAAATTAAAAAAAAAAGTTAAAGGTCCAATTTTGGTTAAGTTTGTTGTGTTTTTCTGAAACAAAAAGGATTTAGGCAATTATTTTAGAAAGGGGGACGATAAGCAGAGGTCTTCCTCCACTGTTCTGCTTGTTTCAGCCGGTTCCCTGCTTCATCACACCTGATTCAAATGATTAAATTACATAGTCAGAACGTCATCAATTTCAGCAGAAGCTTGTCAATCACTCATTCATTTCAGCCAGGTGTGCTGAAGCAGGGAAACATCTAAGCCAGAGGAGCCCAAAGTGGGGCCCGCGGGCCAAATTTGGCCCGCCAAGCCATTTGATTTGGCCCACCAACAGTTGCCAAAGTTACAAGGTTGTAACCTATTATCCTATGTATATACACAGTATTTCYATTGGTCAAATGACTATATAAAAAGGGCTGTATACATATATAAAAAGGTAGTGAAGGTAGTTTTCATTCATTGTGCTGACTTTAYCTTYGATTTTTTTAGGATTAAACGTGAAACATGAAATGACAAGWAATATTTTGTTCAGATTTAACCACACATGTAGATTTGCACACTTTATAAGACCACAAAAACTCATTTTATCAATTTATGAAATGYCCCATGAGCCTTTGCTACTTGAGCATATGGCAGACTTTCTCCAAGTGCACAGACTAAAACAAAAGAGGGCCATTGCATAGCTTAATCGTTAAAAATAAGGGACTTTACTTTAAAAAGTATTTGTATTTCATGTATTATATTACTGTATTTGGCCCGCTGCCCTGGATAGATTTTCATTTTGGCCCCCTYGGGGAAAATGTTTGGGCACCCCTGATCTAAACCATGCAGGACAGTGGATCGAGAGGAGCAGGGTTTAAGACCTTTGATCAGCAGTTTGTAGGTTAACCTTTCACGCTCGTGCACTTTTAACAACTTCCTGCTGCTACGCAATGTTTACCGACATCACATATACTTAAATATCCCATTTCAAGAACTGAGTTTTTTTTTTCTTAAATCATTGTGTGTTGGATAATAAAATAAACCATTCAGTTATAAATTAGACATTGTTTGGATATAGTGATTATGTTTCCTTGTTGAGAGGATTTAAATATAATTTAAACTAAAATGCAAACTTTGAGCAGAACTTTACGAAAATGTTTTAAAAGCTTATTATAAAGCAGGGTTTGCAACYGTTTTAAAAACTAGTTTTATGTAAAATAGACATTGCTGTAATGACTCTAGGCATTTTTTTTTCTTTTGTAGGAAATCTCAATKAAGATGACAGCACAAACCAAAGTTTCGGTCAGGTGATAAAAAGATAAATTTTGAAATGCAACARCAGAAGACTGCAGTATTCCTCTGCTTCCTTGTTCGATCCTGATCTCAGCGTGGGAATCTCAAAATCCACCTTAAAGAAAAGATGTGACCCTTTGAAACAAACTGATATCATTTATCAGCAGTTTCTTATGAAGTATCACTGTATAAACAAGGATTGCATTTCAGGTTAGATAACCTTTAAACAGCCAAACAAGGCAGCAGAATTTGTTCAAATAAGCTGTACACAAACTGAAAGTACTCTGTCCAGGGACGTCTTTTGAATATTAGGGAAACTTAAGCATAAATTACCTTTATTTTGTTTTGTTTTTCCCCTTAAAACTGAAAAAAAGAGTAAAATGCCTCCAAACTGATCAAGATTGAGAAATTTAAATGAAACAAATAACATATAAAACTGTCTTCAATATAATAATAGTTATTTAAAGGATATGAACAGTCATATGGGTAGTGTCTTTTATTTTTGTAGTTTCTAATATTTTTACAAATTTGAAAAGCTGAGCACAAACTGAAGCTAAACATAATTGAACATAATTTTGGAAAAAAATGTTTTAATTAATGATCTTTCATTATGCATCCTCCAGAGTTTGGCATTATTGTTAACACTACACAATTAGCCACATTACTGGTATTAATCATCTTAATAATACAAAAATAATAAACATTAAACTATATCAAAAGGAATTTGTGGCAAAGACTAACAAAGGCAGCGCCATGCTGACAGAAACTATAACCTGTTTAATTGAGAAGTAACCGCAGTTCACCTGCAATTATCATTTTAGATCATGAATGTAATGATTTTAAACTGTTATGAGTGAACTTAATGGAGTAGAAATGTAAAAGCACCCACCTGTAGCGGCGCAGAGGCACAAAAGCACAGAAACCAGCTGCCTCATGTTGGTTTTTCTCGCTTCAACTCGATGTTTTCCACCAAAAATCCTCAAAACCCTGAAGAGGAAACCTGTTTAAACTAATCTTTCCGTCGAACAATCGCCTATGATCGTTTGTTTGATGAGTTTTCTGCCGGAGTTTCAGGAACCAACACCCTGTTTTCTCGCTCACCTGAAGACTGGAGTCCGACCAGGTGACGGTGAGCTCGGTCACTTCCGGTTAAATCGGTACAGGTGGTTCCGTGACGACAGAGTGGAAAAACAGGTCGGACTGAAAGGAACTCGCAGGAGAAGTTGTTTTATTGAGCAGAGGACATGAGTCTGTCAGGTTATTGTTCTCTGCCACACTTTTTCAGATGTTGGAGTTGTTGGACTTCCTTTCTTTGTGCAAGTGTTGTTCATGTATGGAACTCCGTTTATGCCAAAATAATGTTTTCCTCCCTCTGTATTCCTGTCCTCTCTCGAGATGAGTCAGGACTATTGTGTGTGTAGTGACTGATTTGGAAACACATTTTGTGAGGAGGGGGGTCTCCAAAATGTCAGAAAAACCCCCCAAGGGTTCTCATTTTCTTGCATGAGGTGCAGAGGATGGAGGTCTTCCATGCAAGAACATTTTCATATTCTTAWCCYAAATTTCTCTTACTTTAGTTCGTACAAAGAGCTCGTAGGGCACATCGGATTCAACACTTCTTTTAGGAAAASTGTCTAAACGAGGAGCGTAAACATGACGAATGCCACCTGTTCGCAGAGTTGTCAGGTAACTATGTATAAATACTTTGTTACTGTACTTACGTAAAAATTTTTGGGTATCTGCACTTTACTTGAGTAATTTATTTTCAGCCTATTTTTACTTCTACTTCTTACATTTTCACACAATTATCTGTAC
>NW_013952439.1:600580-603516 GCF_001266775.1 Austrofundulus limnaeus
GGCTTCAGCCAGGACACGCAGGGGCGTGGTTCCCATACATGATGTTGTACCGAGTGAATTGACTGAAAGGGAACACCATATAAGGCTATGTTTCCTGCCCCACGTACCAGGAAGTGGCCATTCATTAAAATGACAGCAAAAAGAAGAATATCACGAGTTTGGAGATTGAAGTCCTGCTCTCAGAGAACCAGAAAAGAAATTCTGTCATTTTTAGCAGCATCAGCTCTGCAAATACCTGCTAAAGCCAAGGAATGAAATCACGACGGCTGTTAATGTCATGTCTCCCGTGGGTCGTATACAGTCACAAAAATAAAAATCTAAGTCATATTCATCTGTCTAGTCCTGCTCCGGTTTTTCTTTGGTCAAATGTTTTGTTTGTTTTTTTTTTTATTTAAGTGTAAACAACTGTGTTACATAATTTTCATTTATTCAGGAGAAGAGCCACAGCCTGGATCGATGTGCTGCAAATAGCTGAATATAGCAGAAAGCAACTTTAAGAAGCTGAAATAGCTCAAATTAGAAGAAAGGAGCACAAAAAGTTAAAAAAGCAGAATAGCAGAAAGAAGCTAAAATTAACAAAATAAAAAAGCTCAAATTGGCACAGCCTATGTTCCCCAGTACCTGTGCTCCCTAGTATTTGTGTTTCCCAAGCCAAGCATCTGTCATGACTTGCATTGTTAACCCAGTGAGGACCAAAAAACATAGATACCAGGGAACATAGGGGCTAGATGCCATAACATAGGGGATAACATGGGGGCTAGATGCCATAGGGATAACATAGGAGCTAGATGCCATAGGGATAACATAGGAGCTAGATGCCATACATTGGAGCTAGATGCCATAGGGGATAACATAGGGGCTAGATGCCGTAACATAGGGGATAACATAGGNGATGCCGTAACATAGGGGATAACATAGGTGCTAGATGCCGTAACATAGGGGATAGGCACGCTCCCACTGGACCCATAAAATAGCAGCAGATGTAATTCTCTGTAAAAAATAGTAGCAAAATAGTTGCATGCAACTCAAACTCCTCTCTTATTAGTTTCCTTAATTCTAGAGAGCTAGTCATATTTTGACACCTGCAGGTGCTCTCCTGCCATCTGTCATGATAGTGACCTGGTACGGTTCAGGACTGCGCACCACTATAAAATTCTGCACCGGTATGCAGGGGAGAGTGGCTGTCTGCCAGAAAGCCATCATTCAGAACCAGTCATCGCTGCACTTTGAGTCAGAATAAATCCACTAGCAACAGGCAGTCTGAAACATGACTTAATCTGTTTATTTGTTCTCATTCCAAATTGTTTCTGTACTGTTCGTGCTGTGAGAAGACAGGGAAACTGAAGATGAGAAGTTACCCTAGAAAATCAGAAAACCAGCTGATGGAGATTTTGAGAGTCATGAGAAGGCTGCAAGTAAAATGTTAGGTTTCCTTTTGTTTGAGTTTAGATTTTGCTTTTAAAATGCATGAAGTGGGATAATTTGAGCCAATGATGGTTTTTGTCATAGTACTGGCAAGAATTTAAAACTTTCACCCATCAGGTGCCGATTTTACTGCCTGTGAGTTTTTTTTATATCTACTATAAACTCTTCATTTAAACAAATACAGTTATTTAAAATATTCTGGATAAGCAAACCTAATTTTCAATTTTTATAGTTGCTTGTCCATAAATGAAGTTTCCACAGCATATGTAATGTTAAACATTTCCATCTGACCTCTTCTTATGTTCAAGGGAAAAAAAATAGCAGCTTTACAAGAACTGCAACCTGGAATTTGTAGCTAGAAATCAGCTGTGATACAGAGGGCAAGGCCACTCCTCAAAACATACCAGCAGCGTGTTCTACACAAACACACCTGGACACACATGAATAGAAAACACAACTCTGGTTACTCAACTTTTGTGTATAAAGTGGAGTGTAATTAAACGTGCCGAGCCTTTATTGTTCCTGTTCTCAAGCTATCTTTAAAATATACTTTGTATTTCAGCAGGTGTGAAATTACAGCATATGAGGATTTTCACTGTTTGTTTTCGAACACTTCTTATAAAYGACCTGATTCATTTTATGGAGTTTAATGGAAAAAAGGATTCTCACAAAGCAAAAATTTAAACATGTCTCTATTATTCTAATAATAACAATATTATATATAATACAGTTAGCGAAACTATATTTTTTTAGTTATCARATTATGAGTTAATGAAGTTAACGTTTGGTTAGCTGTGCCCACCACTGCTGAAACTTATCCCCTAAAACAGAGGTTCTCAAACAGGGGTCCCAAGACCCTGAGGGGTCTGCGAGCCGTTAATAAGCCGTTAATAAGTTTCAATAAATTGTTAATTTGTTTTTTATTTAAAAAAATATGGGGAATAATGCACTAGTAAAACAAACATACTAAACCAAACAAAAATACTATTACCATGGCATTAAGGGGTTAAAATAACAGTAAATTATTGTGCATTAACAGCATGGGGTTTATGAGGGGGGTCTCTGGAGTTTTTTCACCCTTGTAAGGGGTCCCCCCCAAAAAGTTTGAGATGTGCAGGGTTGAAACAGGTCCAAGTGTGTGCTGTTTGTGGGCGTAGTTGTTTGGGACACCACCAAACCAGCCTGGGTGTATTTCATGTGCGTTAGCTACTTATAGCCATGAAGCATCCTGTACTGGTTTAACTGCTACTGCAGGAAGAGAACGACCTCAAGCAGGTCAGAGTGGGCTTTTCWCCTGAACAACCCAAGGACTTACCTGCACAWTGTTGACAATGTTGAAATACAGTACTAATATTAATACCATCCACATTAAGTAAACCCAGTATTTCCCAATGTCTCATACCTATGAGGAAATAATAGCACATTCATGTAGTGCAGTTTCTGAGATCAGGATCTCAGAATTATGTGCTTACTCATATTTGTGACATCTTGTAATTAAGTGATCTTTTAAT
>NW_013952439.1:603621-606827 GCF_001266775.1 Austrofundulus limnaeus
AGTGAATGCAGTGCTCATCTGTAGATTTGCACAAGATTAATAAAAAAAATAGTCCAATACATTTTTTGAGTCAATAACTCATGAAACATAGGACGAATTCTAATGAAACTTTCAGGAAATATTGGATATACTGTACCTCTACTGCTCATTAACTTTTGCCACCAAACCAAATAAAAATGGCTGCCATTGTCAACTGACTGCAGAAAACACAAAAATGACAATAGCTCAATTAGTTTTGCAGAAACTGGGCTAAAAATGAGGGTCATCCTCAAAACATACAGTGAGGCAGGGCMGGTTCTAGGAATGCATACTTGAGTGGGCAGACGGGCATATTAAGGGGGCGTCACACATACACATTGTGTTCCATTACATTTGTTTTTGTTGGTATTGTTATTTAGTATTTTCTTCATAGGATTGGGATTTTACTGTCTGCTGTGTCCTACATCCAAGAGATGGATTGAGCTTCTCTAAGATCTGTCCATCTCTTGGAAGTAGGACACAGCGCAGAGTAGAGGAGGYGGAGATGAGAGACAACATGTCCATTTATTGGCGGATTTGATTTAAGGGGGCAGGGCATTAATTTGAGGGGGGCACTGCCCCCTCTTGCCCCAGTGTAAAGCCGGCCTCGTTGTGAGGGTGACACTGTGCTCAGTATTATTTTTGTTTTAAATGCAACAAACTTGATTTGATTTCTCATATTATGAGTAACCTCAGTGTTTATGGACCTGCAATATATTCAGTCAAATTGTAAATAAACATCCTTTGTTGGAGTTGTTTCAGTTCAGTTTATTGTTAGTATACAGTACATAGTACAATAGTGCTCTTCAGTGCATTTATATGATTGTGCTTTTGCTACACACCAACTACTCATCTACAGTATACACATGAGTAAAAATCCTTTACAATATCAGAGAAAACATTGATCCATAAAAAGCATATTCTGTGGTAATCTTAGATCATCGTTGAGTAAAGTCAGATAGCTTCAAAGATGCATTCAACAAGCCTTGGCTAAACATGGGCGTCTCAGGCACGAGTCAGTGTAAGGCAAAAATAATTGTTTTCTTCGTAACAATAATCTCATTCAAAGTGAACAGAAAAGCAGAGACTTTATTGCTCATGCATGCGTTTGTGCTCTGTCAAATAAAAAAAACACCTTCAAAGTTAAGATTTAACTTCAGTTGGCATTTTTCTTTTTCTTTTTTCTTTCTTTCTTTTGTGTAGCCCTTTCTGTGACGAACACAACAATCCTCTGCTGCGGCCCCAAGGTCAACGCAACCCTTCCCCTCGTTATTTGACAGCCGGCCAAGAAAAGACATGGGGGACAGATTTCAGTCAGGCAAAAATTGATTGCTTACCTTAAAGAGGAATGAAACTCAGCAATTATTCACGCCGCAGAGAGTGCAGCGGTGCATAACTTTTCAGCCGGAGTTAAGATTTTCAGCTGGCATGTGGCGTCACAGGAACAGAAAAAACAAAGATGTTCGAGGCTAAAGCTTATTATTATTATTATTAACATTTTTATCTTCTGTTGCATTGACTATAGTTGCTACAACTGATTGTAGATATTAAAGACTACAGACTGAGAAGTAGGTCACATTCATGCTTCACTAAAATGTGAAAACAAGTCTGTCAGGAGTTAATCGGGCCCCGGCAGATTTGCACTACTTGCTCTAATGTGTGACTTGTACGGCGTTTAAAGAGAATGCAGCARTATCTGTGCTTTAAGTACAGAGTGTGTGATGCGGAGGATGCAGCCCTGTGACAAACCGCCGATAGATACATTCATTTTGAGCTTATTGCACCGTGTGCATACGCACAACTGGAGGAGAGTCCTGCGTCGGTCACCGAGTGATTATGGCAGCGGTGTTGGACGTGTGCAGCTGTTTTTTGTTTTCTTTCCTTTCACAACCAGCGGGTTTCCAGCAGCAGGAGAAGTGTCGCCAAGGTCGGCAGTAGGAAACTGCAGCTTTGTAACAGGACACTCCACGCTGAGCAGGGCAGCAGGAGCTCTGCAAGAAGGACAAAGTAATAATTAAACAAATTCAGAGGGAGGATGTTTTCTTTTCGATGGGACAGGAAGCTGCGCAGAACAATGACCCCGAGAGGATTCGAGCGGCGGCTCACTTTTCTCCACCAGGGACGTCTTGGTGACCACGGCCGAGTCGCCCTGTTTGATGTTGCAGGTGAAGTTGGACTTGCCGTTGGGCAGGTTCTTGAACAGCAGGCGGCAGATGTTGCCCGGGAAGAGGCGGACCTTGGCGCGGGTCTTGAAGGGGGCGTGCTGCTCCTCGTCCGGGAAGGTGGTGTCGAGGAGCTTCTCGCCCTGCGTGAACTTGCAGAAGGCTTCCGGTGACTCGGCGGGAAGTGCGTACTTGCAGTCCATCCTGAGGTGGTTCTCGGCCACGGAGCAGTACGCCAACTGAACCACTCTCTGGGCCGACRCGAAACCTGGGTTTAGAAAAAAATATTATAATAATAAAACACACACACTGCCTGAAAACACACACTCAAAAGCTTTGACACTTTGAAAATAATCTTACCAAAAAGTAACACTGTAGTCARTAGAGTCAGGTTCCCAAATTTCCTAAAATAAAAAAAAAGTTAATGAGGTTCCAAACAGCTGACTCTGCAGCTCAGGCTCACATTTCAGAGACATGAATATCACATTTCTCTTGCTCTCATCCCACCCACAAAAAGTACAGTAATACTGAAGAATTCAGCCYCGCTGTTTACGCTGCAAAGACCAGAACTGCAAACTTCATTGGTGAGTTGCCAACATTGACGCATTTCTGAGTCTCACCTCAGTAAAAATAATAATAATAATGATAATAATAATAAATGAAAATCATTTGCTTAAGAAAAAAAAACTTGAGTCGGTTCAACATCTTTTACTTTGGTGCAAAATTCTCATTTTTTTTTTTTTAATAAACGTCTTTAATGCAGGCAGCAGGAGCTTTCAGCAGGGATGAAATGAATGAGACAGGATGAGTCTTTGCAGCGCTCTTTAATAAAAACCATGAAGCTCTGATTTGGATGTATGGCTATGAATCGTTCTCACCTTCTCTGGTGCATTTTGAGTCGTCCTCGGTGCTCTGCAGTGTGATGCCGGGGGTAGATACAGTAGAGGTCGGCTCATAGAAGAAACAGCCGAGAGAGAGAGAGAGAGAGAGAGAGAGAGAGAGAGAGAGAGAGAGAGAGAGAGAGAG
>NW_013952439.1:606869-612798 GCF_001266775.1 Austrofundulus limnaeus
GAGAGAGAGAGAGAGAGAGAGAGGGAGGGGGACAGCAGGAGGGGAGGGGAGGAGGGGAATGCTGCTCCAGTGGACTTTGGGGACATTTCAGTACTGTATGAGGTTTAATATTGATTTTTGTTCTGCCTCTGTTTTCTGTTTCACCACAGCGCAGAGGATCAGATGTCAAACAACAAAATCTCACTCTTTAATCACAGGTTCGGTTCCAGAAGGAAACCAGGTGTGTTCTAATGATCGTTTTGAGTTTTCCAGATGTCAGGCTTCCATCCCTTCTCCATATATTATTTAATGCACAGGGAGAGCCAGCGATTTGGGCTGAGATCATCTCATGAAGAGAAGCGCMGGCGTTTCACAAGATGTAGCTGAGAGAGGATGACCCTCGGCTGCTACAACGTCCAACTTTAGCTCAATGTCTGCAAATCAGACTTGGTTGTAGCCATTTTTGTGTTGGCTTAGTGGTTCACGAGATATTTAATGATGGGTAATGATTATAAAAATCTGATGAAGAGTAGATTTTTCTTGGCACCACTGGACACAAAACTGCATAAACATATCCAAAAATCCACATTTTTAGCCACTAAATACATGTTGTTGTGGACTTGGAGTAGGACAAGTCCTCTGTTGTTTACATCTTTTAATTTGTAGATAAAAAAGTGTCTGCACTGCTAGATATTCATATCTTTGCTATCAAACTATAAAAAATGAGCAAAAGAGTGGACAATGACTATAAGGAGGAGGCGGAGTGTGAAGCGCTTTATTTGCATTTAAAGAGACAGCACCAAAATGAGTTGCTCTTGGGCACACCTCAGAAAAGATGTGAAAGAGAGGCCTGTGAAGGTCCAAAAAAGAGGAATTCAGACTAAAGCATTGCAGTTCCACTATAARTAGACCCCAACTGAATGCTTTAAATGTGAAAATGAAAAATGTAAAACCATGACATGCCTCCTTTAAAATAAGACAAATAAAGGTACAATCAATACATTTCACTTAATTCATTAGAAAGAGACTTAATGTCTACAAGCATGCAGAGTGGCAACATGAACATTAGAATGACCACGTGGTCAAAAAAAGGGTCAAAAAATAAAAAAAATTACTGAATTAACTAATGTGCCAATTCAAAGTGTGTTGCGAAGTTTACAAAAAGAACAAAAGGCAATGAGAAAAATTAGATGTAAACGTTTATGAAAACTGATGTAAAACCCAAAAGGTGCAACCATCAAACAAAATGAAATTAGCACAAAACAGAGCCATTCAGTGCTTTTACATGTCTGAGCCCAGGAGGCCTGGAATACGTCTGTGGTTAAAGAAAATAAATGGTAGACTGACTTTACACACCGATTCACTGGTTTGGTGTTTATACAGTGACTCTTTGATGTGGAGGGAGTGGCCTTTTTAACATTTTGATTGTTAGGATGTCATGTTCACCGCCTTTCCTTGAAGAATTCAGAATAAAAGACAAATAAATAGTTTAGATCTTTTTGGGACCCAAAGAAACCTTTTAACAATTCCTGTTGCAGATAAAGCCCCTTCTTCATAGGCGTAGCTTTCAGCACTTCTCATCAATTCAGCCCTGTTGTTACTCCATGCCTTGTTTAGACAAAACTTCCACGCAAAAGTTCATTTTTAAAACTCAAGCAGGGTTAAAGCTCCAGTTATCCTCTGGATCTCCTTCACACACCTCATCCATTTTGTCAAGGTCCCCGCTGAACGACTGAAGCTGAGTCCCAGGATGCCGGTGGAGGTCCTGCAGAGGTCTGTAAACAACACTACCCACCATCAGCACTGAGCTTTATTAGTAACAGTTTGTATTCTTGCTCTTCCCTTCAATCTGTTGTGAATTTATTTGGCAGGTTAAAGCAGGATGAGGAGATTCCTGCCAGATGAATTCACCAGAGGCACAGCTGTGATCCCTGCTGCTGCTGAAAACTGCAGATCGCCAACATTCACTCAGCTCTCGCACACGTTCTGCCCTAAAGACTGTGTTGGTTTAACAAATCCAGATGCTACAGTAATCTTTAAAAAAATAAATAAAATAGACATGATTTGAGAAAATACCCACACATTATTTCTAATTGTGCAAACAGGCTTTAACTCAGAAGGAAAGCACACCGTGCTGCTGAGCACGAATTTTTGAAAGATTTTTGAAAGTTTTGGGTGTCAGCACAAACACTTTGCCTAAATGTTTATGAACCAATTGAAGTTTGGTAAATGTCTGCTCGAATGAGATTAAAATTGTAGTTTTTACGGCAAAAGGATGAAACGAAACAGAGACAAAATACCATGTGTGGAGATTTGTTTGTGAGGGAAAATAAACTGTTTTACACTAAGTCAGCTCTTTGCGACGTTTGTTGTCCAATGTGTAATAGTTGACCTGACTGTGACATTTATGAGTCTAACATTAATAATGCTGTTTATTATTTGTTCCTGTGTTATTTTCCCTGGCCTGTTTTGGTTCTACACCCACCTACACCTGTTCTCCGTCAGTTCCAATTACTCTCAGCTGCAGCAGACAACCCTTTTATGCCCTCAGTTCACTCCTCTTCAGTCTGCTGTTGTGTGCATGTCAGATTTTTTGTTTTATTTTTTGCTTAAAAATCTTAAATTTAAAGCTGCTCATGTTTGTCTGAACAAAACACAAAGACTGTGTTGGTAAAAGTTTTTGCCAAAATAAACCCTTTAAAATTTTGGCTGTTAAAGTCTGTATTTTAGAGGTCAACTTTAAGCTCTTCCTTCTCCCACTCATTTTTTCTGCTGAAAATGTCTCAACAGATCTGTTACCGAACAAATTGGATTCACAGGCTTCTGCAGAACTTGAAGAGGTGATTCCATCCATGAATCAATTGTGTTGGAGCAGAGAAACTAAAAAAAACAAAACAAAAAAAAAACATGCAGGATAGCGGCCATGGAGGACCGGAAACCACTCCTTTAAAAAAAGAATGAAAACACTTGAGTGCTGACTCTCCTCTTATTAAACACTGAAGTAACTCAACCYCTTGTATGTTTAGTGTTATAAATTGTTTTTGTAACAAAGAACTGAACTATCTTTCTTTCAACCAGCTTCAGAAACTCAGAGTTTCAGATGACAAGCTCCTCTTCAGACCCTTCAGAAATCACCAATCGAACAGCTWCATCCAAGTTACCTCAGTCAACTTCAAGTGTTTTATGAAGAAAAAAAAGGTTGTTTGAAAAATACTGGAATGTGGGAAAAATTAGCCATTGCAGCTGTCGTAAAGCAAGTTGTGAATCCAATACTTTCTTTCTGYGTTTYATTAAAATCTGTCCAGMTGTTTTGCAAACTTAAAGGAGGTTGTGGGGGCAGATTTATTGGGGGTTGTTTTTGTGCCCCTAATCATAAAACAAAGTTTAAAATGAATACATTTAATTAATACACTCTTAAATCCCCTGAAGCAGAAGAGTTCTGATGTGTTTCCTCTACACTAGATGGCACCAAATCAGCTTTTATTTGTTTTGAGTGGCGCAATACCTCTTCGGACCAACAGAGGGAGCTCTTAGCTTTGATGAACCTCTCCCTATCCCCGCTCCAAAAAAACAAAACAAAACGAAAATATAGTAGCATATGATAACTGCATAATAGTGAAAATGTTTAAAGAGAAACATAAATGACTTATTTTACTTCCTCAATATTTTCAGCACATTTCCTCCAGTTTCATCAGAAGATCAGGAAAATCTGCTGAAAGGATAAAAAATATAAATCATTTGATATATATGGCCTATCTATTTAAAAACTGTATSAACCGGTCAACATGGTTATGTGGGGAGTTATTTTAAAAATGTATTCATTTTAGTTTCTTCTAAGTGTGCGCCTGTGTGTTTAAAGGATCGCGGCCATCTCTCTGCTGATGCTGCACCTCTCACACCAGCTCAGTAGAACCCAGCAGGACCAGGACCAGGACCAGGTGAGACCAGATCCTGTTTTTATTACAGACCTAGAGAATTCAAACCGAGGGGGGTCTGTCTGCAAGTTGCATGATGTCTGCTCCACATGCAGAGGACAAACTGCGCATAGGAAGGTGTGTGAGTGTGTGTGAGTGTGTGTGTTTGCTGCAGTGCAGTGACTCCGCATAGGCGTAGCCTCGTCTGCATTTGGGCTGCAGGTGGAGCCAGGCCCGCTCTGATCTGACAACACTGCAGGATTTACTCTGGAAATATATAAATAAATTAGAGGCTCAAATTTGACTCATAAAGGGTCGTGGGGTGATTGTGGGGGTGTCTCTGTCCCCTCCTCGTGTCATGATGTCCTGTGTTGAACTTTGTGAGGTGTGAAGCTGTGATCGACGCGATGGAGCATCATCTTCATCTGCTGCTCGCGCTCTGCCTCCTCTGTGGCAGGGTCCTGATGACGCTCCAGACTCACAGTATGTCTTCATTTGATCATTTCTGCACTTTTTTTTTTATTTTCCTCACACGTTCAGGTGGAATTTATTATTCAATCTTATTTAATCTGAGATCAGTCGAAACACGTGGATCTGAAAACTCTAAATACCATCACTCATTTTCATTAGTTTACATCCTCGACATGATGCAACGCAATGCTTCATTGTCCATTTTCTCTATAACCAATAAAACTTTTAATAAGTGACCGTGAAGGTTAGAAGTTGACATATAGTAACTTCTTGTTAGTGATCATGATTGACTGCAGCTGGTAGTTGGTTTGTTTGACAGCACTTGATGGATTTTTGTTGAGAAATYTGATTCAGACAGTTCAGGAATAATTCAGAAGCTTCTGAGGCTCAAGCCTGAAAGGGTATCTTTCCCAGTGGAGGGTTTTGTACATCACAATGGACTCTGTGTCCTAAAAACAAAGTTTTGACACAAGTGCATCTGAAATTAACGAATGTCCTCATGAACAAATTAAATGCCTTCTGGAGAAAGGTTTTATGGTTAGACAAGACAATGGGAATATTCGGCCACATGTATAGGTTAAGGAGAGGCTTTCAAACTGCAGAACATCTGTAAAGCATGGTGGTGGTAGCATCATGCTTTGGTGYTGGTTCACTGCACAAAGTGGATGAAATGATATAGTGGAAGGACAACATCCAAATTTTTACATTTTCACCTCAAATCAACCGCTACATGTTTGCAACTTGAATATGTTTGGGTCAAACATTGATTCCAAATTCCAGTGGTAGGTACAGCTAACCAAAGAGTTAGCTTCGTTAACGGCCAACCCTCTAAGTAATGATTTAGCTTCGCAAACCCTAAAACACAAAAATTGCTGGAAGCTGATGCCAATTATTCACCATTATACAGAGAAATGAAACAGAGTCTTGGCTAAAAACTCATAAGATATTTCTACTAAATTTAGTGGAAGTTAATTGTTCTGTCAATGGTTTTCAYAGTTAATGAAAATAAATAAAACATCTGCTCCACTAAACGAAAATTAGCTCAGCTATTAGCTGTTAGCAGATTAGCAGAACTGTCCCCACCACTACCAAATACACACCTCATCCATCCATCCATCCATCCATCCATTCATCCATCCATCCATCCATCCATCCATCCATCCATCACCCATCCATCCATCCATCCATCCATCCATCCATCCATCCATCACCTTCTTTTTTCCTATCCAGATTGTAGGAAGGTGCCCATGTCCAGCGGTCTCTGAGAAAGAGACACCATGGACAGGTCACAAGTCCACAGTGTTGTATAAAGTACTACAAAGTGATACTTGCGTAAAAGTACAAGTATCTTACCAAAAATTACTTTGGTATGAGATAAAGTCTCCTTTAGGAATATTACTTGAGAAAAAGTCTTAAAGTATCTAATATTTTTTGTACTTACGTAAGTATTAAAAGTAAAAGTATTGATTTAAAATGAACAGTTAGATTTTCTGTAARGACTTTTATGAGGAGGTGACTTCCCTAAAAACATGCAGAAATGACTGTATTGTATTAAAATAATTAAT
>NW_013952439.1:613116-614541 GCF_001266775.1 Austrofundulus limnaeus
GTATATTTATACTTCTTATTCAACCACAATTAAATTCACTTTAAGGGGCACAGTTTATATGGATAGTATTTATTTTTTTCCAATAACATTCTGGAATGAAAACAAGCAAAAATGAATAAAAGTAACAACTTTCTACTTCTTGCCTTTTTTAATGTAAGGAGTAGAAAGTACAGATAATTGTGTGAAAATGTAAAAGCAGAAGTAAAAAATAGGCTGAAAAATAATTACTCAAGTAAAGTACTGATACCCAAAAATTCTACTTAAACACATTAACAAAGTATTTGTACTTCGTTACTTTTTACGTTTTACACTTTGTTTTAATTTCATGATTAAAAAAGTGTTTTTAGACTGCAGCTTATTAACAATCATGGTGTTGCGTGTCTTACAGTGAACCCTGTGTATACATTCCTGTTCCCTCCTCGCGGGCCCCAAATGTTTTCTTGCCTAACTTACCTGGAGCGAAACGTCAGGGTGGACTGCGAGTTCCCGCCCACCTACCAGGTTCCTGGACCCTACTGCGAGTACCGCCAGGACAGCCGGCTGGTGGGCAGCACCTACCCCAACGCCGTCATCTACGTGTCCATCGACGACCGCAGGAGGAGCAACGTCAGCCTGGTCGCCCCYAACTTGTGCCGTCTCACCTGGGCTCCGATGGCTGACGAGAAGCCGTACACCTACACCTGCAGGGTCTACCAGGGGGGTGATTTTAAGGAGAACAGCATGGCTGTCCACCACAGTGAGTATCCGGTTTCTCTTTACTTCCTATAATCATTTTGTGTAGGCACTTCAATAAATGCATTGGCCGGCCTTGGCAGTGCCTGGGTCAGGTTTTCGTGATCTTTAGTCACTCTTTTAATGCTTAGAACCCCCATATCATTTTTAAATCTTTCTAAATGTTTTATCTAGTTTGTTTTCTGCCTTGTTTTGAAAAAGTTTAGCAAAAATGTGACATGCACTATGTCTACAGGGCTCGACAACTGTTTTTATGGTGTAATGCTTCCTAATTTTCAACCTTTGATGACCTCTAAATCCTGGATAGTCTGATTTTAAAAAAAACTAAATGGTTTTGGAATCAGTACCTAGAGCCTAAAGTAAATAACAGCTCTGAAATAAGTTTGGAAATTTAATTAAAGTCCCTATTTTGTGTAGTTCAAACTGACGCTCTTCTTCTCTTGTGCAGGGATTCTTCCGATCTGCTCTGCRATCAGTGTTATGTTCCAGTCAGCGCCGTGGCTTTTGTCACTGGTGATRTCACTTCCTGTGGCCGTGGGTCTCCTGAGTCCTTAAACTCCAAGCCCCAAAGGGWTAAAACTCAGTGGACATTTTAGGGTTTTTTACTCACTCTTATTTGAAGGATATCGGACGCCTCAATGTGGGAAACATGTCATTTATGTGTAATTAAAACCCCTGTGATATGGGGGGGGG
>NW_013952439.1:623000-638313 GCF_001266775.1 Austrofundulus limnaeus
AGGGTGCTGGAATGTTTCAGGAACTTTAGACAGTGTGAACTGCTGAAGGAACTGTCCAAGGTCCTGAGGGTGCTGGAATGTTTCAGGAACTTTAGACAGTGTGAACTGCTGAAGGAACTGTCCAAGGTCCTGAGGGTGCTGGAATGTTTCAGGAACTTGGACAGTGTGAAGGGCTGAAGGAACTGTCCAAGGTCCTGAGGGTGCTGGAATGTTTCAGGAACTTGGACAGTGTGAAGGGCTGAAGGAACTGTCCAAGGTCCTGAAAGTGCCAAAATGTTTCAGGACTTTAGATAGTGTCAAGGGCTGAAGGAACTGTCCAAAGTCCTGAAAGTGCTGGAATGTTTCAGAACTTTGATGGCTCCTTGAACAACCCCAGGTGGGAGAAAAGTTTGATCCTTCATGATTAAGCTAGAATGCCATAATAGTTCTGAACTGACCATGTCAATTAAAATTTACAGCGATATTGAGGTTTGTGAAACAGAACTTGCATATACCGCTAAGAAACTTTTGTAGTCATTTTAAGAAGGTATGAATTCATTTAGCTCTGGTCAGTCTAGTTRTTAGCTTATCAATCCAGTCAGAATTAAACATCAAAGAGCAATCTGCAACAGGTAAGATATTATTCACAACCTTTCCACAGAACCTACTTTAAAAGCTCTGAACTATCRCTTTAAAAGTCATAGTTACTGTACTGTGCATCCTGGTGTGAGATCTGGTTCAAACACAGCTCAAACATTTTTTACTTTGATAGCAATGAGAAAAATAATCATAAAATAGCATAACTTTAACATAGACAGTTTATGGTCTTGCAGCCTATAAGGTTATTAGTATGTGTGGGAGTAACTTCTGCAACATTATATTGTTAAACAATTACAGCAGCTGCACTTGTGCTGTTCAAACTGTGATGGAGGTGTAATGTTTTGCACAACTGCTCACTTGAACAAACAGATGAGACATTACTTGTTGATGTGCACAATTGTAACATGTAGCCTACCATTGCCACACTTTTATTTAAATGCTTTTTTACTATTTGTTTGACAGGTTGTGTTTATGCTGCCTGTGTCACAAAACCTTGGTTGTTTACACCTTTCGTGTTTTTAACAGATATCTTCATGTTCTCACATGAGCTGTCTTAAGTAATATTTATTTATGAAACTGCACTTGTTTCAAAATTGTCAATATTTTTTTCTTTTTCAGTATTTATCCAGACATTAAGGGTGCTGTGAAATGTATAATAGAAGTGTAAAAAATAAAGGTTATGCACTTAAAAACGTGCTTTCTCTGCRTAATTAAAGCACTATTTTCAAAAAGATGTATGTGTTGCTATGTTTTAATCACTTTTTTCTAGCCAAACGAGGACCCATTAAAAACAAATTTGTAAAACAACTCTTTCTTAAAACAGACAAACCAACAGCATGCCGCTTTTRTGAAGGAATTGTTTTAAATTTTTGAAAAATGATTTAAAAAGTGAGGACCTTCTTCAGATAGCTAGCTRCTAGGTTAATCATTAGCCTAGCCTACCCCTTTTCTCTATTCTCCAGGCTCTGTGCCATGACTGATAACTACGAAGTGTTTAGTGAAAAGAACTTGACAGATTATCCTTTTAAGAACTTAGTTTAATAATTTCTTAACTTTTCTCTACCATGTTTTCCTCCTTAGATATCACTACTAAGTATGCTGCCTTTTCAACTCTTTACCTGAAAYAAATAACATAAAACCTGGGTTGTACAAGCTTATTTTTTTATCTGATCTTGTGCTATTTAAGGTATGAAGATTAAATTTCTGTTTTGTATTTGATCTCAGTTTAAATCTCTTTGGCAGATTTACTRATGTTTGTGTAAAACACAAAAAGCATAGGACCCACACGCTTCTCCATCACATGCAGTATTTTAGGCAGTATTTGGTGTTGCTGACCTACAGAGGGCGCTCTTAATCAAAATAAATGTATGCCACCTCTGAGCAGTTTGAGTGTTTTTAAATAATTTCTATTGCTTGTGTTGAGCTTACTTTGATTGACAAAGTTAATCTGCTGCATTATTATCATTACAGTCAGAAATAATTTATTATTTCATAAATAATTGATCTTGATGTCCACACTGGATTCAGGTGATGGTAGCTGAGGAACTAAAACAAACACTGCATGTGAACATCTTGATATTAGAAWAAAAGGGAAGGCAAAAGAAGAGCAGTATTTTAATTGTAATATTTATTGTTYACTGCCATAAAAGGAAGGTGACCATGTGTGTGTGTACCTGCTTTATGTTAACTTTTTAGGACCAGTAGTCTGTTTGGGGGCCAAAGACTGGTTCTAATATGGTGGAAATCTATTTTTGGATAATTGTTGAGGGTTAGGACTAAGATGTTAATTGAGTTTATGATAAGAGTTATGGTTGAAATGACTGGAAATAAATGGAACATAAATATATACAGCCACAGTCCTAATAACACACACACACACACACACACACACACACACACACACACACACACACACACACACACACACACACACACACACACACACACACACAATAACTAGGAAGTCTGGCAATGATGGCAGTGTTTTAAGATGGCAAGGCCCAACTGGACCAGTTGTAGTTTGGTTTATGTGGTCTTGACCCATGCATGGACCACTTCTGKCAAACCACATCTGAGCCACCAAAGGGCCTTCTTCCTTTGCGGTATCCTGGCCGAGTGTTGGTGCACTATGTGGGCCAGAATTGGGCCAAACAAGTTTTTCTATGGAATMATAAGAATAATCATTCAGTCCAGTCTATTGTCTAAATATCTCTGAACTGGAGGGACTTTAATGAAACTCTTAGAAATAAATCATTAGTTGTACCCCCTATGATAAACTTTTAGAGCCAACCAACTTGTGATGGACCCCACAGATAACTGGGTAATTTTTTACCCACCCACGATGCTGTCGCCCAGCAGCCGTACGACCAACATGGTTTCCACCCTGTTCTGTTTGAACATCATGTGAACGGACTGAACAGCAGGCAGTGGCCAGGTTCCATCTCATCACCGACTAATCTTCTTCCCGGTCTCCTTCAGAGATCACAACATGCACCGCATCTCTGACGCCAGGGTGTGCAAGTGCATGTTGGCCTTTATATTAACAAATGTCCAACAGCCCAAAACGCCTAATTCTCCAGCTTTGTGCTYGGAACATGTAGATAAATTAGTCCCAATCCCAGCTTGCTGTCAGCCCCCCTCCAGGACATCGCTCTCATTTGGATGAAACCGGCACTAAAGGTTCATTTTATTTATTTAAGCAGTGCAGGCGTAAATCTCCATCATGCCTCATATACGTTATAAACACAATCATCTTCCACTTCTTGTGGAAGCTAATAGAGACTCTGGTGCTTTTTCTATGAGTCAATTAAGGAGCGCWAAGCAGGAGCTGAAGCACAGCAGGACTGACGTGGGTGTTGAAATAAATTTCATGGAACAAATCTGTGTTGTGCAACGGAACATCTTCTTACCGAGCCACGAGGATGAAGGTTTGTCATTTCTTAAACTAGTGGTTCCTCRCAGAATTTTGGCTCTCAAAGTTTCAGGTCCGAAGGAGGGGGGGTTCCCTATCTTACCTGATTAGATTTATCTTTACAGCTTATGCAAACTCTGATGGTTTTATTTCAAAAACACATTTTAAAACCGTAACATGTTAAAAGAAGATGGTTCATTTTTGTCTGCAATCTTCGTTATGAAATACATCAACACTTTATACTAGATTTATTGGAAAATAGTGATCTTTTGTTAGCAAAATCTCTGTTTGKGATGCAGAAAAAGCTTGGTTAATTGGAACATATAGCTTTCAAAATGAGGAAAACATATTTATATCATGCAAATATGAATTTTATGCAAAATAGTATCTATGTAAAGCTGTGATTGTCTTGTCTGAATATGTATATTGTTGCCGAACTATGGGCCGGAAAGGCCTTGTATTCCTGAATAAATCACCAAATATCAAAGATCTTGTCTGTAGAAATATGTTTTTTCCTCAACAATAATTTGATATTATGTGACAGCTCTTTGTTTCCATACCTCAGTCCCAGCTTGAAGTGCCTACAAGTTTTGTGACGTTCAGGGTTGATCCACTGCTTTGTTGAATAAAAGCAGCATCATGGTTTAATATCTCATCATCTTTCTGCTGTCGATGTGTCTAATTTAAGCACAAGTACGCAATGAACCCACTGACCTCCAAGCTGTTTTCTTTTATTTCACTCAAATAAACCAGAACTGTTCTGGTCACCTTTAACAGCCGGCAGAGTGCTGCGCGGTGAAGAAAACCACAGCCGACGAGCGTGAGGATGTGGAGGTCTCGGTGTGACTGGCCCGGCCAGCAGGAGACTTCACAGCAGCAGCACAATATGGGGCCTGCAGCCAACACACTCATACCACCAGGTGTGTGGAAGCAAGACCAACAAAACAGGATCTGATTTTTTCTCAGCGTTCGCTCGACCACTTCTGTCACTTTTTATGTGTTCACTTTGGTGTAACACCGTGAGTCAGGCCTGAGTCAACACATCAACAACAAAGACACACGAGAAGTTTGTATCTGAAGCTTTTGGTCTGTTGGGTGCAGCTGATGGTTATTAATTTGCAGGAGCTGGAATATGCTATATTTACCATCTGGCTGCCATAGTAAAGCCTTGAACCAGGATCACACCTCCCACAAAGACCTGGAAGATGGAGTGAGTCAGCAGGAAGGGATGAAAATGTTCCCTGATAAGGATCAACAATCATGGAGAAACCAAAACCTTTTAACTGCCTGTTCTGGGAGCTACCTGGAAACTCAGTATGTTTTTTGTTGTTACTTAATAAAATATGAATCATAAATGTCGTGGTTATTTCATTTATCACACTTCCTACGAGTGCATGCTGAGATGTCAACTGCAAGATAAAGGTTGTGTGACTCAACGGTTTGCTTTTGTCGCTGACCAACTCCCAAACACGGACATTTGATGCTGATGAGTTCAGGAGATTATTCCAATCTGAACGGGTTTATCTTTTAGCACAGATTAACTGTCAGGACCAGTATTTTTCTGTTTATTTCTGCTGTTTAAAAGTTTGTTCTCCAGCCATTTCCACTCCTTTTCCTCAGTCACTTCGGTCCTGGTACACCCACTCGCACCTGTTCCCTGTTTCATTAAGCTCAGTTGTCTCCAATCTTCTCATCAGCTCCGGTCCTTATAATCCCTCAGCTTCTCCTCACTCATTGGCCTGGCACTGGGTCTCCTTTGCATCTCCTCAATGGTAATTTATCGCTGCCACTTTTTATTTTTGTTAATAAATCTTATGTTTTTAATCGAGCTCCTTGTGTTCAGTCCGGCCTCTGCAAACTGTGACATTAACTATAATGAAATAAAAAGCGGGGAGCCGGTCACTGCTGTGGATCCAGACTGATGTTCTGAGTCATGATGACCTGTCATAGCCTCACAGAGAGCTTAGACTCTTACAACTTGGTAAAAAGAGAAGCGCTTGTTGGCATGTTTGACCTGTGAGGATGTGGACGAAAGCATGTGGGCTGCAGGACAGGTGTCCAACTCACAAGCCTCGCTCCTCAGAGTCAGCTGCTCTGCTCTGCTCAGGATGCTTTAAAAATTTTGCAGAACACCACGGGTCGAGATGCACCCTCGGCCTTTAGAAAGACAAACTCAAACATGAWACAGACAAATAAAAGTCTCCAAAAAAGCATAAAACACCTTTGTTGTCATTAAGTGGAYGACACTCGTAGTTGTGCAGTATATCCTGTCTGCACTACTTCAAATCATTTTCAGGCTCAGCACCTCCAAATCTGAGTCCATGGTCCTCAGTTGGAAAAGGGTGGGGGTGAAGGTCTACGTTCCTTCATCTATGGCYATGAACTTTGGGTAGTGACTGAAAAACCAAGATCAGGCTGTTGAATTGTTTTTCTGCAGCTCAACACTCCCTCAGAGATAGTGTGTAGTCTAGATATCCAGGAGACTCACACGGAGAGATCCAGACATGTGAGTCGGTCACCTGAACGCCTCCGTTCCTGGCATGGAGACATGGACAGGAGACCCTGAGGTAGACCCAGGCCCATTTAGAAAGATAATTTGTGTGTCTTTTGGCCTGGAAACACCTTGGATTACTCCCAGAAGATCTAGAGAAAGTGGMTAAGTAAAGTGAGGTCTATACCTCCCTGCTCCGCGACCCGACCCAGGAACAAGCAGAAGAAAATGGATGGACGGATGGATAAAATCATGTGTTGTAATTGCACCTCATGTCCACTTCTGAACAAAGTTTATAGTAAAAAAAAAGAGTTTATTTTTTTTAATAAATAAAAGCTTCCAAAAGTACAGTATTTTAAAAAGTTTTTGGTTGATCTGTTTGGACTTGAGAAACAGGTATATGTCAATAATTGTCATTGTTAAACTTATTGTTATTTATATTGATGTATCTCAGTTATTACATATTACAGCACATGATCAAATTATAATACAATGAAATTAAACAAATCCTAAGCATTCTTGAATCAGGTTTAAAAAGTTCTTTCTGTATTTTAAAATGTTTTTATGTAGACATTTTTGCCACTTAGTGGTCCAGCAGTATTTTAATATCTTCAGACAGATCTCCAGGGAGGAGCTATGTACATATAGGCGGAGCTTTGTACCATTAAGCATTTAGGCAGCTCCACATGGCTGCAGGAGATTAAAGGATTTCTCAAACATGSATGAATGAGTCAAAGCAACACTCTGGGTATGTTTCTGATGAGGGGATGACATTAATATGATATAAAGCTCCAAAAAGTCAATTTTGCACAGTAGTCCCTCTTTAAAATAGTTTGGCCAAMGATTAATTATTTTAATTTAATCTAAGGCCTCATCTACATTATGCTAAACCAACATTTTCTAATGCGTTATCTCATCTACACAAAGAAACAATGAAGAGCAGTTATGGAGAATTCCACATATAAAAGGTTTCAGAAGAAAAAAAAAGCAGCATTAAAACCATCAAACTTGATATCTGTTCATAATAAAGACACAGCAGAAACAACTTTCCTTTCTTTTATTGGCAAAGGCAGATTTATGTCCTGAATGATGTACACAAAAACTGCATTTAAAATAAGTGCTAATGATGAAACGTCTGTATTTTATCTTTCAGGAAACAAAAATAAAATAAACACATATTCCTTTTTATGTTTATATCATGTTAAAAAATGACATCTTGTGCAAGACGTCTGTTTCAGTGGTCCCAGGTGAAAACCTTGAATGTGTAAAATATTACAAATGGAGACAGAGGACAAAATAACCCCTTTACCACTTCAGAGGTAAGATAGTTTGAGGTATGAGTTTTTGTTTTTTTACATAATTACGTAGTTTAAACTGAAACATGTAAACAGACATGTTTAACACAGTAACTATATTTCAGTACAGTGACCAGTAATGCAACTTAAAACTCATAAAAACAAATTAAAAAAACATCACATAGGCAGGAAGAGGCACTAAGTACACGTCCAGGAAAAAAAAAAAACTATAACTTGTAATTACAATAAAACTCAACAATACGTCAGAGTTTATAAAATGTCCTTTTTTCATGAACAGATTTTAAAAAGCTGGTAGAATTCACAGAGGCTGAGGCATACACAGGAAATTATTAAAGAAAACATTAAATGGAACATCCACATTTAAATCAAACAGGCTTAATTTCCAATATGAGCATTAAAAAAACAACATCAAATACAAACTTTTATTTACTGCATTGAATCATTAACACACACACAGGAACATTCACAATCAGCTGAAAAAACACATTTAGAAAACTTTCCTTGACATTTGCAATACGCAACAACAAAAAAGGAAAAATAACAGTAACTTCAATACAACTCATACTGCACAGGAAATTAAAAAGGGAAAATTAAACCTTCATACTGTAAATAAACAGGATTAAATCTAATCAATCTAGGATTCTTTTAGAGAAATGTTTCTTATTATTATTTACAAAAAATACTTCATCTTCTGTTCATTAAACACATCTCATTCAGAACTAAAACTAAATGTAACAGGAGCTTATTTCTATGTTTTTGTTTGTTAAAATGAACAATCTGAGCAGATTTAAAGGGCACTTTCAGTGAGAACTCGTTGGCCTTATGTGAAATATTTACATATATTCAGCTTGATGTGGTAGTAGCTGAGAGTCAGCCATAACCCAGCCTCTGAGCACCGATACATTTGGCAAAGTTGCACAAAAAAACATTAAAATGTTTGACAAAAATGGCTAAAAACTCCACATGACTTGTCAAAATAGTATATCAGCTAAAAACACGGGCAGGAAAGRCGATGAGCTTTTCGTCAAGAAATTCAGTAAAGCCCCAGTTTTCACAGGGGTTACGTTCTTAGAGTTCCTGTGAATCATGAAAAAAGACTGGACCAGAAAAGACCTACAGTGTATTTGGGTGGCTGTGATAACCAAAAAAAAAAAAAAAATTAAATAAAAAAACGTGAGAGCAAAACAGTTAGCAGCTACACACTACAGAAGGTGATAAAGATGCACTCCAGCTGGACGTGGGCATCATGCACTTCMCTGGACTGTATATGGACACAGATTTACAGTAAGGTTTGTTAAAACATTTGTAAATCATATTGTTTTTAATAATTTCACTTGAAAACTCAAGAAAAAGCATAAGAAAAAAAAGTTCCTTCCTGTACAGTGTTTACGATTTCTGCAAAATTATGAGTTCTAACTACAAGCACGTCTGCCAGAGCTGCAGCTCACTGTGTGAAGCTTAAATCTGAGCCAGAGGCTGCTTTTTAGTGATGATGTCATATTTTCACAGCCAATCAGCATCCAGCAGAACTCTGTTGCACCAATCACAGCTCAGTACTATAAGTTTTATTTCTAGCCTACGTTTTGTTGAGCTCTTTGTCATAATTCAGACAAAGCAAATGCAAACTGCAGGTTTCTAATTTTCTCAAGCTGCTTGTGGTTTCCATAACAGGATGTAAATTATATTTCTAATACCAAATAATCCAATGTTTACACCCTGTGTTGAGGTTTCAGTTGTTTTAACCCGACACCCAGTTGTGTGTGGTCGTCTTCACCCTCTGAGGAAACCCGTGAGATCCGGCTGTGGGCTCAAAGTTAAAGTCCAGCCCTCCGCCGTCCATGAGGGTGTCATGGAGGACAGAGTCCATGTCACAGTCCAACCTCTCGATGGACATGTTGTCCAGGTCACTGGGTAGCCGCTCCTGATGATGATGATGATGATGATGATGATGAGTGTAGAGTGAGTTCAGTTCCCTGTAGCTGAAGCTAGCTGGGAAACCGTTAGCGTGTGCTGGGTGTCCGCGGGCCGGCTGCGGTCTGGTCACTCGTTGAGGGGCCCCTGAAAGACTAGTTAGACTAGTTAGAGGTATCATGTTACAGATATTTAGGTCTTGAGAGGGAGCAGGGCCCTGGCTGTGCATAGATTGTGGATTTACATGAAGACCTGGATGGCTTTGAGGGGGGCTGATCATTTTATGACCCCCCACGTGGCTCTGACTGCTGTAGGTGGACATTAGGCAGTTTGTCCTCCCAACATCTGTCCCCCGTGTGTCACTAGACGACATTAAGTTTCTGCCGGGGTCTGCGTCGGTGGTCAGCAGTTCTTGAAGGAGCCCTGCAGGAGAGATGTACTGGTTCTCATAAACTCTGAACCCAGTTTTGGTCTCTGGTAGGGCCAGCCTCACCTGGCCAAACGAACACTTTTGGTAGTCCTGGGTCAAACCTGTAGAGCCATAGGAGCTGCTCTGAAGCACGGCAGCATTAGAGGACTGTGAGGGGTCCGAGCCCAGCTGGGGGGCTTTAGGAGGCAGCAGGTCCAGGTTATCCAGCAGACTCTCCATCACGTGTTCTGACACACATGGACCCATGGATCCAGTCACCTCTGAGAGTCTGGGCAGGGCGGAGGTTTTCTTGGTCCCCGAGGGTCCAGGGTACAACATGAGTCCATCAGACTCCACAAGATCTTCCTGCTCTGAGGGGAACGGAGAGTGCCGTCCACTCAGGGTGCTGGCGTCGGAGCTGGTGCGGGTTCTGAAGGAACTCCAGGCTTCAAAGTCCTCGTTGCTGTGGGAGTTTGGACTCCCCAGCCAGTACTGGGACCTGGGACTCGCCTCTCCACCTTCAGCTTCTTCTTGTAAAGACATCTGAGAGCAGAAAGAAAAACATAAAAACCTCTGACACAACGGTACCAAACTAACAAGTAGTTTAAAACGAGGTTCAAAATAAATCAAGGTTCAAAACAATTAAAATTATAAAGCATTAAAAATGAGAAAAATTATATTTTCTACAAAAATGTGCAAATAATGTGAGCTGATGAAGATAAAACTAAGATAAAAAGTTAAAAGCAAATGTGACAAAACAGTAACTAAAAGCTAAAAGCACAAAACATAGCTAAGCATAAATAAAGTAACAAAGGGTTAGCTAAAAATAAGCAAATAGGCTAGCTTAAACTAGCCAAAGGCAAGCTAAAAGCTAAAAGTAGCAAAAGTCTAGTTCAAAGCCAAATGCAATAAAATGCTAACTAAAATTTGACATTAACAAAATTGTAGCTAAAAGCTAAATTTAGCAAAAGACTACCTAAAAGTAGCAAAAGGGTAACTAAAAGCCAAGACTAGCTAAATAGCTAAATACTAAAGAAGCAAAAGATTAACAAAAAGTAACAAAAAACTATCTATTAGACAGAAACAACAGAAGTTTAGTTTAAAGATAAAAGTATCAAAAGATCAACTAGAAACAAAAAGAAGTCAAACAGTAGCTGAAAGCTAAATGGAGCTAAAGAAGACCAAACAGAGACTGCATGCTGCAGCAGATTTCAAAAAGAACAATTGTTTTTAAGGATTTGATGGAAAAAGTTCTTGCAAATGAAGTTACCATAAATACTGTATATTAAAACATAAAAGTTACAAAGTTACACAGCAACCATACCTGAATGAGAAGAACATTTTAATAAATGAATGGATAAAATGGCACAAAGTATAGTAATTAGATTAGAGGTTTTAGATGAAACAATGAGAGAAGATGAAGGCCTCATGTAAAGGGAAACTCATGGTACCTTTTTCTTGGAGGCCCTCCCTCTGCTCTTCACAAACTTGTTGTTGTTGTCCATGGAGGCTGCTCTGCGGCGAGGAGACTTCCCGCTCTTTGCTCCGTCTGGGTTCAGCATCCACCAGGAGCTTTTGCCCGTCCCCTCATTCTGGATTCGCATGAAGCGGCTGTGCAGCGACAGGTTGTGTCTGATGGAGTTCTGGGTGGAGGAAGAAGAGAAGCACTTAAAGCTTTTTATCTGACAGTAACACAAAAGTTTAAACTAGTTAGTTGGAAAACTGGGGTTATTAGTTGATTCACTATGAGTTATATACTGTAAATGTACATTTTTTTCCTTTTCTTTTACATCTTAAATATGAAAACTGGGAAAAAGGATCCTGGAAAACTGGTCTAGACAGTCATTTTACATCCACTAATTATATTTTCTGTAATTTCCACCTAGTTTTATTTGCTCCAGCAGCAACAGTGTCATTTCGACTTCTGCTCCACACTAAACATAAATAGACCTAAACAAAGTGTATTTATAACAGCTGCTGGGTACGTCCACTCAGATTACATCTAGCATGCGTCAAACTTTGACAACTAAAGCATAAATTCAGGTTGCATTGGTTTTGACCAACCTGGTCCCTTTTCTGCATGTGGTCACATTTATTCCTGCTCACTTGCTTTAATGCTATGTTACAGATCTTAAAGACGAGACAGGGGCGCCTCCTGCGGTAACTCTGTCAGAAAGACAAACGACACCGGTCCAAAGGACAAGAAGACAATCTGCTCAGCCTCTCACACAAAAAGCGGTTCTATAATGTAAAATCTTTTCGGTGCAATGACAGATTAACGTGCAACATAAACCAGCAGGGACTTTCCCCCCTGAGCACCCATGTGAGCAAGAAAACAGCTCCCTGCAGTTAGTGAGGCCAGATGTCCTCAACCACAGGATTCAACAGGGACACAGAAAAACAACTTGCATTTCAGACAGAAGACTGACTGTCTGTGAGTGTTGGTCAAAGGTAAAGATGAGACATGTTATTTTTCATTTAGATGGCTGAAATGATGTCATATCTGGATACTGAACTTGTAGAAAACAGTAAACAAAACTAGAAAAAAATCAAGAATGCATATGGCCTGCCACCTTTTATGTCAGCATTTTAAATTAAAATATGATGAAAATAAACAGAGTTATAGTTGTTTTGGTTAAAAGTGGTAAATGATGTCATGCAGTGGTGGACAGCTAATAGTGGAACTGATTTTTCACATAGCAGATTAGCTTTTTCACTCCCTTTGAAAATTGTTAGTGGACCATTTAGCTTCCACTAAATTATGTGTGCTAACAGCCAGCTAACAAACTCAACTGGTTTGTGTCAGAACCACCAGTCAAGTCAGATGGAGATGTGTGATGAGTGAGTGACATTCGTTTCAGCGATTTGTTTTTTCCACGTTTACCGGTTCAGCATTAGCAAAGTTAAATTTTTATTTAGCAAATTATGAGCTTACTTTTTGATTAGCTGCACCCACCACTGAGCCATGAACTTATACAACATTGCTTGATCTTGCATATGTTGGCGCTTGTGGTATGTGTTGAGGATAACTTTCTAACCACATTTTAGCTCTATAGCTGTATAATTTGACTGAGTTACAGTATTAGTTTGTTTAAAATCAGCACTGTCATTCATGGTCATGAGATATTTTGCTAACAGAGAGTCGACTACCTGTTACAGTATTAGCAAAGTTTCAAAAACAAAATTTGCTCACTCACTTAGCTAATGGAAGATAATTTGGGGATGAGACTCAGCTACTACCACACCAAATTTTAGCCCAATTTCTGTAGAAATTACTTGTTTTTACGTTTATTGAAATTGATTAGCTGTGGCAGCCATGKTGAATTTGGGGTGRTTCCAAAAGGAGTTGTACTTTCAGAGAGTTTCATAAAAATTAGTCCAGTGGTTCATGAGATATTTCACTAACAGACAAACAAACAAACACAAATACTAAAATACCATTGTGGCCTTTTGGCCTTYGGCAGCAGCAGGAGATAAAGCCTGACTTCATGAGAAAAAAGCTGAGCCACAAGTTCGACCTCAGACTTTCCCATATGAAGAGAATCCAGCGGGCTGAGCGAGAACAAAGACAGAGGTTCAGCACAACACAGATGGAGCAGAGAGGTCAAAGAGTTTGTGGTAACRACGACGAGGAAAGAGAGAGARAGAGAGAGAGAGAGAGAGGAGGAAGAACGAGTGAATGTTTTCGCCTGCAGACGTCGGGTCAGTGAGGTTATCTGAACATGAGCTCCCCGGCCTGTGCTCACAGAGACGTGCCAACAGGTTGGACAGAGGAGAAGTGTTGTGGGGTTTTTGACCCGTTTCTGGGACAACCCCAGTGACCCCGCCCCTCCACCACCGAGCCCGTCCCTAAAATAAGGCTTCCTGTGTCAGAGGACATCCTGCAGCATGAAGACACCTTCTGCACAGAATGGTTCTCTCCTCAGTTTCTTTTTTTTTTTCTTTTCATTTACTTTTCAGATGATGTCAATCAGCAAATGAAGACAGGATGTGAGTCATTAGAGGAGAACCTGCAGAAGAAATGCAGCATGCAAGCTTTTCTTGAACCAAGGAGCCCGTCTTGCTGATATGCAAATCCTAAACACCCTCTGGTTCACTGGATCAGGARTCCCACTCTGACATGAGAAAAGCCAGACCCAGGGTGGTCTACTGTGGCCCACCATCAGAAGGTGTTTCTATGTCTGTCTGCTACCAAAGTATCTCATGAATCAACAAACCTATTTTAAAAAAGCWAACAAAATATAAGCTTTGGATGTGCATCAATGAACGATTAGCTTCTGGGGTCAACCTGATTCAAAATGGCTGCCACAGACAGCTAATCTTAAAAACACAAAAACGCTCGTTATTATGTCCACTTTACAGATGTTGAGCTAAAACTGGACAAGGTAGTAGCTGAGACTGATCTCTAACACATTTACCAAGTGCTAATAGATACCCAAGATTTTTGTTTCAAATTTGACCTGAAGTCAACTCAGTTTGTCTGTTAGTGAAATATTTTGTGAATCACTACATATGGTAGATTTTGATGAAACTTTCAGAGAATAACCACTGGTTGTGCCTCCGCAACTGATTATCTTTTAGAGTCAAGTCAATTCAAAATGGTTGTTGCAGCTAATGGAGAGTAGCCTCCACTACAATGGCTACAACTCAGTCAGTTGTACAGWTATAAGGCAAAGATTTGGTGTGGTAGTAGCTGAGAGTTGTTCACAACACATACTCTAAGCACTACCAGATCATACAAGATGAGGTTGTAATTATTTTTCAAAGGTTGACCAAAAACAGTTTAGTTGCCATCATTTATAAAACCAAGTCTGGATGCCTGTGAGTAAATGTTTTTAGAAAGGGTTTAATGGTTATACTGTATTATTATGCTCTTTTGTTTTGCAAAAAAAAAGGGTAACCAGAACATGTCCATAACCTGCTGGGTTCGGACCGCCGGACACAGAGGAGGAAGTGACCTCTGACATCATAAATTGTCAGCTTTGCCCTCAGAAATGCCCTCTGTCAGGCAGGCCTGGTGTAAATCCAGTGAAAAGAAACCCTCCGTAACCTCTGAACCATCCGCGGTAATTCGACACGATCGGACTGACACAGCTGCTGCTCGTTGTGTAGCGAAGCATGAGGCTTGCAGTAACGGTCGCGGGACAAGTACACAAACAGGACCCAGTCTCAGAAACAGGTGCAACCACAGTGAAAGTGGCCTCAATTAGTCCAAAAACAGGCTGCAGACGGCGGCAAGCGTCGACCACAGACAGGACAGAGGAAGCTCCCAGGAGACGGACCTCTGGAGCGTAGCAGAGGCTTCTCAACCAGGAAGTCTTTATTTTTACATTTAATTTACAGACAGAAGTGTCTAATGAGAGGATCAGCCAGCTTTTTGTCRTAGGTTTGCTCCTGTGTTTGGGATCCTCATCCCTGTGCATCAGGACCCAGTTTAGTCCAAGTTTTAGATGTAGGGAGAAAATATTTTGGCCTACAGAGGAACTCATGACTGCGAGGTGCACGTCCAAATCACCAACCTTCCAACACAGTGTTTAAAGGCTGGTGTGATCACATTCATCCAAAAGACGTGGTTCCAAAAAACTATTGGTGCATTCAGATTGACAGCTAACATTGTATAGTGCCATTAACTCAAAAACTAATGCAGCAAATCACTTTATATCCTAGCGAGGGAGCTAGCGCCATATATATATATA
>NW_013952439.1:638979-640823 GCF_001266775.1 Austrofundulus limnaeus
ACTGTATATACAGTATATCAGCTTAGAGACTAGCACCAAATGTTAGCTTGGGAGCTAACAGGCTAAGCTGGGGTTTTCCTTCCATGAAGCAGCTCTGTTGTCCATCATCAAGTTCACTTGCATAAATAATTTGGCAACATACATGTGACATTGCATTGTTTTATTTAAAGAAACTGAAAGAACCTACAGTATTTTATCAGTGTTTTTTTTTTTTTGTTGAAGTCATTTTTTTAATGGTTAGTGTTACAATTAGTTGCAGTTCCCTTTAAGCAAAACAAAATACCTATTAGGTTAAAGTGCACGCATACACAGTAAAACAGCTAGAACTGTCTTCCAGTATGTAACCACCACTACAAAAGATCGTCAATATCTGATGTGAATAAGAGGAAAGCAGAGAACTCGAGCAGGGATTCAGTGAAAGGACAAGCCACTTCCTGACGGTGTCTTCCTGTGCACCCTCCCCCCACTCCTCTCCTCTGACCCCGGATGCGTAAGCGTGGGACCTGTATAGTTGTTACGGTGCGGTAAGAGAGAGAGAAACTGCAGCTCGGTGCAGAGAGAGAGCCTGCCATCTCTGCAARAATCCGGACACAAAGGAGTGATCCATCTTCAGATGTGCTCGATGTTGTGGGTTCAACTTTACATAAATATTTAGAGAAATTATGGAGTTACAGCTTTTTTTTTTTTTGTCAAACCATGAACACATTAGGTGTGGCCTGTTAGAGCTCGGAACAAGTGTTGTAAATGAATCTCAGCCATTACCACACCAAATTTCAGCTCAATATTTGTAGAACTAACTGAGTTAGTCATTTTTAGCTTGGCCAGTGTCTATTAGCTGGGGCGGCCATCTTGAAATGGTTTGACTTGAAAAGGTCATGAGTTGTAAGATACAAAGAATCTGTTTAGTGACTCGTAAGTTATTTTGCTAAAAGTCCAAACGTAATGATGGATAAACTAAAAGCTTTTYTAAAAATCTCAAACCCGTTGAACTTCTTTTGGGTCTCTCTGGTTTTCCTTGCCTTTTGCTGACCCCTTCGTCCTTTCTACATGACAAACTTGGCYGCGTTTCTTCTTGTGAAAATAACAGCAGGGGATTATTATTATCCTGTGTGAGCCGGAGGACAATGCAGAGATCCACATACCACAGATTCCTCCGACTCACACGTTCAGACAGCAGACTGTGGGCAGGCCTCCGTCACTAACATCTTCACCTCAAACCCCAAAACCTCTCTTTCTTCATGAGGCTACATGGAGCTTTTTTAGTAGACCTCTGAAATCTATGGCAGRCTTCTCTTCTTAACTTTGTGATGTCAGGAAATCTTCATTATTTGATTGATGCCAGTGCTTACTGACTCTTTAACCTTTAAATGTATAATGAGATCTATTTAATGACCTGAAGTGGGGTTCTCTGAAAGGTTATGAACAGTTAATATCTTACCTGTTGCAGATAGGTCATTGAGCAGTCTCCGTTTGGAGAAGTAGACTGGACTGACAAGCTTAGAGTGAAGACTAAAATGGAAATTTTATTTATTTTTAATTAGCAGACTTTGTGCTAGCAAAGCTAACTTTTCTGCTAGCTGTGCCCACTGCTTATTAACAAGATGSTTACGGTTATGGTTAGAATCACATTAAATTATATTTAAAACTAGGGATGCACGATATATCGGCATTAATATCGGTATCGGACGATATTGGTCATTTTTTAGAATATTGTATCGTCCAATATTGATTTCCCACTTTTTAGCTTTGTGCTTCTCTTTTGGGAGGGGAGATGGTTGGTTGAGTGGCATCTGTTTGATCATGATAGTTATATTTACTTATTATTATTATTATTATTATTATTA
>NW_013952439.1:640943-642774 GCF_001266775.1 Austrofundulus limnaeus
TTATTTACGCTGCGTAATAACTGAAGTACGGAGCCATGTCAGAGGTCTGGTCATTTATTTACAGTATAAAATTAAGACCCAGGTGTGTTTGTGCGTACTGTATGCATATATAATTTGTGTGTTTGTGTAATATTGGTAAATATTGGTTATTGGCCATAACAGAAATAATTATATTGAATATCGATATCGGCTGAAATTTTCATCCCTATTTAAAACAGACACTTGGTCTGAGTTTCRGGGATGTTTGCTCTGCAGAGCCAGCAGTGATGGTCCCTTCGATCACATGGAGGCACTAAGCACTCCTCCAGCTTGCCTCCTTCCTGGGTCAATACTTTTGTCAGTGTTATCTGCTGCTAATTTCCACTGTAGACAAAMTTTATGCAGCAGGGAGCCAAATAAGTCTGTTCAACTTGTTTGACGGCCGGGGTAAATGATAGATAAACAACTTCACAAACACAACAGAAAGCGGCGTCTACAAGTCTAAAAAGTTTGCAGAGAAWATACATTTCGACACGCATTGACGAAAACACCTGAGAGCCTCTGAGCCAGTTAGACTCAAGAGTGCCACTTCCTTTTCCATCAGCGTCACAGTTCATTAAGAAAAACAGCAGAGATGCCAGTAAAAAGCTAAACGTCTGTTATACGCTCAACCCTGGCGCTTAAAAAGCCACCAACATCTCGGGGGGATATTTTTGCTTTTGTGGCAGAGATATTATGATTACTGAGCTGCCGCACAGTTTTTTTTTAGAGGGAAAACAAAGAAATCTCCACGGCACGAAGGAGGCAGGAAGCTGAAAAAGGCACCAGCGTCGCCCTCACCCCGCAGCTCCACCCATCACCCGTTTTAATCAAACTTGACGCCCTCCGCCCACACTGAGGTCAAAGGCTGTTTCTGTGACTGGATTCTGCGGGCCACAAAAAAAAGTGTTTTGCTTAATGTGCGTCACGAAAGTTCAGAAAGAAATTTAAAAAATGTTTWAAAAAGGCAGAATATCAATCGTGTTTATGTTCATCATGTTGATTCCTCCTCTTTTTCCAGCCCTGCCTCCCGTGTTTTAACACATGGCTCTGTTTTCCATCCGCCCGCCAGGAAATGCATCACAGTTCATTGAAAGGGATGTTCCTGCTGCCTTTTTTTTAAACAGGGAAGTGTAAAAATAACTGATAACCGGTGGTTCAAAAGCTGGACAGGAGGACCAACGTTTTGGAACGCAAAGAAAAAGTGTAGGTGTTTTAAACAGGGACAAATCAGTATGCTCAGCTTTTACATTTTATAGATTCATGATTCAAGATGGCCACAAAAATGCCTCCAGTTCAGCCAGTTTCACACACATTGAGCTAAAATTTGTTGTGACTGTATGTGGCAACACATATAGCTAACAGATTTCACAGGATCTATTTGTAGTCAATGTCATCTGTCTGTTAGCAAAATATCTTTATGAATTGGGGAATTTTAATGAAACTTTGAGGAAATAGTTATTACGGTCTTAAAATACAAGTGATTTTTTTAAAATCAAACCAATTAAAGATGGCTGCCACAGCAAGCTGGCCTTTAAAACACAAAAGTGATTATAATTGAGTCAGTTTTACTCACTTTGAGCTAAAACCTGGTGTGGTTGTAGCTGAGAGTCAACAGCACTCTCAGTTTATATAAAAAGGTAAACAGGCAGAAGAAGTCCACAAAGATGGACGTAAAAAGGAAGTGGTGGGATTAAGCGAGGTGATCCCTTTTTCCGCGCTTGGGCATCCGCTGAGGAAACTCTCGAAGGCACGGACGCAGAGATATGAGCACACCACTCAGGAATGGAGGATGTTTGACGTTGTTCCCTTC
>NW_013952439.1:645295-647552 GCF_001266775.1 Austrofundulus limnaeus
TCATTATAGTTTTTAAGACAAAAATAATTGAAAGGGGGGCTGAGCAGAGTTACAACCAGGGATTACAAATAATTACTTTTTTCTTCTGCAATTTGGCACCCCCTCCAGCAGATGGTGCTCTAGGCAACCGCCTAGTTCGCCTATGCCAAGTGCCGGCTCTGGCTAAAACACATGAAAGAGTTGTCTCAACAGTTTAAGATAAAGTTTTCAACAATTATCTCACACCATCTGCACGCCCTCAGGGTGTGGGTTGGGAATGGCTCTCAGCTACCACTGCACCGAATTTTAGGTCAATGTTCACGAAACCGAGTGAGTTATTTCATTTTTTGTGTTGGATGCAACTGATTATCTGCAGYGGACATCGAAAACAATACGGATGGAGGTGGACCAGTTTGGAATGCAGCTCAGACACAGGCTGCAACTGCAAGTTTGATGCCTTGTAGTAAAGTGTTAGCAGCGTTAATGGCATTAGGTCGTCTCGGGATGATGACGTCTCAACAAGAGACAGCATCAACAACAAAGGCTGAGTTCCATTCTGAAATAGATTTAAAGGTTTAACTTTTACACTTAGATTTAGGATTTAATGTTGACATTCTTTAACATTTAATAAAATAGCAAACTGCAAGAAAAGTTAGGTAAAATACAATAAAATGTTAGTGGAAAGGCAGCTAAATACAAAAAACTGTGTTAGTGACATTTATAACTATTTAATTTTAAACTTAGTGCCCCCAGTTTTGCACCTGGCTGCACATGAAGCTCTGGATGACACGCAGAGATCATGTCAGGTCATGTTTTTGACACACACTGACCTTCCAGCCTGCAGAGCTGTTGCTGTCTCCTTTATCATTGAAGTAAGGCACGCTCTTCACCATCCAGTCGTAGATCTGGGACAGGGTCAGCCTCTTCTCAGGTGAGCTGTCTATCGCCTTGGTGATCAGGTCCGCGTACGACATGTTGCCCCAKGCGTTCCGACGGGACGAGCTGATCTTCCTCTGCCCGGACCCACCCAGTGCGGGGACCCCTGAAGGAGACACCTGTTGCTGCAGCTGGGGGTGGTGAGGAGGAGGATGGTGGGGATGATGGGGATGCAGGTGCGCGCAGCTTCTCTCCTGACACGAGAAGAAAGGCGGWTTCTGCTCGGTGAACTCTCCGTAGTCCTCCTCCAACAAGCCGAGGCTGCTGCTGCTGCTGAACTCGGCGTTTCCTCCCGCCGGCTCCTGCTGCACGGACGGTGCCGGGGAGGATGTGTCGGAACCGGCCGGGTCGGTGAGCTCCGGCCGGGGCAGCGGCCAGGTGCAGGAGCGCGGCCGGGAGAGAGGCTCGAAGTCCGGGTCAGTGTCGACGGGCGGTCCCTCTGCCATGTCTGGGTTTCACACGGTGCCGACTTTTTTTTTCTTTTTTTTTTAAATAGGCACCCTGCCGTCCAATAAAATACAATATTTACAGAACTAAAAAAAGAATAAATAAATAAAATAAAAAAGCCGTATCAAAAGAATAGAAAACTTTAAATAAACCCGCCAAAACGAGGGAGGTGTTAAATGTAAGCAGAGCAGCTGTTCATCCTGTCTTTAGAGAAGTTCACACCTTCCTGCATCATCACATCTAAACTCTGTCAACAACCAGCCTCCGTAGTAAATCAGCGGTGCTGCATTCACGGACCAGGAGCCTCTGTAGTAAAGCTGCGGTGCTGCATTCACGGACCAGGAGCCTCTGTAGTAAAGCTGCGGTGCTGCATTCACTGACCAGGAGCCTCTGTAGTAAAGCTGCGGTGCTGCATTCAAGGACCAGGAGCCTCTGTAGTAAAGCTGCGGTGTAACCTTCACGGACCAGGACCTTCTGTCTGCAATGGTACCTTCACAGACCGCTTAACTGGCTCAGGCTTTAGAGTGCCACATTTCACGCTGCGTTCAAGGACTTTTYAGTACAAAATCATACCAAATTGAACCCTGCTTTATATATATATATTTTTTTCGAGCTATTATAATAAGGTCAACATCTATGAAAGCTGAAACTGAAGTGATTTAATTAACTACATATTAGATAATTATGTCACATGTTTACAAAGCTAGACTACAGGCAAGAATGAAAGTTAATAGAAACTGAAGAGGAAGGGAACACTTATTTTTTTAAACAGGATTTACTTTATAATTTATTTAAATATATAATTGTTGCAGAAAATATTTTTAATGACTAATAAAAATAAAATTATGCTAAATATACTACGTATAAGTACAATACATTAGCCAAGTTGTTAAAT
>NW_013952439.1:647729-687829 GCF_001266775.1 Austrofundulus limnaeus
ACTGTATTTTTATCTTTAACACTGTATTTTGTAGCCAACAACTTGGAAACATATTGTAGGCTAATATTTTAATCAGGCTTCAGAATTCATGTCTCAAATTCAGCATAAAAATGGTACTTCAACCAAAAACAGGGTCTGACTAGTATTATTGCATTTTTTGTCTCTTTCCTCCCGCTGAGTAACTCATTATGTCCCTTGAGAGTTTAATAATTAACCTTTTAGCTACACTAGATTACACGGAGATAATAGCTGTGTTCCCCTCACTTAACGATTTTAAATTTCAAGCCAAAGTTACAATTATTTATAAATTAGCTAGATCATGTAATATTTCCTGAAGTGAATTAATATAAATCCTATTTTGTTGTGTTTAAAACACAGTTAGCAGTGCTGCCACCTAGTGGATGATATAAATATAGCAACATATCTCCACATAAACACTTTTTTTAAGCAGTGTTGCAAACATTTTATCATGCCAATCACCCCATTTGAGGAAAAGTGAACAAACTGTGGAAGTGGGTTCACTTTCAAACAACAAGCTGCCACTTTCTGAGACAATAGCCTGAGGAGGGTGTTTTTAGGTCAAGGGGAATTTGTGCAGCACATTCTTAAGGTTGTTTAACTTTAAAAACACTTCCTTTTGGCAAAGTGAACAGGGGCTCTTACAGTAAAGTGGAGGGGGCTGCAGGTTCTACTTTTCCTTCCAGGTGTTTCCGTGACCTCGGGCACTTAACGGGATATAAAAATATTGTCCTCAACTCGTTCTTTAATGTGAAACTCYCCTTTGAGTTTAATGAAACTACTGATGTGTTTTTATTTTAACAACACACTGACAGATGATCTGTTTTTAGAAGYATTTAACTAATGAAAACAGTAAACAGTCCACTTTTTTTCTGGACATCCTCACTGCAAATACAGATTGTTATAAAAAAAAACCTGTGATTCTGTTTCTACAGGATAATGAGAATAAGTCCCACTGGAAGAAAGCCATCCTGTTTTTGAGTGTCCACGTCAAACAATCTGTTAAACACGTTCAACCGTCTCGAGTCTAGCTGAGGTATATGTTGGCATCRTTGAGGACCTCCTCCTTTTGATGGAAGTAATCTCTGAACCAGGCGATGTGCTCCTTCTTCTGCTGCACGCTCAGGTAGGGATTCCTGGACAGACCCGCCACCACCAGCTCCATGAAGTGACGAACCGGTCCACTATCAGGAAAACCCTCCTTCAGGTGTTCCTCCAAGAAGATGTGCTCCTGGAACGGGACGCTGGCTTCCTCCTCGAGGCCTAACGCACAGAGGATGCGACACTGCGTCAACCAGCTCGACTTTTACGGCTAAATTTGAAAAAAGAAAAAAAATTCTTTTATTTATGACTCACCGCTCTCATTGTTAATGGGGTACTGCCACAGTTTCCCCTCTCTGGTCCACTGGATCATCTCCTCAAACAGGTTGGAAGGAGACTGGTCGACCGCCTGAGACAATTCATTGGCAAATTCTATGTCCCATAGCGTTGGTTTAGCTGAAAAAAAAATTGATATCAGTGTTATAATTTGAATCCCAGCATATTTAAATATATTAAACTTTATCGCTTTGGACAACGTCCAGTCAACAAAACTACCATYTACCACTTCTAAAGGATGAAAATGAATCTTAAAAGCTGTTTTACCAACTGCTAATTCAGCCACGTCTTCATGGTTAGCAGGGGAGAAAATGTCAAGTCTCTTTTTTGACAAAGTTTCCCTCCTAGAACTAATACAAAAAAGAAAATAAAACACATTAAACACAAGTTCATTTATTAGTATCTTCTGATGGAAGATGTAAAAGTATTCACATTGTCCGTAAGTAGGCCAGCTCGCCGGTGACATTTCCTCGCTCAAATTCGTCATCGTAAAACGTCATCCGGTGGGTCGGCGAAGCGTTCTGAAGATTTTTCCTCTTCTTCACTCTCATGTCAGCAATAACTTCTCTGAAGAAATACAGTTGCATTAAAGTTTGAGTGGAATTTTGCAATACCGCGGTGTTAAAATATGGTGACGATGTTTAAAAATTATGACAGTCATGGGAGGTGATTCACCAAACACACAAACAGTAACATTMTGGGCTCTTTCAGAAGACACTCCATAACGTAACTGACTTGAGTTCTAACTTTAATCTCCTGCAGCCGTATGGAGCTGCCTAAACGCTCACTGGTACAAAGCACCGCCTACTTAAACAAAGCTCCTCCCTGAAGCTCAGTCTGCAGCCAAGATCGCACCCCTCCCCCAAAGCATTGTTTGTAAATGTGCTAAAGGAGGAGTGTCAGAAATGGTAGGAGGTTCTTAAAAAGAAGGTGAAGTCAAATACTTTTTGATATATACAACTATGTGCTTGGAAAATACAAACCCTTTAAAATTTGTTAACTGGTTCATGAGATATTTTTATGACATGACAGATCTATACTGTTATTACAAATTATTGTTTACCAACTTTCAGAAGCGGTACATAACATGYACATTTAGACATTACACAACAAACCTACCTAATGCTGTTGGCATCGCCTTTTCTCTGAGCCTCAGTGAGGGTTTTACGCTCCCTCAGCTGCCTCAGCAGCTCYGACGCTGCCTGCCTTCTCTTAGGAAGAGTGGAGGCAGCAGCAGATGCCGCTGCGACCAGATTAGGATCCAGCGTTTCACTAAAAAGACAAAGAAGAGAGCTTCAGATACGCTACGGGTACTCCAAGGATGAATGACTTTCCTACAGAATCAGTTGTTTTGAGGTAAAACACAGTGAAGATGTAGTGAAACAGAACAAATGTTATTTCCCACCTCTCTGTTGAAACCTCCGCTGTCGCCTTCTGAAAYATACTGACGTCCCTCTCCATTACTGCTTGCTTGGATTGATGCGGTTTAGCTGATTCAAAGATTTTCTTCAAATCCAAGCTTCTCGGCCTCTCTTTCCTGGTGACTTTAACTTTAATGGATTGAAGAAGGTCCAGGAGGTTTTGCTTTTGATTTTTAGCAGCCTTGACTTGTTTCGGCTTGGACGAAACCTGTTCAGCTTTATCGCCCGCCTCCTGATGTGAGGTCCCTCCATCATCCACCTTCAAAGCTGCCGGCTCCTCTTCATGGTTGATCTTTGTCTGGCTACCTTTTGTTTCACCTTGACTGGACGGGTCKTTCTTTTCATAGAGTCTGAATGAACTTGTGCTGAGAGCGTTTACTCCAACTCCACTGAAGACCCTAGGGTTAGGTGGAAAACAGAATTACCCATCTAAAAGGGCATGATCAGAAGGGATGAGACATTTTAGATCATTTGTTATTGAGTATTTAAAGCAAACAAAAATATAGTGCTGGTCTTTATCATGTCTAATGAGACTATTTATCAGATTACTTAATATGGACATTGCCATGAAAACGACAGAACCGTCAGTGAAAATGTTATATTGCAGGTTGAATACTTCAACAGCCCGATTGTCTTTTAATAAAAGTTACTAAAGGCTGAACTGTTTGAATTATCCTACTTCAAGCTGGCCGTTCTTGTAACACCAGCCAGACTGAGCAGCCATGATGTTTCTGTGATGAAGGTCCTGATTTCCCCTTATTTACTTCTCGGTTTGTCCTCAGACTCACCTGGAAAGTGTTTCACATTTATCTGGGCACGGCTCGTAAACGCAGAGAGACGGGATTCGTGGTGCCCACACAGTCCGAGATAAAAATCGGTACATTTTTCCCTCTGGCAAATGTCCTTTTTACGTCTCCGAGCTGCTAAGTTGCGACGGTTAAAGCAATACCCCCAGAAACTTTGACTGACAGAATAGTTCCGCTGGTCTTCATTGAARGAAGTCTGCTTTATCCACTAATAAAACTGTGCGAGCTGGTTTTGAACGACGCAAAAACTACGATATGTACTGAATAGTAAATAAAATGTGATTTCCGCGTAAAATATTTTGAGTCATGYAGATGTCTTCTATGGAAAGCACCTTGTGTTATAAAAATTTGGATTGTAGACAGTGTTTTCTGGACTGTTTTTCACATTCGGCTTTTATTTTAAACCAAAATTAAATAAAATAAAATTAAAATTATTTAGACGCGCCGTGGTGTGTTTTCCCAGCAGGTTATGGTTGGCCTCGAGTATATTTAAACATACGTGTATTTACATAAGCAGGGGTGAACACCATCAAAGAACGAAATTATGAGTTTAGCGGTGGTCTTCACAAGTAGCCTAACTTTTAACGTTGTTATTTGTGGGTTTATTTTCCAATTAAACTTCGGAAGCTTTTAGGTTATAAATTTACTGTAGTAGCATCTATGAAGATAAAAAAAAATTACTGTAGCTTTGGAGAGTTCAAATATGGCTATGCATAGCCTCTGGCTCTGTGCATAGACTGTGGAGCGTGCTTCAGCTGTCAACGTAATCTCGCGATATTCACAACCGGAACGTGACTCAAGATGGCGATAGCGTATAAGCGCTAATTCATGAACGGATGTTTCAGCTGCAGTCCTCGATCAAGTTAGCCTTTAACGTTGAAAGATGGGCATTAACACGGATAAAATAACTATGCAACACCATCATTCTTGTAAATATTAATATTTGGTACTCCTTGAATTTACTGTTTCAACTGAGAAGRAAAAGAGCAACTTCACTCAGGTAAAAAACGTCAACGAAAGCTACATTATTAGCATAGAAGCTAACAGGCATCAAATTTAGCGCAAATGTTAGTTAATATTGCATATATGTGCAGCCTATAAGAGCTCTAAAATGAGGGCAGCGATTGTTATTTTAAAAGTTGTGTGTTTTTTCTACACGCACACGTTTGGTACCGCTTATTGTGAGTTACTTCTGTCAAAAGAAAGTGCTTACCCGCTCTCATCTCGTGGAGCTCCGTGTGTTTACATACAATAATTGTTTTAGGTAGTTATCTTTTTGTTCTTTTCGCGTGGCATTATCACAATAAAACGAGTCAAAAGACGATTTAATAAAGTTTTGTTTAATTACTCAACAAGTCCGTTCTGAGTTGAGTTTTTCAAGTTGGTCCAGTTTTGCATCCTTGAGAAATGCACGTCTTGTACTAGATAATTAACAGGTTTATTTTTTTAGAGATCGGTTCTGTTTATGTTTTTATAAAGTTTACCTTATTCGGATACTTCGTCACGGTTGGATGAGCAGCAATGTTTAACATGGATATATTCAGTCAGACTGCTAGAACAACATGTAAAGATAAATAACATTATTATTAAACATAATGCGTTTGTTCGGTTTTGCGCTTTTAGTTTATTTGTATTTATGTCACGATGCACATATCTTTTTTCTTTTTTATTAGTTTCTGGGATAATTGTGTTGTTTCTACAAGCATTCACTGTGGAAATACTGTGCTTTGATAAGCTTAATTTATTGGAAATAGATTTTACCAAGTTCTATCAGAGTTGTTTTGTTTGTGTGGTGAAGTCTCTCACTTCTACAGATTTTAGACAAGATAACAAAAGTATTTTTTCCAGTACTTTTTAGTTTCACACTGTAACGCTTGATGTGACATACTTTGCAACTTCCTCTTTTCCGTGCTACATTTCTAATCCAAGCAAAAGAAATCTTGTTTCTGCATCTGTAATGTGATTTTTTTAACCTCCTGAGTTTGTCAGTAAAATAAAGCTGTGCCATATTTTGGACAAATAAAGGAATGAACTTCAGTAAAATACAGTGTTACTTAAGGTAAAGGACTGATATTAAAAGTTAAAAATGTGCTGTTATCAGAATGGTATCAAAATAAAAACACGCTGYCATGTTATAACAAAGATACAAATGGTGTCTAGTCTTTTAGTAATATGTTAACAATACTGTGATTATATCCAAGTCTATTTCTTCATTGTTTAGTATTTTAAGCTCAAAATGTTGCATAATAATAATAATGTTGTTGTTGTTGTTGTTGTTGTTGTTGTTGTTGTTGTTGTTGTTGTTGTTGTTGTTGTTGTTATTAATAGATGAAAGCTATAAAAATAATTTCCTGCTCTTCTCCTTTGTTACACCAGCCATGGCAGAGGAACGCCGGCAGAAGCAGTGTTCTGTCGTCCTTCCCACCGAGTCGATGAAAGCCATGGCGGAGTCTGTAGGAGTTGGGCAGCTACAGGAGGACAGCTGCGTAGCCCTCAGCGAGGAGGTCAGCTACAGGATAAAAGAAATTGCCCAGGTCAGTTATTTAAAGTGAACTCACGTGTTTGTTGTCTGTGTTAAATGACATTTAAATACAATCATGTTTGTATGCCTCTTTGATGTTTTTCCTCCTTTGTAGGATGCTCTGAAATTTATGCATCATGGGAAAAGACGGAAACTAACCACCAGTGACATAGACAATGCTCTCAAACTAAAAAACGTGGAGGTAAGAGTTATTGTGCAAGTTTGACCTGAAAGATGACAGCTGAGTTGTTACCATTTAGTCATTCGTGGGATTTTATTTGAACTGGTTAAAAAACATTTATTATTATTATTATTATTATTATTATTATTATTATTATTATTATTATTATTATTATTATTATTATTATTATTGTTATTGTTATTATTTCCCTTCAGCCTCTGTATGGGTTCCAGTCGCAAGAGTTTATCCCTTTTCGCTTTGCAAGTGGCGGTGGAAGGGAGCTTCATTTCTATGAGGAAAAAGAGGTAGACCTCAGTGACATTATAAACACACCTCTTCCAAGAGTTCCTCTAGATGTTTCTCTTAAAGGTATCACATTACATTATTACATTATTACTATTTTTACCATTAGATTGCACATTTTAAGTGGCTTATTTGAAAGCTATTTTTTTAAATCTACCTGCAGCTCACTGGTTAAGTATTGAAGGGATGCAGCCTTCAATTCCAGAAAATCCTCCACCAGGTTAGCTTGACTTGTATTTTACATTGAAAGAGGGGGGAAAACCATTTTAAATGTGAAAGAAACTTAAGATATTTTGTTTGCAACTTTTCAGCMTCAAAAGAACAACAAAAGACTGAATCCACAGAGCCCCTTAAGGTGGTCAAACCTGGTCAGGAGGAGAAAGGTACGATCCAGAGCAAAGGTCAGAACGCAACCACCCCTGATAACAAAGGTCAGTATTTTGAGGTATTTTTAGCTTCCAACCTTTTAATGTTGCCATAAATAAACTTGCCATAAATAAACAAATAAAATAAATAAACGTAATCTCATTTTTATGTTCTTTTGTTTCAGGGAAGGAGAAGGGTCTCATCAGGTTGAAGCCACGCAGCACTCATGAGCTTTCTGTAGAACAGCAACTCTACTACAAGGAAATTACAGAAGCATGCGTTGGCTCCTGTGAAGCCAAGCGAGCAGTAAGTCTGACCTGTTTTCCATTAATATGGCTTTTTAAAGCACGTTAAACATACCCAGATGGTACCTCACTGGTCTGTGACTGCTTGCTGAACAACATTCTGAAACACGTCTCGAGAATGTCTCGCAACAAATGTGGGAGTCGCCAGTTTTCTTGTGGAGGTTCATAGTGTTGTAGCTTAAATTTTGAACAACAAAAAAAAATGTGACTGATTTTCTCTTAAAAATAGTCTGAGGTGTTCAGTGTTGTCCCGGGCATGTCCAAACCATCTCAAGGGCTCAAGAGTTGTTTTGACGCCTGTACTGGAGTAAAAATTGGCCACGGTGAGCACAAAGCGAGTGGAGGTGGGCAATAAAATAACGTGCACAGCTTACAATAAATACACTTTTGCAAATCAGGCAAAAGTAAGTTGTGAAAAATTGTTTTTGGTCATTTGGTCGCAATCAGAATTCAGTGAAACTGCATCAGAAAATCTGGATTTTTTTTTAATTGAGACACCTACCAGTTTCCAGCAGTCACGAGTCAATGAGATATCATGTGGTTTAATTCATACCTTTGCTTTGTAGCTAAGAGGAAGCAGACAGTATGACCTAAATGTTATTTTAGTGAAAAAATATTTCAGCTGCTTTTGTGACTTTGGTTTAATATCTGTATTCTGTTTTAAACAGGAAGCTTTGCAGAGTATTGCCACTGATCCTGGATTGTATCAAATGCTTCCAAGATTCAGCACGTTTATTTCTGAAGGAGTAAGAATGTTTCCAACCTCTTTCAACCAAACATCACATTAAAACCCAGACCTTTATCAGCTGAAAGTTCTGACTCTGTGCTGTCCTTCAAGGTCCGTGTGAACGTGGTGCAAAACAACCTGGCTCTGCTGATTTATCTCATGCGCATGGTCAAAGCTCTAATGGACAATCCCACCCTGTATTTGGAAAAATACGTGAGTAAAGACGAATATCAAAAAAGACGTGTACGGTCGTGTATATGATTCTAACAGATCGACGCTTTTATTCTTATTTGCAGCTGCACGAGCTCATCCCAGCTGTGGTCACCTGTATTGTGAGTAAACAGCTGTGTTTACGGCCAGATGTTGACAACCACTGGGCTTTACGGGACTTCGCTGCTCGTCTGATGGCTCAAAGCTGTAAAACCTTCAGCACAACAACCAACAACATCCAGTCACGTATTACCAAAACTCTTACTACGGTGGGTTTTTATAYGTTGTGAGAAACTTCGAAATGACTGTTTTTTTTGTTTTGTTTTTTGTTGTTGTTGAACTTATTACACGGTTATTTAGTGACCACACCAACATAACAAAGTGCTTTCGTTATTTTATCTACTTTTTCAGAGTTTGTTGGATGACAAAACCCAGTGGACGACCCGATACGGCTGCATCGCTGGRCTTGCTGAAATTGGTGCTGATGTGAGTGAACTTATTTTTTCTATACGTACGTTGCTAACTAATAGAAAGCTGTCTTCAGACTTAGAGTTATATTTTTAAAAGATGTTAGAAAAAACTAAATCATACAAATATTTATATGTTTGCTTGAGCGGGGGAAAGACGCTTCTCTTTGTGGTAAAGAAAATAGTTTATTCAATTTCCTAGGATTGTCATGTCCTGGGTTTAGTAGTGGAAGCTCGACTCGAGGCACTAACTTCTTTTGTTGTCTGTAGGTGATAAAGACGCTAATCCTTCCTCGGCTTTCGGTAGAAGGTGCTCGCATCAAAGCAGTGATGGAAGGACCTGTAGTCTCCAACATTGACAAGATAGGAGCCGAGCACGTTCAGAGTCTCTTACTGGTAATAAAAGTTCAATTTGTACTTTTGGTCACGTGGCCTCTTTCACAAATCTGGTTTGATGAACAATCGGAGGGACTTGTCTTTGCTATCGTACCGTATGATGGCATTACTTTCAGAATATCCATGTTGAAAAAGAAGCAAAGCCACAAAACACTCAACATCCTCTGCAGCAGTTTGCAAAACTGCCGTGGCTGAATCGAGGACACCTTCCCTCTGCTGATTCTCTGTTTTTAGTCTAACTTCATCTGAGTTCTCTCATGATTGATGCCACTCTCTGGCCAATCAATGACCTGCAGTCTGCTGACATCAAATCATCAGCTCCACTCGGTTTGCTTGGAATCTCGGCCAAGTAGGTCCTAAGAACCGAGCTGAAGCGGAAGGGAACACGCGACGCAAACACTGTGAATCCTTGTCGAAGTGTTTTGTGAAGGAGCCTTACTTGTGTTCAAGAGAACCACAACAGTTGTGTTGTTTTAAAAGTGTGTTTTAAAGTTGTAGTAATTGGCTCGTTACATTTTTACAGAAACATTGCGCAAGTGTTATCGCCAAGATCCGACCTCAGCCCGACAGCTTGGAGCAGTACCGGACAGACTACGGCTACCTTGGACCCATGTTGTGTTCTCATGTGATGAAGGCCAGAACTCAAGCCGCGCTGCAGGCGCAGCAAGTCAACAGAACCACACTAACAATCACACAGGTACACTGACTTCTGCTTCAGTTCAAATAATATTTTTTTGTTAAGATTATGTCAAGCACTTTGTTTTGATGTTCTACTATTTTATGTGGATTTGAACTGATGCTGGACATAGATAAAAAATATCACCATTAAATGTCAAATTTTTGCACTTAATTTGGATTAATTTTTAAAAAATGATTCCTGTGGCTGAATGCGTGTGTTTATGTATCGAATGCACCGAGCGTTCGGCCTGAAACGGGTATCGGGACGGTTTTCACTTTGATCTGCCAAGCAAATAAAAAAATCTCCCAGGTGACCTCTGGGTTTGAGTGTGAACAGAGATATAAGAAATCAATGATTGTGTTCACGCACTTTAAAAAAAAATTTAAATTGCTGTTGAGCACTGGCAGCGATAAAGCATTAAAGTCCCCAGCACTAGAAAAAAATGCAATTTTTTTTCTTTTTTGCAGCCTCGTCCCACCCTTTCAGTCTCACAAAGTGGACTAAGTGGGTCAGGGGGGCCTCGCACTCCCAGTATCATCAAGGTTCCAAGCTCCCTCACCCTCATGTCACCAAGACCAGGTACTCCATCACAACCATCGCCTCCAGCAACTAAGTACATCGTGATGGGAACCAGTGCCGGAGCCGCCTCAACACAGCAGGTGATGGTCAAAAAAGGACTTCAGCAGTAGTAATACTAAGCATAAGTATTTCTACCTTTTCTCTACAATGTTTCACTTCTCACATTATAAGCTTCTTTTTCTTTAGGTCATCACTCTCAGCTCCTCCCAGTCAGCCTCACCAGTAACCAGCACTGTTCCCAGTGGCACTTCCACGTTACAGCCCCTGGTCAAACTGGAGTCCGGCAGCGGTCCTGGACTCACAGCGTCCCGCCCCATGCAGAAGTACATCGTCGTATCCCTGCCCTCCTCTGCCTCCTCCTTGGAGACGAAGAGCTCCGTGTTACCGACCTCAATTTCCTCCACCTCGCTGGACGGAGGGATAAAACTCGAGCGGTCCGAGTCTCCCGGAGCGAGCACTCAGTCACCTCACTGATATTGTATAGTGTTGATAGTTGTCGTGTTGGAGCAGCTGTACAGCAAAAGTTGATTTGTCTGGATTGAACCTGATTAAAACTCTGAAGTGGGATGAAGAGGAACATGTGAACTCTTGATAATGAAGAGCAAATGCGGCCAGATTTTGTAAATATCTTAATGCCACGTGAAACCTGGTCAATCTATGAGATCTACGGTGTTTCGCAATATATTCTAACTGATTTTTTTCTACTCTAAAATAAATCTGATTTTGTATGAAATGTTGCTTCTACGTGTATTTATATTTTAAGAATGAATAGAAAAGTATAAACGTTTTAATATTTGTTTTTATTTCATTGAGAACTTGGGCATTTGTGGGAAAACATCCATAAAAAACAATGCAGTGTGATTGAGTGGGGGAGCTGAAGAAGGCAGGAATGAGTGGATGGAGAAAAGTTTCAGGAGTGATTTGTGACAAAACGGTGACAAAGGAAAGGTTTACAGTAGAGCAGTGAGTTACATTATAGATATTTATGTATTCAAAATGAGAAAGCTGATTTAAAGTGTATTTAGTTATATGCATTCAAAGTATAGAAGATGAATGTGTGGGAATGGGATCTTACAATTTATACAAGTTTTATTTTGAAAGTGCTTCACTTTCCTGCAACTACTTCCGGATTCACTCGGAACTCGATTATTGCGGAGCTCAGCTGGACGTTTCAGGCGGAAACTCGAAGCTGTTAAACTAGTCCCATAGAGTAATTAGTTTTGCTGCAGATATGAATTTTAAATTACGAGCTGCAACAAAAGACGACTGTAAAGATATATCCAGAATGATAACGGTGAGTTGGTGCCAGCGCTAGATAATAGTTGTCGACTGGAGGCGTGTTTTTCTATTGCTGCAATTTTTTAATCTTCTTTTTTTTTATTAAATTTTGTTCAGAATATGTGTCCAGCTATTTGTTACATGTTTTCACACATAATGATAATAAATTGATCCACAGGAGCTTGCTGTTTATGAAAACATGCCTGACCAGGTGAAGATATCTCATGAAGGTAATTCAACAGTGAGTAAGCACGAGGTGAAAGTAAGGTATGAAAACTAGACCCTCTCAGACCTGAATGTTAACCAGGTTCACTGACATTTTATTGTCATGACAGGCAGTGCTCAGATGTATTTATTAGGTTCAATTCCAGTATTCGACCAATAGATGTCACTATTAATAAACTTAGTGGAAAAAGCGCCTGTTCTTTGAGCAGGTGATTCAAGATCAAATAATCAAAATAATAACCATGCATTTAACATTACAGTGGACTTTTATGTATTTTAGTTATGATAAGAAAACATGTTTTTTTTTTCAGAAAATTTTCAAATAAAGCTTTATTTATATATTTTTGAAGAAAACTATTAATCTGCAAGTAATAGCAATAGTAATAGTAACAGCTTTCTGCTTTCAAATCATGTGTTTATTATTAAGTAGAAAATATGCGCCCTGTTGAGGTTACATATTATCAACTTTTCAGCCAAACCTGGGTAATTATACCCAGACTCTCGAGCTCTGCAGCAGAGTGAGAGTTCTGTCTTTATGATCCAGTTTATAGTGTTGGTGAATATTTAATTTGCGAGGTTATGATACTGACTTTTTTTTTAAAGCTGGACTTTAAAGAAACAAACATCATGGAAATGTTAGGGAACTCATTTGTGCATACAGATTTCATTCAAGGAACAGATGATGAGGCACTTTACTGAGGCAAGACTAAATGTTTAAAGGAAGCACATCTCTCACAGGCTGAAAGTATTTTCTGAGGTCTCAATAAAAAGTGTGTAACTTTGTCTGGTAGATGAACCTTTGAGTTAAAAGTTCCTTGTACAGCTGCTGGGTTTGGGATGTGGAGGAAAACCATTGACTGCATTTCATCCCCTCTCCTCTGCAGCTCTGCTTCAAATCAGATTAGTCCTAAAGATTAAAACTACAATACAAATACCAAATTTAACATGTGTTGCCCTCAATGTGCTGTGTCTGAGAGCATACAGTGCATAACCTAACAGCTTATGAAATACTTGACTTGCAGTTTTACCCCTGAATACTCTGATTTCTCCCATCAGCAGTTTGGTTGTGACAGAAGAGTCACACTTTGAATCAGTTTATCTTGGGAAAACACACAAGTTAAGACAGGAACTCTAACTCAGCAAACAACCACCCAGGTTGTGTTTTAGTTATAAGTCAGGTTTTGTAGAAACTGAATAGGTTCAAAGTTCAGCAGATTTTGCAGCAGTCAGAAGTGAAGAGAGGACGATTTAAAGCGCTATTGTACTTTTGAAGGGTCCTACATTTGACTGACTTTATACTTTCAAAGGTAACATATAAAATGCACAAAGGCATGGCATGTCTTTGTAAATATTTTAAATGCACAACAGAAGGATGCATTTTAATTTTATTAATTGATCTATTACCCTTTATTTAACCAGGCAAACCCCATTATGATCCCAGAGAGAGACTTGAAGGCAACCTATTATGCACATTTTTACCTTCGTGATTGTTTTGTTAAATAAATATCACCTGTGGGTAAAATAAAAATTAAGTAAAATTAACCAGTTTGTAAAATAACATTTCTCTAATCATTATTTTTGTTATAAGAAAGCAAAATGTGTCCACTTGGTGAATAATTTTGTGTGTGAATTTAGAGCTGGAGCGCGACGGTTTCTGCCAGAACCCCTTTTTCGAATGCCTCATTGCAGAAGTACCTGAAGAGCAAAAATCTAAAGAAGGTAGGTGATTTGTTTTTCTACATCTGCAGTTTAGTTACGTGACAACACAAATAAAGCTCTTATTTTCAGACGCCTTCACTTTGTATTTTGCTCTGTTAAAAGTATTAATAATGTAATAATTTCTTCTGAGAGCACAATAGTAGTTATTTCATCAAAACTTGTTGCTTTTTCTTCTAGATGCTTATTTTTGTTGTTCTTCTGGTAGGGTTTACAGTTGTTGGATACGCTCTTTACTTTTACACATACAGTACTTGGATGGGACCAACAGTTTATTTGGAGGATCTTTATGTGATGCCGGAGTTTAGAGGTAAAATATATATTAAAGTGGTAAAAAATGTTCTGCACCAAAATATTTAATCTCCACATTATATTGATTGACATTTTTATGGTTCTGTAAATAGTATCTTGGTTTACACATTACACTTTATGTACGTTTTTCATTGTTTTTTCCAGGAAATGGGATTGGCAAGGGTTTACTGTGTAAAGTTGCTGAGGTAGGCTTTATTCCACTTCTTAGCCACCGCTATCTATAAATTAGATGTTAGTGCACCAGCTATTTTCAGTGGGATTAAACAGCGGACTGTTGTTTGTGATCAGGTGGCGAAGAAGAAGCAGTGTGTGCGACTGCAGCTGTCTGTCCTGAACTGGAATACCCCCAGTCGAGATTTCTACGCAGCTAAAGGAGCCAAGGACCTCACTGCTACTGAAGGCTGGCACTTTATTCGCTTTGATGGACAAAACCTGGACAACTTAGTTAACGAGGCTCCTACAAATTAAATGTGTGTTGAGGAAAACACATACCATTTGCTTCTGTATTTTATCCTATAATAAAAAAGTAATTAAAAAAATATCGGCCACGTCCTTCTCAAGAATAAACAGATTTTCATAATTGAATTGTAAATAGTGTTTATGGTAATTGTACTTGTGTAAATGAGTATCTCTACAAAGGCAAGAATAAAATGGGTATTTACTAAAGGAAATTAGTTTAAAAGCATATTATATGTCAGTCGGATTTATTCCTTAAACACATTACCAATGAAGACAATGTCAATTACAAATGTCAGTTACAATTACCAATGTCAATGGCCCAAGTGGCTGGGGAGAGGGAAATCTGGATCTCTCTGCTTAGGCTGCTGCCCCCCGCGACCCGATTCCGGATAAGCGGCAGAAAACGGACGGACATTACCAATGTTCCTCTCTATCAACCACTGTTCAAAAGAATGGACCAACACAAAAGAGCAACATCATCAGTCCAGGACTCTGCAGCTCATCTACAGGCCAGCAGTCACTCTGTCAAGATGTTCTCATTCTTGATAGAGAAACGTTGGTTTGAGAGAGGAGTAAAGAAAGCCATTTTTGCAAAGAAAAAATGTCCACCATTAAACAGAGGTGGAGGCCTTCGTGTCCAGTTGTCCCCATCCTACAATCCTGTTATTGCAAGTATGACTCAGACCCCTGTGAGCAAAAGATTTGAATCAGGGCCCCAATGATAGTCAGGTGATAGGTCACATGACCCTCCATTAACAATCAAGGCACTAACGATCTATTGTTTGGCTGATGGTCCTCTTTTGCATGTGGATTAATGAAGATGGAGCTGAATGTCATGGCATGCCATCTGTTCTGAGATGTTTCTGTATTTTGTTCATTGTGACATCCTTACTTGCAATAAAACTCACTCTATGCTGGTGTATGAGCGACAGATGCTTTTAAACATCTGTGACTCACTGCTGAGATTCCCCTGCATTGGACAGTGTTTTGGCGGACTCCCACCGCCATTAGCCTCGATACCGGAGGAACTTTGTTGGCATGGTCATGTTTGGACTTCCTCGAAGCAAAGGCGCTGGAGAGGTGGCCGGGTGCAAGGCACATGTTTTGGAAAACGTGTGTGGTTTCGATCGTGGATGTGGATGGTCAACACTAATAATGATACAAGGGTCTTGGGGCTCTTTCTTGCATTCAAGCGGCAATCTCTTCTTCCTGTTTATCCAACGTCCTCTGACCACGTTCTGCTGAGTCATTATTACTGGTCACCCTGGCAACATGAAACGAGGGGAGGCGGAGTCAACCTAAACAACTTGAAATTGCTGCGCCTTCAACCCTGTACTGCTGATGGGAAGAGAATTAAACTGGCTCTCTTTAACTCTAGATCCTTATCAAACAAAACACGTGCTCCAGAAATTTTTTGTAACTCACAAATTGGACATAATGTTTTTAACGGAGACTTGGCTGCATGCTGGGGATTTGTTACCCTTGTTGGAACTTGCCCCCCCCCCCCCCCCCCCCCCCCCCCCCCCCCCCCCAATACTGGTTTCCTGAGCTCTCCCAGGCTGTCAGGAAGGGGTGGTGGATGTGCATCCATCATCAGGGAGTGTTATAACCACAAACAAAGCCCTGGAGTCTTCTCCTCATTTGAATCTCAGATCTTCACTCTAACTTATCCTGTGATCCTAGTCATTGTGATTTATCGCCCACCTTGATATAATGATATTTTTATATCTGAATTTTCTGACTTTTTGTCTTGTCTCATTACTCACTATGACAAGATTTTAATAGTTGGTGATTTCCACATTCATATGTGTTGTGATGACAAACCATTGGTTAAATACACTCACCGGCCACTTTATTAGGTACAYCTGTCCAACTGCTCGTTAACACTTAATTTCTAATCAGCCAATCACATGGCGGCAACTCAGTGCTTTTAGGCATGTAGACATGGTCAAGACAATCTCCTGCAGTTCAAACCGAGCATCAGTATGGGGAAGAAAGGTGATTTGAGTGCCTTTGAACATGGTTGTTGGTGCCAGAAGGGCTGGTCTGAGTATTTCAGAAACTGCTGATCTACTGGSATTTTCACGCACAACCATCTCTAGGGTTTACAGAGAATGGTCCGAAAAAGAAAAAACATCCAGTGAGCGGCAGTCCTGTGGGCGGAAATGCCTTGTTGATGCCAGAGGTCAGAGGAGAATGGGCAGACTGGTTYGAGCTGATAGAAAGGCAACAGTGACTCAAATAACCAACCGTTACAACCAAGGTAGGCAGAAGAGCATCTCTGAACGCACAGTACGTCGAACTTTGAGGCAGATGGGCTTCAGCAGCAGAAGACCACACCGGGTGCCACTCCTTTCARCTAAGAACAGGAAACTGAGGCTACAATTTGCACAAGCTCATCGAAATTGGACAAGAGAAGATTGGAAAAATGTTGCCTGGTCTGATGAGTCTCGATTTCTGCTGCGACATTCGGATGGTAGGGTCAGAATTTGGCGTCAACAACATGAAAGCATGGATCCATCCTGCCTTGTATCAACAGTTCAGGCTGGTGGTGGTGGTGTCATGGTGTGGGGAATCTTTTCTTGGCACTCTTTGGGCCCCTTGGTACCAATTGAGCATCGTTGCAACGCCACAGCCTACCTGAGTATTGTTGCTGACCATGTCCATCCCTTTATGACCACAATGTACCCAACATCTGATGGCTACTTTCAGCAGGATAATGCGCCATGTCATAAAGCTGGAATCCTCTCAGACTGGTTTCTTGAACATGACAATGAGTTCACTGTACTCAAATGGCCTCCACAGTCACCAGATCTCAATCCAATAGAGCATCTTTGGGATGTGGTGGAAYGGGAGATTCGCATCATGGATGTGCAGCCGACAAATCTGCAGCAACTGTGTGATGCCATTATGTCAATATGGACCAAAATCTCTGAGGAATGCTTCCAGCACCTTGTTGAATCTATGCCACGAAGAATTGAGGCAGTTCTGAAGGCAAAAGGGGGTCCAACCCGTTACTAGCGTGGTGTACCTAATAAAGTGGCCGGTGAGTGTATTTTATGAACATTCTTGATTCTTTTAACCTCACACAAATTGTGACTGGACCTACACGAAATGGTCACACCCTTGATCTTATTTTGGTCTGGTCTGAATATATCGGTGACTGTTAATTCTGTATTACCTATTTTAGATCACTCAGTACTTTTATTGGACATTTTTATCTTTTCATCTTAGGCTTCTGTGCGGGCCAAAATACCTTTCAGGTCTTTTCGTCACATGAGTCCTGATGTCCTGTTCAAAATTAACTTACCTCATGCCCTGGAGTCTCTCTTTTTTTTTTACCAGTGAATCTTGTGTCAACCACCTCACTATGAATTTTACTAATGCACTTCTTGAACTATAGGACTCTGTTTCTCCTGGAAGGATTCTAAAAGGTCCTAAAAAGAACCCAATACCTTGGCTAAACGAAGAACTTATGAACTTGAGGAGAAACTGCAGAAAAGCTGAGCAACAATGGCGATGTTCCTGATCAGAAGTATTTCTGCAAGCATGGAAATACATTCTGTCCTCTTTCCAATCATTTACATATGTCTTCTCTAAGGCAATATATTTCTCCAACCTCAATACAACCAGTAAGCATAATTCTAAAGTACTATTTAACACTGTCACAACTAACTGAGGGCAAATTAACCACCTGTAATTCTTGTTTTACAGCACATGATTTTCTGAAGTTCTTTTGTGATTGAACTGCTACACTGAGAAGTCAGATTACTCACTCCACGGGTAGTTCATCTGACTGTCTTGTTGCTTCACCTGCTGTTGTTGCCCAAGGGTTTTCTCATTTTGAGCCTATTTCTCTGTCAAGTTTAACTAAGTTTGTCAACGCAGCACGGTGCACAACCTGTCCTTTAGATCCTTTACCTGCTTGGACTATCAAGGACCAGTGGTTGTTCTCGGGACCTTACATTTCGGCTTTACTAAATATTTCTTTGACTACTGGAGTTTTCCATGCCTGTTTTAAATCAACTATGGTAGTACTGTCTTAAAGAAGCCTGGGCTGGATATTGACTCTGTTGCTAATTATAGACCCATCTCTCAGCTATCATTTGTGTCCAAGGTCTTTGAAAAGGTTGTCTCCCAGTAGCTAATTAGTTATCTGTCTGTTAATAATTTATTTGAGTCATTTCAGTCTGTTTTTAGATCTAGCCACTCAACTGAAACTGCTTTAACTAAAGTGGTCAATGATCGACTGATAAATGCAGACAAAGATCGTCCCTCAGCACTATTGTTATTAGACCTAAGTGCTGCATTTGACACTATAGATCACTGTATTTTATTGGATATACTTGAATGTTTACAGGAATTACTGGAAATGTACTTTCATGGCTGAAATCGTATCTGTCTGGGATATCTCTGACTGTTACTTTTAAAAATGAGCTGTCTGCGACCGGCGCTGTGAAGCACAGGGTCCCTCAAGGGTCTGTGCTCGGCCCCCTGCTCTTCTCACGTTATCTTTTGCCTCTTGTTCTTCACCTGCATTCATTTAAAGTAACTTTTCACTGTTATGCTGATGATCTACGTTGTATATGCCCTTCTCTGTTGGAAACTGTGTCAACTTGACTAAGCTGGAAGCCTGTTTATCAGCAATTAGGGGTTGGCTATCTAACAATGTCCTGCTTCTCACTGTCGACAAGACTGATTTAATGGTTATTGGACCTCAGAAGTTCTGTGGCTTGTCCCAGACTTTTACACTGAAAATTGACAATCAAGTCATCAACTGTCAGGAAAAAGCCAGAAACCTGGGCGTGTGGTTTGATCCTCTGCTTTATTGTGAGTTTCTCTTAAAGGAAATTACAAGATCTGCCTTTTATCATCTTAGGAACATTGCCAAAATCCGGCACATTCTTTCATTTGATGATGCTTAGGTCCTTATCCATGCATTTGTGACTTCATGCATCGATCATTGTAACTCTCTTCTTTCTGGGTTACCTAGGAAAAGTTTTAGAGGTCTGCTGATGGTCCAAAATGTGTCTGTCCGCATTTTAACTAATACTAGGAAATATGACCACATCACCCCTGTGCTGACATCTCTTCACTGGCTGCCTTGTCAGGTTCAAGCTGATTTTAAGGTCTTGCTGCTCACCTACAAGGCTTTAAATGGTCTGGTGCCCCCAAATCTTACTGACCTCCTGCACCCCATTATTCCACCTCGTTCTCTTAGATCTGAAGGTACTGGCCTTTTTATTAATTCCAAAAGCCAGAAGAAAAAACTATTGGCGAACGTGCCTTCTCATTTCGTGCCCCTTCTCTGTGAAACAATCTCGCTCAGGACATCAAGCAGGCCTGTTCTGTGGAGGTTTTTAAAGCAAAGTTAAAGACTCGTTTACTTTATCTTGTGTGTTTTAATGTTTTACTTCATTTTATTGCATTTGGTTTGTTGTTGTGTTTTTATTTCTTGCTACAGTTCAGCACTTCGTCTGAAAACGCTTTATAAATAAAGTTATTATTATTATCATTATTATGTGACCAACCTGTTTGTCCACCATGTGGAGGTAGTGCTTTTAAGGCTGAGTTCACCTGAAACTCCTCAGACTGAAGAAGTGTCTTGGAGGAGAGACAAAACTTTTCATTAAAGAAGAACCTGTCCAGACAACCTAGTTTTTTTTTCTTTTTGATTTTTCTACCTGAATTACTTAGATGCATCAGGACATTATAACGTCTTCTTTAGAAGTTTTAATGCAAAAAGTTCCCTTAAAAATATCAGATCATTGAATTGTACTAACAGCCTTTTCTCTGCTAAAATTCTTCATACCTAAGGAAAATAATGAGTTTTTGATAAAACAATTAGTAAAACAATCATTCAACAGGTTAATAAAAAAGGAAAAATAATACAATCCGAAAATATACACAGTTTTTCTGATTAAAAAATACGTAGTATATAAAATAAATGTACAACATTTCTTTGCCAATTCACAGTGTACATAGAAAAACCATTTTCCTTCATCTTCTTTCAGACGTAAGCATTTCTTCCATAGTTGCTTGGAGTCCCAGATGTTGCAGTGATGGACCGGATGTGTCCTCTGATGGTTCGTTGGTGTGCATATTGACTGAAACATGTTATTAGTAAGATTACATAAGGAATGTTGACTTGTTATACAGTATATTGATTTTAGCAACAGATACTCACATTTTCTCATTTGGCGACTTGAACTGGCAGGCACACAGCAGACATGCGCCTCCACAGAGAGCGAGCACCGCAGAAGACCAGCCGATGTAGAGGCCTTGACCAATCTCATACCTGCCACACACAGTGTGTCTCATTATCTGCATAATAAACAATATTTAACTATTGTTCTATTGCTGTTGATTAGCTGATAGCTTTCTTGTTGACTTACTTTGTCCCTGCATAAAGCTGGTCGAAAAACTGCTGCGTGATGTTGGCTGCATACCAAGACACGGCAATCATGGTGCAAAGCCCTTCAAGCACACAAAGAAATTGTCTGATTTGCAAGCACTGCATATAAGTTACACATAATTAAAGTAAAATAAAACAAAAACAAAACCCGTCATGGATTCATATAAAAGCATTATAAATAGAAAAAACAATAGGTCTTTAAAAAAGCTCAGCCTTTTTATGCCATAAATTGATTTCTGTCATGTGAAGCAGAGTGTTTAAGTGTTTCTTTTTTAAAAATCAAACATGTTGATTTCAGTAAGAATGCAGGTTTTGCATAAACGTATAATATGTTATATAAAAGAAGAATATCACATATGTATGACACTAGTCACATCACGCTCAAGCAAGACAGACATATGTAGCCTTGTGTGAAGATGATCTTGGCAGAGATATGCGTATATATGCAGCTGAAACAAGTAGACTGATGCATCTCAAATTTATCAACATTAATGTTTTAATATAACATTATAGACATTATGACTTTGATTATTTATTTATTTATTTATTTCGGAGATGGGGTTATGCACCTGTGGTGAGTCCTAAGGCTTTTGTACTTGATTTATTCTTCTTTAAGTAGTTTTCCAGTAATATTTAACTTGAGTTAAATGTTTGAGCTGACACTTCAGCTTTTACACATCTTTTTAAACCCTAGTATTTATACTTCTACTTAAGTAATGATTGTGAATTTGATATTTTAGACACCACTGCTATTTTCTCCAAATTACCTGTGTCTGAATTTACTTCATAAACCTTTGACTTTAATTGAACTCTTACTAGCCCTCCTGCTGCCCTTAGGTCAAAATTACCTAAGAGGCCTAAACTGAAGACTTGTGGGTCATTTTGACATGAGGGTAGCAGGATTTTTAATAAGTAAACATTAAATGTACATTTACAACTGACATTAGCAATCACAAAATCTTGTCTATTTTTACATCTTTTTCTTAAAAGTTTATTTTTATATTATTATTTGCATCACTTAATTTACATTAGCTTTAATTTGGCTAAAAATTACTATATTAATCATGGTTTTTGACCTTGAATTCAAGAGCTCCACTCAAGGCTCTTGGTGATCTTGTATTTTGTGTGACTTTGACTTTGACTTTGACAATTCATAAATCGTCGTTGTTTCAACCTTTCTGTGAAGGGCAGGTCTAATTGGGACCACCTTTTCAACTGGTCAGCCATTTACTGATAGCTTGTCTTCTGTACACAAAGGTTGGCACACCAGACGTGTTTACTCACCCAGGTGTTTTAAGTAAAGATAAGCTTTAGGTAAATTTTCTTAAAATAACTTTTAAAATGTTATATGGAGTTTTTTTAAGACTTTAAGATTGGGGACTGGATCATCAGTGTAATAAATCACAAAGACATCTTTACACAGGCTTTTCTCAAATGGCTTTTGTGTCGCAGAATTTTACCTTGAAGTATAAAGAACACTCCTCCGACTGCTGCAATCCTTCCCTTGAGGACGTAGTTTTTTCCACCTATTTTAGAGCACTGCATCCCTACAAGAGCCCCCACAAGACCGAACACCCCAAACACGATGGAAGCGATCATCAGCGCTCGAGAGGCCTGAATGTACCCTGTGTGCACATAATAAAATGTATATCATGTAATTGATTCTAATATGATCTCATACAGAAAATATTTGTGATCAGTGCAGCAAAGGTTTGAACATGCCCAAGGAGCTGCTTCTAGATGTGTACCACTCACAAAGCCATTTCGGTGCATATCAATCATGTTTTTTTAACATGTTTATATGATTTTCCACAAGTTTCCATAAATACACACAAGAAATGTTTTTTTTAAATGGGATTTTACATCCTTATWGTAATGTTGACTTAGTGTCATTATTCACTGTTGTGCAAGTGCTGTCAAAACCCCTAGAGTCCCACAGATAGCATTATGGGTAATCAGTGACTTATTTTCAACAGCCTTAAATATAATGAATTAGGTCACGCTGTCAAAAATAACAAACCACAAACATTTAAAACATGTTTGACATTTTAAGTACTTTTCTGTGCGACAGAAATAGTCTCTTCTGAATAGAGAAAACTAATAAATAGAGAAGAGCTCCTGAATAAAAATAAAATCTCCAAGTTTATTACCATGTGAAGAACTCTCCAGGTTTATTTCTGTGTAAAGACAGGGCATCCCATCTTCGGATGTTTATGTAATATAAAACTGACTACAGTATATGATTAACACAGCCTTTTACTTTTTACCACTTGGGCAGGTCACTGTAATCGTATAAAACAGTTTGTTTGTCCAAAAAAATATTGAATCAAAAAGATGACTGGCCACAGTTTAATGAACACTGACTTCCTAGAAAGCTCTTTAAACGTTTATTACTTTATAAGTATTGATTCTTTGTCTTCCTCCGGCTGCTTTTGCCATGCCCTCTTCTATCTTATCTCCTGTTTTTTTTAAGGTCAGCACACATTAATCACATACCAGCGTTTACAACTTTGTCTTTTTCTGTTACCTTAACACTGTGTTCCCCAATTGAGTTATTGTTTTATGAGTAAAGTCTTGTTTCCTGTGTCTCAGACTCATAAAGCCAATATTGTTGAGTGAGTGACAATCCATATAAATTAAAAAAATAAGTGAATGTTTTCTGGGGTCCTAATTGCTGGAATCATACCATTTAGTCCAAGCAAAGATGGAAAATCTCGACAGTTGTGAATTCCAGTAGAGTCAGTAGCACAGGATATCCACAGGTTCTCGTAGACGGTTGAAGTGGTAATAACATTACCATCAAACGTAGACTCCCTCCAGTATCGATTTGGAAGGGCCAAGCCAACCATCAGCCAGCTCAAAAATCCCAGAAAGCAGGCCAAAGCTTCTACTATCGGACTCATGTTCTCTTTCTTCTTCTGCCCAGTTCAATCAGACTTCTCCAAAGCTACAAGTTCTAATCGTCCAAGAATCTCTACCAAACACGTACCAGTTGTTGGTCACACGTACCAGTTCTTGACAATCTTTAAGCTGGAGTGTAATAAAAACCTACAAATCAATAATTCATTTTAAATAACCCACTTGTAATTTTCCCTCTTATTCTCTTTTCTGATGAACTTAAAAAAAAAGAATAAATCCTTACCCAGCCTAAACAAAAAGCCAAAGTCTTTCAGACCTCTCAATGTCGATAACCAAACTCAACAGCATCAGTCATGTCCTTTAAACACTTTGTCAGTAATATTAAACAGTTATTAATCAAACTAAAGTCGAGCTCTGACACCCCATGTCGAATGGGATGATGGGAGATTTTGTAGCACCAAGTCATGAGTGTTGGTCATTAACGCTTGACCTTGAGATGACCTGATTTGGGGGAAACCAGGGCAGAAGAATGTTTGCCTGTCCAACAACCCAACCAACATTTTTATAAGATAGTCTGGTTTTGGAAAGGCAGCATAAACAAAACAGTGTTTTGTAATCTCTTGTTCTGAGACAAAAAGAGCAGTCAAATGATGTTTTACTAAATATTTTTGCTCTGTAAACACAAGAACTGTGAAGTCCATTGTTTTATATTTATGCTGATTTTATGGGCATTAAAAAGTCTTTCTTGCAAACGAGATTGACCTGTATAAATAAATTAAATATCAAACAAATATATTGTTGCCATTAAAAAATTTCATTAAATCAAGATTTTACAGCCTCTACCATTTCATGAATAAGAGTTCAAACATCTTAACTAGAAGACCTTTTGTGTTCATAGAAGCACTAATAGGAGTTTTTTTTAGTCGATACTTTTAACATCTAAAAATACATTTTATTTACTGTATGTAATCTCAAAAATGTCTTTATTTACATGGTGAAAACATATTTAAATAAACTGGCATCACACTTACTATTTTATTTTTTGGCAAAAGTTGTATTTTGAAACTCATCTGTTTATTTGTAACCATTTTTATAGATTATGACAATTAATTTTTTAATTGCTTTATCTTCAGTACATACAACTGTTATTTATTTAGTTTCCAAAATTCTTAAAGACGCATTTTCCACAATAACATAACTAACTGAATCTGCCTAGTCAGCTACTTCATTTGCAAACAAAAAGGTAAAACCTGAGGGTATGTTCCTGTTTTATTTTCCCCAATCATTCATCAACTCTCAGCATATTTTTACTTTTGCAAACAGTCGTCTATAAGTTACCTTTCAAAGACTGTCTTTTCATTTCTTAAAAAAATAATCCATTAGTTTCTGCTACTTACCCGGGAGAGCAAGAAGTGTTTGAAAATCTCGACAATCATAAACCCCTGTGGAGTCACTCGCACAAGACCTCCAGAGGTTCTCATAGACTGTAGACGTTACAATCACACTCTCAGCCTGGGATGATTCTTTCCAATAATTGTCCTCCAGAGACACATAAACCAATACCCAGCCTACAAAACCTAAGAAAAGTGCCACTACCTCAAGAGCGTCTTTCATCTTGGGGAGTAAATAGTCTGTAAAAAAAATTAAAAGTAACAGCTTCTGCCACTGCGAGGAGCTCTATTTGCTACAAATGTGTATACATTTTGGGAGTTTGAGTACTGACTCAGAACTTTCTTTTCCCTCATCCAGTCAAACTTGGACATTTGAACATTGATTTGCTGGCTGTTGCTATATTTGGAGTATGCTATTCCCGCCCAAAACTGATGACATTTCACTTGCCCTTTGAAATAACCGTTGTAAAAAAAGTTTTTTTTCTCCCCAGTTTTTTTCTTTCTACAATATAGATAACCTCTTTAAAGCAGTTACAAAGTTTTAAACTACTGTAATTAAAAAAAGACCTGAAATGATGCAAAGTATTTTGCTTTGATAAACTTAAAAAAAATAATAACTTACTTAATTCAGAATTAGTGTTAGTTAAGGGGGAAATGTGTGTAAATTTATAGACAATTTTCTGAGGAGGAAACGTAAAAACAGATGTTGGATGTTTTGTTGTAGATTTTTTTTTTAATTTTCTGTATGGACTACAGATGTGCATTAGCCTTAGGCTAAATCTGGTGCAGTGCATCAAATGTTTTTATGTTTATGTTCTAATTGCACACTTTTCTGATTCAATAAATTAAAAAGGATGATACTCGAAAATTGTAACAGTTTGATTTTGTCATTGCCATGTTAAGTTGTATCCCCTTTTAACAAAATTAATTGGTAGCTTGAAATTTAAAGGGGTTATTTCAAGATCCATGAGTAAATACAACACTGAAAGCTGGGTGAAACATAAAAGGATTTATTGGAGGCAGGAAGAGGGTTTTTCTATTCAATGCTGGCTGAACATTAACAGAGATGCAAAGGGACAATAGATGAATAGAAATCTTCCTATTTTAGCATGTAAATTCAACAGGGCTACTTATATTTAAGCTAAAATATGATTGCTGGCACTGTACAACACCCTGAATTACAGTCAGTCTTCCACGTATGCATAATTAAATATGGTTTTAAAAAAGCAAACGTAAAAATTACGAAGTGGATTATAAAATTTCAGTTCAACACTGTAAGCTCTATCAAGAACTGACCCTTTTTTTGACGCCAACAAATATTAAGATCAATTAAAAATATTTTACTAACAGCCTTTATCTTATCTCAGGTGGGCTCTCATCTGCCTGCCAGCGTTCAGAAGCACAGTTCAAAGTGCCACCATATACAGTTCTTACAGTATACACATTAGAGCCTCACAATCTCATGCCTGTTAATGTTTTATTATTATTTAACCCCTCTATTAGTCAGATAATTTATTTATGCACTCATGTCCGTGTTGACCTTCCTGAGTTAAAGGACAGGTTTGCATAAATCAAACTTGAAATAGGTTTGACTTTCAGCCTCCAGTTTCTCTTTTAACCACAAGTCACCAGAGATCCAGTAGCATTGTTGGTCAAGATTATTTGTTTTACGATGAGATTTTATTGCAAAAGTGATTTAGAAACAAAAGCACATGTCCAGCAAGTCAACTTGTGTTAGTTTTTTATTAGAGAACCATAAAACGTTTGAGTGGTAGGAGTCACTTGTTGAAGGGCGTGTATGCAAAAACACATCTGATTGTAGTAGCACCTACAATCAGACGTGTTTTTGCGCTTTTGATCTTGAGCTGTAGTTAAAACTAAGTAATAAATCTAATCCAGACACGTGAGATTAAGAGCAATCTCCCATGCACACTGTTGTTTAAATTTATCACACTTCTGTCTTCTTTGCTTATCTTTTTGTTTGCCACTATAGTGTTTGTGGACAAAGCTATGATGGTGATTCCTTAATAAAAAAAAGTATCCAAATAATACATTTAATGAAAATTAGCATGCCCCCCCGCCCACAACTTGCTTATAGAAGTTTTACAACTTGTAAGAGTATGTGATGGATATGACTCCCAGATGCTATCACACTACATTTTAGCTCAACGTTTTAAAAGTTGACCAAGTTTAGCAAGTTTAGACTGTGTCCTGAAAATATTCTAAGAATCCTCCTCCTCCTCAGGCAGGGATTGAAGTGCCTCTCATCAATTCAGCCTTGGCCAAATATGTCTCAATTTCCACTTCCTGCGTGATATTTTTGGATCCACCCCAATCGTGTTTTCGGGTGGGTCAAGCCAAGTATTGCGCACAAGTGATTTTGACATCAGCAGATTGCTGCCTGCGAAMTGACTGAGCTAAGACAAAACTTGCAAACTATATCAGTTGGTGGAGGAGGATTCAGCTCTAAGAGTAAAAAAAAAACAAGTAAAATAAATAAATAAAGAAATAAATAAAGAAATAAATAAACAACTCTTTACTGTCCATAGCTTGAAGTATTGTGAAACTATCCATCCATTATTTCACGCTGGGAAATGATGAAAAAATGTATCACAAAATAAGTGTTTAATATAAACTTTGATTCATATTTTTTGTTTTGTTTTCCCAATTTGAGATGAGGACCAGGAGAAATGAGGCTGGTTAATACTGCCAAACTGTGACCTTTCCTCATATATCCACAATTTCCTCTCGAGCTGTTGCACTCTTTTTCTCATTTCAGTTTCAATAAAGTCCTTGTTTCAGTCACCCAGTTAACAGTTTTGTGTTCCCCTCTTTGTTTCACACACAGCCATATTATACACAATTTACTAATAATTATGACATCATTGTTGAGCTGCTGTAGGTTTTAAGATCTTGTTTGCTGTCCAAATATTTGAAGTGAAATGCCATTTGGTTACTTTGCATCAGACTGAAATATGTGAAGAGATACAGCCTGGATTTTAATGAAATCATCATCATCCACTGGATTAAATATACACAAAGGATCACTTAAACGGGATCAATATTTCACATTACTTGTTATTTTTATTTCATTGATATTACTCGATTTTATTTCGACATTGAAGACATCTTTTATGATGACCAATTTATATGGACTGTAATTAATTAATGACAGTGATAACAGCATAAAACATTGAAGGGGGTGAAGTATTTTTATAGACCATGTAATCAGTGTTGAAGTTATATCATTGTTCTTGTGCTTTGTTTGCATCAGAGAGGTTACTTTGCATCAGTAACCTCAGTAAAAGTACTTTGCTGTACTTTTAGTACTCAATAAAAGTACTTTGCATTGGATTTATGGATGGATTTATTCCATCATTAAATTTGATGGAATAAATCTCATCAAATTTATTCTATTGTCTCCATAATGAGGAAGTAACATGTTGGACTAATTTCAGGAAGCAAACAACAAAGCTGCATTTTTCTTTGTCTACTAAGAATAGACATTTAATTTCAGTGTCTTCAAATTTGTATGAGAGTACAAGTACGTTCGTACAATAGACAATTTAAAGGGGCAACAGATTATTCTGCATCACACTTTTTTATGCATATCCGATCAGAAAGACCCTTAAGATTCACTGTATTGAGGTTAACAAGAAGATGAGTCCTTTCTGTCATTTGTGTCTCAAAAATATCAACATATAAATGACAAAATTGTGTATTTATTCTGCTTTGTTCTTATTTCAAATGTTCATCAAACTAAACTCGGCACATTAGCCGACATGAGCCAAACGAACACTCCTACACATTGGAACACACAGACACGTCCTTCTGTTGTCTGCAGGGTAGCATTCAAGGTTATATTGTAGTTTAGTTATGTTTTATTGTCATATAGTGTAAATTAAAAATTGTTGAGCTGAGTGTTAATAATTGATTGATACAATTTTCACAGAAACCTGTAACTGTGATCTGTATCTGATTTCTAGCACCAAACTGGACAATTAACTTTTAAAATTTGTGACAAGCATCATTAATTGAACCCGAGGTGTGTGTCGAACTGAGTGAAACAACTTGTTCCTAGAAGTATGTTTGGAAAAAAGCCTCCAGCCAGGAGCCACCAGACATAGTGTCTTTGTTTAACCTTCTGCTGGTCTTTTTCTTTAACCTATTTTCTCCCCAATGTTTGAAAGCATACAATGTAATTTGTTCACTTTTTAACTGAGCTGTATTGCTCTGCATATTTTACACGTTTCAGTGCTTCATCACACATCAGCTTTTAACTGAGACATTAATGTTTTATTTAAAATAGGGCTAAGCGATGTGACTGATAAATGTATCAGGATAGTAGCCTTTCAAATCGAGCTGTTGATACTTATTGTTTTAACTATTTGAAATAAGGATAAGGAGAAATGAGGCTGATTAATACTGCCAAACTGTTGACATGACCTTTTTCCTCTTTTATCAACAATTTCCTCTCAAGCTGTTGCACTCATTTTCTACTTTCAGTCCACGTTGTTCTTTTTTTTATTTTGAAGCATTTATGAGGCACAGAGGTGAACCATGAAATGTGCATGTTATTCAGCAGCTTGTTGTTACCTGTAGCTTACCAAAGAGGAAGTTGGTTGATGCCACCAACCTTGTTTAGCTGGGCCATGAAAGGTGGAGCAGCTAGAGCCTTTCCTCTGCCTACATCCCTCAGAATGCTGAGCAGTTCTGAATCAGAATTCAGTGAAAATATCAACATTCTATCAAACGTATTTTCTATTGATATTGATTTATGTGTATATCAAGATATATGTATATTGTTATTGTTTTATTGCCCAGTCTTAGTTTAAAATACAATTTTTTTTATCACTCACTGAATCCCAATTTTAGTCTGTGGGGTTGTTTTCTTTGCCAATTTTGTGCTGCTAACATAAAAACACACTATTCCTGATTAAGCCACACATTTTGATGTTTTTTTTTTTATTTTTTATGTGATTTTCCCAAACTGCAGAGAATCAAAAAGACAGAAATTGAAGATCAGCATGTAAATAGTAAGAGTGGTGATGTATTTGCTTGATATTTAGTTTTTAAATAGTTAAGCTCAAATTTTCTTCGGTTCCTTTTCTGTACCACCAGGGAATATTTATCACATTTTTTATGTGTGAATAATGCAATCATCTTGTGCACTCTCCATCGATTTGATGGTCAAAAACACATTTTCTTTAAGGGTATAAAGAATGCAACAACCACGTGTTGTTGATGTGGTTTTTAACATCTTTTCTTCAATAGCAGGTTTAATTTAAACAAAACTGTTAGTAAGAAATACCTAAATGTAATAATAATAATAATAATAATAATAATAATAATATGGTCACCTTTGCAATTACTAAACAGAAATTAAAATACACTGCAACCACATAGCATAACAGCTTAACAATGACTGTTGTAATTCAAAATCAGTATTTAGAATGTATTAACATAAATATGCAATGTATTAGCAAAAAGCAAATCTAAATGAATATATTTTTGCTCCTTTGGATTTTCCCATCACAGCAACACACACCCTCCAGATTTGGCTTCCACGTAGTTTGGATCCAGATCATTGGGCAGCTTGCCGTTTTCTCCCCAGATGTTCATTTCTCCGAACACGCCTGTCTCAATGATCTCCTCCTGCCAGGGGATTGGGATGTTGCCAGAAGCAAAATCTTTATAGAACTCTGTGTCCTTATCATCCAGAACCACACCTTTGATGGTGCTGAAGGCACCCACATCATCGAGATCTTTGGCATAGACAGTCTTTGGGTCGGGTACAAATGGAGGGGGTAGCAAACCTGTAGTTGAAAGACAAAGATACAGTTTGTAGTTTAGTTTTAGTTGTTTTTTTATGTCATTCATGTTTTGTTGTGGAACTTCGTTGGGCTTTTTTTATTATTATTTTCTGCTGATGACTTTGTCTATCACCTGCTTCCAGACGGCCCCAGTTAATATCCCTGAAGAATGGATGACATTTCAGCTCAGCACACTCATTATTTTTAAACCCGAGCCGTTTTGCTGGGTTCTTCTCCATCAGACCCTCACAGAGGTCCTTGCATTCTTTGCTGAAAGTTGATGGGTAGGAAACCGGATCGTTCAAGATTCTTCGAGCCACCTCATCGTTCTCCACCTAAAAGTAAAAGGGAGAACATTTTAACCTGACTTGGCCTCATGGAAGCAGATGACCTGAGCACCTGGAGAAGAGACAACAGACTGAGACTCAAACCTTTTCTCCTCTAACTCTAAAGGGTCCTTTGGCTGCGATCATCTCATATACTGTGACCCCCAAAGTGAAGTAGTCCACTGTGTAGTCGTACTCCTTCTTCTGTATGAGCTCCGGGGCCATAAAGCCTATAGTGGATAAGATATTATACTTAAAAGACTGAAATGGACTGATTTCATAGAACAAAGTTTAATTGGACCAGAGGTGAGCAATGTTTTATTTCCAAAGAGCAATGGGAATCCTTACCCATGTCCACCAGGTGGATTCAAACTAGGCTTTAATATTGATTCTCTTATTTATTTGCTACCATTTCTCCCCAATTTGGACCAGAACTTGTAGCAAAGATGTTCGAGAGTCATCAAAGCCTGACTATGTGGTGGGGAGTACTATCAAGGAAAAATGCACCAGAAGATAATCCAGGTGTAAGTTGAGTCAGATCCTCTGGATGGGTTCTTCTTTATTGAAACATGTTGTCTCTTCTCCAAGAGACTCTTTCAGTCTGAGGAGCTGCAGGCAAACTCAGCCTTATAACTAATACCTTCACATAATGGATCAACCAGTTTGCTGATGACACCCAAAACTTTTTCACATGTAAAAGGGGAACTATCAGTCAAATGACTGATCATCAGTGCCCTGATGGCTGCTTGTTTCTCACAGAGGACTGAGTCATACTTGCAATAACAACATTATAAGAGGAGGACATTTGGATTGGGAAGCCTCCACCTCTGTTGAACAACATCACAAATCTTCATTTGCTTCTGTCTTGAATCAGATTTTCTCCCTATCAAGCATTTGTACACTAGAAGATACAGGGGTTAGACAATGAAACTGAAACAACTGGTTTTAGACCATAACATCCCTTTCAGACAGCTTCCTCTTGCATCCAGTTAATCCTGTTGGATGTGGTTCGTCCTTGGTGGTATGCTGACATTACCCTGGATAACGTGGTTCTTGACACATCACAAAGACTTGCTGTCTTGGTCACAGATGTGCCAGGAAGACTTGCACCAACAATTTGTCCTCTTTTGAACTCTGGTATGTCACCCATAATATTGTGTGCTTTGCAATATTTTGAGCAAAACTGTGCTCTTACCCTGCTAATTGAACCTTCACACTCTGCTCTTACTGGTGCAATGTGCAATTAATGAAGACTGGCCAACAGCCTGGTCCAATTTAGCCATGAAACCTCCCACATTAAAATGACAGGTGTTTCAATTTCATTGTCTAACCCCTGTAGTTGTCTCTGAATACCACAGTTTGGACCTAGTTGGGGCGTGGGCATACATAACTTTTATAAAATTGTATTTTTACATATTTGTCAAAACTGTCACCATGTCCTGACAGTAGAATATGAGACTGATGATCTATGAAAAAAATAACTGTTTTATGTTTATTTGATATCAAGTGGCAGTGTTGTTCCACTGGCTCTTTTTCATGGGTGACAGATTATAGCAGGTTTTCATTTGGTTCATTTGTTGTTTTTTGTTTGTTTGTTTGTTTGTTTGTTTGTTTGTTTGTTTGTTTGTTTGTTTGTTTGTTTGTTTGTTTGCTTGTTCTTTTTGGCCAGTTTATGTACTGTTTACCTGGAGTTCCAGCGTATCCTGTAGTTTTGTCTTTTCCTGGTGGAAGCTCAACAGCCAGACCCAAGTCTGACAGACGGACGTGTCCTGAGTGAGAAAATGTTTATTTGACTTCAAATAAAGGAAGTTCAAACAACAACAACAAAATCCTTGCTTTAAATCAACACAAGGATTTTGCACTTTAATTGAGTTATATCCTATTTAGATTCAAGTGAACTATGACTGACGTAAAGTCCCAAAATTGTTATTGTTTCTTGCTACTTGCTTTGTCTTTAGAGCAAAATCATTGCTTCAGCTGCTGTGGAGCTACAACCCCACACCCACTTATAGCTCATTACCCACTTATTGTTAAATTAAATCAGAGGATGGTATCGTGACATTGGGCCAAAAGCTGAAAGTGTTCACCTGTATCGTCCAACAGCACGTTCTCCGGCTTCAGATCTCTGTAGATGATTCTGTGCTGATGCAGGTGCTCCAGCCCACAGATGATCTGAGCTGTGTAGAAACCAGCTCTCTTTTCATCAAAACCAGGGTTTTTCTCATCCACATTATACATATGAAACCTGAGGGAAAGGTAGCAAGTTTAGTGTTTTATAGCACATGTAAAGGGGATTATATAAGTACATTGAGAGTCTTTAAATTAATTGTTTGGTTTTTATTCATATTTATTTTTTTAAGTTTTTTAATTTTTTGTGGTAATGAGCACCTGAGATCTCCACCGTTCATGATGGTCATGACTAGGCAGAGGTCAGTCTTGGTCTGGAAGGCATAAGCCAGCGTCACGATGAAGCGACTGTGAACTTTTGCAAGGATACGCTTCTCCACAATGGCTCCCTAAAACATAAATCAAACATCAGCTGAATCATTCGGTGTCATTAGTTTCACTAAACTGTGCACTCTCTTCACTTCACTGTGAAACCTAACAGGCTTTTATCCCCATCAATCATTTTAAAGACTTCCATGAATGACTCATCAAACTTCAAATGAAGAGGTGACACATTTACGAGCTCTTTTCTTTGACATTTTGTAAGTCACAAACTTCTGTTTAACATTACAAACACATAATTTGTACTTCATTTATCCTCTGATATAAGTACGACTTGAGGTGTTTTTGTATCACTGCTGTGATTCACGAGATGCACACTATGGTGTGTTCAAGAATAAAACCCTTATTAGATAAGCTTAAAAGTGGTGGAAGATTAGTCATTGGGTCTTTGTCCTAGAGATGGGAGTTTGAGTCACAGTTTGTGTTTTTSAGATCTTTGGTTGATTTTAGGCAGAGTAACCACACTGATTGTAGTTAGGAAAGCAAAAACAAGGTTTCCTGCATAATTTACAAAAAGTATGAATGATGAGTTTAAAGAGAACTTGATAAAATAATGAGCCGTCAATTAAAAACCTGAAGCCGAATATCTTTAACTTGTTACTTTGTGACATTTTATACTTTCAAACAAATCAAAGTTTCTTTGATTTCTAAACAAAAGTCACAGAAAACTAATTTTCTTTATGAAATTATGTTTTCTGTGGTGAAGATCTTCACTATTCTTCAACAGCTTCACATGAAGAACTAACCCACCAGTACAGGTACAATCATTTAGTGGCCTCTGGGCTAAATATGGCTCGAAAGCTGCCTTAGCCAATTAGATTCCTGGCTCAGATCATGTGATCAGATCCAACTCAGAATCACAAACAAAGCAATGTAAGGACCTAAAGTGAAATGCCCAAAGACACTACAGCTGGTTAGCTCAGTATGATGTCAGAAGCACCAAGAAGCCAGTGATGCATAGGATGCCATTTTAGGACTATAGACATCAGCAAAACTTTCCCAGTGATCAAATTAAGTCTAATTTTAGCCTCAATATTTTTAGAAAATTTAGAAATGTAGCTATCTGGTGTCCTTGGGACAAAATGACCCATAAGGTTTCTCTTTGGCCTAGATAATTTTGACCACAGGCAGCAGAAGAGGTAAACACATTTTCAACTAAAAAAGAGGCTAAAGTTACTAAGGTCAAATGAGCGGCCCAAAGCTATCAATATTAGTATCAGTTAACTAAACAGTTTTACTGTTGTAATGCTATTTGAGCAGTACACTGCAGATTCATTTACTGTTGAAACAGTTTCTTCAAGTTTGTGAATAATGCAACTTTGCTCAAGTTAAAGTAAAATACATTGTTACTATTGCACTACATGCTCTTATATTCTATTGGTGGTACATTCGTTGAAACATTAAACTTTAATGATTGTCATGTATTTTGTTTTTACGTGATCTTGCCTAGCATTTAACATAATGTTTATAGTTTTGTTTTGTTTTAATGTTTATCTACTGTGATGAATACAATCACAACCAAAACATGGACAGTTGTTTACCACATTGGCCCACATCATACCCGCTTCAATTTTATCTGTGGTAGTAAACATCTAAAATGAAGTAAAGCTGATTTTGATACATTTTAAATAATTATTGTTTAGAATTTTTGTGGTTCGTAAACTCAGACTTTTGAAGCGATGGGACTACAAGATTTTGTGACTCACACAAGGACATTTTGAACCCTTACAAACTATTTTGAAAAAACTTTGATGTTTCCTTTGCAAATACTGTTTTCCAATTAGCCACCAACGCTTGCAGCCCAGAGAGATTCTACCTTTAATATAGTTTTTCCATGCTCTGAATAACCTGTTTTGCAGGTTATTCTCAGGATACGAGAACAATCTTATATGACCTAGTTAACTTTAACGGACACACTGCCAGCATCACCTCGTAGCCTTTGCGCTTCTTCAGCCTCTTCTTCTCCAACTTCTTGTTGGCGTACATTTTGCCCGTAGCTTTCGCCTGACAGGCGAACACTTGCCCAAACCCTCCTTTGCCCAGGACCCTAAACTCCATGAACCACTCCTCATCAACTGGCTGACTCTCCAGCCATTTGAACTGAACAAAACGCAGAAAGTACATGCTTTTCTTAAAGCCATCTAAGGCCTCCTTCTCCAGGTGTTTGAGCAGCTGCTTCTCGCTCTCTTTGAACAGATCGCCACGTGTGTTCTTTAGGTCTTCCTTGACTCGAATTATGGCCTTCTCCTCAAGGAAACTGCAAAAACTTTTTGAAGAGGACTCGTAATATAAGTTTGTAATTTTTCTGGCCTTTTGCAGTCTGTCGCTTTCTGGACATATAACGTATTCTTCGATGTCGTTCCACAGCTCTCCTGCAGTTTTAAGGCTGGCGTGACTCTGCAGGAACTGCTGGAAGAGGCGTTTGCCAATGGGCTGTTTGACACACATGCTGTCGAAGGTTGAGTCCACGGTCGTCTTCATGTGTTCGCAGTCTCTGATGTTTGGAAGTTTGAGCCTGGCGCGCATCTTCTTGTCACGCATGGCAGCCGCTGCAGATCCGTCCGTACCACCACGGGCCGACACGTAGGCTGAGTTTGCCACAACAGTTTCCAGACCGCCGATATCCATGATGACAGCTTTGTCTGGAACAAACGAAACCAGGACAGATTGGTTATATTTACTAAAACAGCAATGTGTAGTAAAAGTAAGTATGTTATGGTCAAAGTAAAAGTTAAGAGACTCAAAAAAACAAGAATAAAACATTCTCATAAAGTATATTCAACATGAGTTGTAGATCCAATAATTACTGAAAGCTTTATTTAAACCAACCCTGTGGTTCATGAGCTATTTAGCTAACAGACACCTCAACACATGCGTTCATACAGAGGTAGGCACAAATATTACTTCCCAGTTATTTATCTCTAGTGGAGTCATAAGATTGCATAATTCACTGTCACATGGTTATGGATTAGGATTTTCTCACAGCTACATTGTTGCTTGCAACAAAATTACTCAACWCTTTCCATTTCCAAAAACTCTGAAAACAAGCAAAATTGAAGTCTATAAAATTTTCTCTCAGCGCAAGTTTCTGTATATGATCTTGTTAAAATAAATAGTGATGTTCGTATTTAAAATATGCCGTTCTTATCAACAGAGTTCTATTGGAACATGTTCTGATAGACATGGAGAAATAATATGGTCCTATTCCTCCTCTRTGACCTCAAACAGCCAATGTGAATCCCTTTGGGACTTGTTAGTTAAAAAGTAAAGATGATGAAGTCAAGTTACCTGATTGTACATAAGGACGTTCTGTTCCAAACTAAGATAAGAAAATGCTTTGTTTTTCACAGAATCAGCCTCTTACAGTGATTTATCACAACCTCAGGGCTCAGTTTTGTCTCACGTTTAACTGTCCTCCCCACATTTTATTGTCCACCTTTAATGATAACAGGTGTGTGTCTGTCAGCAAACTGTCCCTTGAGCCACTGGATGAATTTTATTAAAGCTGTTAGAAAGCATTGACTGGTCAAGATGGTTGCCACAGCTAATCAGCTTTAGCCAACACAAAACTGTCTTTAATTCAGTTTTACAGACACTGAGATACGTTTTGGTATGGTAGTAGCTGAGAGTCATCTTCAGCACAAACAGCAATAAACAGAAATGTGACAGCCTGAATGGCCTCAGCTCTACATCCTTATCTGCACCTGATCTGTCAGTTGTCTTTATTTACAGCTTTAGATCTAATACTGCAATTTAGCAGGAATCTTTTCCTCACTTTAATACTTGCTGATGAACAGTGCAGTGCAATACTGCACTCTGCTGTTCAAATGTTAAATGTGAATAAAGAGATCTGTGCAGAAGTGTTCAGTGATGTGCTAGGACAGGATGTAAATCTCTTAAGTCAACCTTTGATGGATTTATGTGGTTAAAAGCTTTATCTAAATGCAATTAACTCAGCTAATGAAGTTCTCTCCCTCTGTGACTGCTTTTTATGTTAATCATTTAAATCTCCTGCAGAGACACTTTGAGGTTTAAGGAAAAGAAACCTCCCTGCAACTAAATAGGATATGAAATGTAAAATAGATCAAATCTGTCTGATGGTATGTTATCTATACTTAGCACAAAATGTAAGGAAGTTTTTGTTTAGTAGATTATGTCTTTGTTTTAACAATGCTTCTTGGGAATAAATCTTATACCGCTGGAAAGCCTGTTTGAATCCCTTTAAAACAGTGTCACATCTGTAAGGAACATGCATTTGTGGGATGAGAAGTACAGCTGAGTATGTGGGTTGCGCACATGAAAAATTGGGCAAATCTTTTCTGCCAAAAAGCTTGTTTTGTTGCTGCTATTGACACTTGTTTTGAGCTTCTGGTACCTCCAGGTGCTGCCAATCAGGTGCCCCGTACCAAGAAGCCTTGTTACAACAAAGAAACAATCTATTAAACACAAATGTCTTTACGTTCTGTGCTAAGTTTATAAGACGCTTCATTCCTGACCTGTTTGCACGTACAGCAGAAAGTGACACTGTTGGCTCCACAGATGCTTCCCTCACCTCACATAATCCATTTAACACTGACAGTTAATACCACAGATCGACACACGAACACACACCACCAACACTTCTCCTCGTCAGCAGAGGTGTAGTAATTAAGTACATACTTTGTTACAGTACTTACGTAAATTTTTGAGGATTTGTAATTTTACCAAGTATTTTTTTATTATTAGGTAATTTTAACTTTTATTACTTTGAATTCAAAACATAAAAACTTTTTTACTTAAAATTTACAACCTTACACATTACAAATTTAAATATTATCGGAATTCATCATGAAAAGAATTGTTTTTGATTTTTACCAAAGTCATTGTCTGTTAAGTTATTTAAATTTTTCTGAATTATTTATTTTAAAAAATTTATAGACCTCTGCTTGTTAATTGCACCTCATCTATAGATCTATTTTTACCCATTTTATTCTCAATGCAAACTGATTAAACCCAGATTTTGTGACTCCTAAAATGTCAATAGGAAGTTTCTGTAATGGTGGAGGTTTTGATTCTTTTGACTATTTTATAAAGAAATCATTTTAACACTATACTTGATGGTTGCATGTTTTGTTAATGTGTAAAATATGTGGTAAAACTGGTAAATAAATCACAAAATTAAAAAAAGTTCACATTTTGATTTTGCAAATATATTTCATCATCAGCGCATCACAATAACCTGTTTAATAAAACTCCACTCACCTTCACTTCTCGCTGCAGTTGGCTGTAAAATTAAGATCTAAACACAACAAATTAACTTGAACTGGAAAGCATATAACAAATACGTTCCCCTGGTTAAGAGCTTCTTCTTTTCTTCAGTCATTCAGACCAGGTAAAAGTCATCTCTGTCCTCTTGTGGGTGCTGAACATTTTTACTCTTTTGTTTCTTATCCTTCAGTGTGATGTGATAAGGTTTGAACTTCAGGCTGAGGTTTTTACTCTGCACCTGAAATCCTTCTTGGCAGTTCACCGGGTGGTTGAGGATTACAGCCGGACATCATGGAGGGGAGGGGAGCTGGCATGCACATCTGATGTAGCAGAAAAGCAGAACTGATGATGATAAATTCTCCTCAGATGGCTTTAGTGTGTTTGACATACATACTGTATTTAGTTTAAAAAAACTGTTTAAATTATATTTAAAAAATGTACAATCGTTGACTGATTTTTGGCAGGTTTCACTGTCCAAACTTGTATTTATGTGATTCTAAAATGCTTTCACCCATAAAACGACTACAGATTGAGTTCCTTTTTGCATCCCAGTAATGACTAAGGGTCAGTCCAGCTCAGAGGCCGGCTGCGGATCAAACATGGATAATCTGCAGGTGGAAGTAAGAGCACAGCAGGGACAACGTAAAGTAATCTTTGAACTACTTTCTGTCTGCATTTACCTCCACTTGGTTTTTCACGGAACTACACTGGTTCTGTTCTCACCAACGTGGCCTACTTAGGTGTTCAAAAAGAGAGAGATCAGTATTAAGTGGGTACGTTTCAGGTGAGAGGATTTAGTGGGCAGTGGAGGAAACGAAGAAGAAGGATTTAGATCATGTAGCTAAAGAGGACAGACTGAGTGAAACTACAGAACAAGCACGGCTAACGGATACAGGCCATCGAGGAGAAAATAGACAGGATTTTAACTTTAATTTACAACTTTGATAACTTGTAAAGGCAGACTGTCAGTGCTTTTAACACGTAATATAAAACTATTCTTGTAATTGTTCAGATGCATCTTAGTAATCCAGGTAAAAAATCAAAAAGAAAAAAATTGTATACATCTTCTGGACGGGTTCTTCTCTAATGAAACGTTTCGTCTCTTCTCCAAGAGACTTCTTCAGTAAGTGTTAATTAGGTGTCAACGATAGCCATGTGATGTGAGTATCAGTCACATGGAGGCAGGGCTTAAAAG
>NW_013952439.1:689336-697896 GCF_001266775.1 Austrofundulus limnaeus
CACACACACACACACACACACACACACACACACACACACACACACACACACACACACACACAATAAAAAAACAGTTTTGTTATTTAATTTGAGGATCGATTTTCATTGGCTAAGCGTTTCTTCAAGGAGTGACGCCATGACGTACGCTCTGGTGCGTTTTGAAATTATGAGGTGCTCCTGAGACAAATGTTCTGACATCTGCCACTTGAAAATTTAACAACTATTTTTCAAGGATGTTTTGAGATCTATGAAAAAGACTCAACATTTAGTTGAAAAAAATCATTATGACGATGTAATATTAGACGTAACTGATAAAATAGTTTTATTAGATACAGCACGGTTTGCATTCGTGTATCGTAATTCCGACCGTCCAAGGCGGCCGTGAAGCGGCGCGGCTGCGCTGTCGCGCCTCCGCTGCCCCAGGCGCTCCTGTGATGTTCGTTATGAAGTGGACCGAGTCTGTGCTCGGTTTGAACCCGGGAACATGACGTACCGAAGTCGTCGACAGCTGACCTGAGCTTCACACCTGCCCCCGCTCTATCTCCGGACGGTCGGACAGAAGTGATGGATTTCGTTTTGGGCGGAGTGGCGGCATGCGGCGCGTGTCTCTTCACCAACCCGCTGGAGGTCGTGAAGACGCGGATGCAGCTCCAGGGAGAGCTCCGGAGCCGCGGCACGTACCAGGTTCACTACCGCAACGTTTTCCACGCTTTCTACACCATCGGTAAAGTAGACGGACTGGCCGGCTTACAGAAAGGCCTGGTTCCAGGTCTGTTCTACCAGTTCTGCATGAATGGGGTCAGGCTCGGCTCGTACGCCATCATAGAGTCCGCCGGTCACATCCACACCAATGGCCGGGTCAGCGCTGTCAAGACCACGCTTGCGGGGGCTACGGCCGGGGTGGTGGGGGCTGTCATGGGCAGCCCTGTCTACCTGGTGAGCGTCTCACCCTCACCTGCTTTAATAGTAGTGAAGATGAGCTGAGAACTGTAATCCTAATCTGTCTTTGCAGGTGAAGACTCATCTCCAGAGTCAGTCTACTTCATCCATTGCTGTTGGTCATCAGTATAAACACGAGGTAACTTGACAACCAGGTGATTTAGCCACAAACTCATTTTAAACTAATTTTGGATTCAATGCACTGATAAAAACATCCAATTTTAAGTTTTTGTAACAATAAATTTGATAACTTTTGACAAATGTATTTTAACATCATTTTGACTTGTATAGTTTTCTTCATTTACCAGTAAAATATAATCACCACCTTCATTGTTTAGTTTGAATGTTATTTTTCAAGCCACAAGATATTCAAAATGTTTGATTATTTTARCTCTTACCAGTACTCATGGCCTACTTCACTAAATGATACAACTGTTAACTGGGACTTCTGTACATATAGTTAGTATCTGCAGGGGTTCTCAACATTTTTACAGTTTGGGACCCCCAAACTGAATAATATGAGACCCAGCCACTTTGCACTTTTGATCGACTCGTCTCCACCCAGAGGTTTTTTCTTAATTTTCTCAGCTCCAGAAGTCATTATGTAACTTTGCTGTTAAGTCTGTCCTGTTTTAAATAAATGTGCATCAGAGACTCTTCCTCTCAGAACGCAGCTGCAGAAAAGCAGGACGGTAGCTGCCTGTTTTTAATTCGACATATGACCCACTGTAAAAGTGTGAGTTTGGAGAAGCGTTGTCAGCCGTTTCCTCACGTTTCTCCTCTCCTCCTTCCTGACAGGGGATGATTCAYGCTCTCAGAGTCATCTACAGGCAGCACGGACTCCTGGGCCTGTGGAGGGGCTCCAGTGCTGCTGTGCCAAGGGTCAGCGTGGGCTCGGCGACTCAGCTCTCCACCTTCTCCTCCTCCAAGGAGCTGGTCRTGGACCTGCAGGTTTGGAATTAGTCGCTCTGAAGTGTGTTTTTTTTTTTTACATTAGTGGTGAGGAGGTGACCGTCAGCCAACAGTGGGGAGTTTGTTTCCTCCATGTTTCCACATAAACACAGTTTGAGAACAAACATAACTATTTGGCAGTTCTGGCTCCAGTCAGCGTCGAGCTGTAGAACTGCTCTGGTTTGTGACATAACTGGCTTCATGGTTGTTATTTGGATAGAAGCAAATATTTAGTCTTTATATCTTGTTTTGTCTATAGAGGAACTATACTTAAAAAMGTTCTGACACATTCATGCTTGAGTAAAGGTCATCAGTAGTCCGTAGCTGTGCGTRGATCATTGTTGCCATAACAAAACACTCCACTAGAATAAAAATTCTCCACCTTTCACTGGCCTCTCTGACTGGAACACTTGGCTTTCACAACCACTGCCTGTGGATGAATGTGTCCAAACTCTGGTTAACAAAAAGTCTTTCATACCCACAAAGAACAAGGACCTCTACAGAATAATTTGKTTACTTGGTAACATGTTTAAAGTGTTCATAAATGATCCAAATACACGGGAGTGGTGTTCCTTTTTTACCAGAGTTGAAAGAACAACTATTGTAACAAGAAGCACTGCAGCTCAGTAGTTAGCACTGATRCCTCACAGCAAGATGGTCCTGGCTTCAGCCTCCAGTTCAGACCCGGGTCGTTCTTAGGAGTTTACRTGTTYRCCTCGTGCTTGCGTGGATTTTCTCCAGGTTCTCCTGTTTCCTCCCACAGACCAAAARCATGAATGTTAGGTTGCCTCCAGGCCTCCCTCGCAAAACTCTCAAAACAAATCTCAGTGGGATTATCTAATTGCACGCCTTGCTTTGATACAACAGTCAGACACGTAATGTTTGCACATCAGGACTTCCTCGTTAGAAAACTGTGTCGACCGATAAGTGAGGTAATTTTTAGGAGGCGTGACTCAGTTCTGGACACTGTTAAAGGGATCCCTGATTAGTTTTAACATTAGACTTTATTTGATAAACATATATTTTAACTGTAAAATAAAGACAGTAAAAATACTGTAGGTTGTTTAGTTTTGTAAAAATTTTAAAATATATTTTAACATGAACGGAGCCATTTTATTTACATACAAAGCATTCTGGGTAAATGATGACGTGGATAGGTCGTCRGTGTGAGCGAGCAATATCCACCCTGAAGGTTAATCTTGGACAATATCTGATGATCGACTCTTAAATGAAACCAGAGAGCGTTGACAGAGAGGAGAAGGTAGAAATGACTCAGCCTGTAACTGAAAATATGGATGGAGGACAAGAGAGCTGCTTCATGGAAGAAGAACCTCAGCTTAGCCTGTTAGCCTTCATGCTAGCGCAGATGCTATATTGCCTTATATGTATTAGCTCAGAGCTAGCGCGACAAACTAACAAGCTAAACTGAGGTCCTCCATCTATATTTTCAGTTCCAGGCTGTCATTTCTACCTTCTCCTCTCTGTCAACGCTCTCTGGTTTCATTTAAAAAAGCTGATCGTCCGATATTGTCCAAGATTAACCTTCAGAGTGGATATAGCTCGCTAGCAGCCTTGCATCATTTACCCAGAATGCTTTGCGTGTAAAAAATGGCCCCGTCCGTGTAATATATTTTTAAACTTTTAGTTTAAAAAATGATAAAAACTGAACATCCTACAGTATTTTTAGTCTTTATTTTACAGTTAAAATATATGTTTATTAAATTAAGTCTCATGTTGAGTTTCAAAGAGCTTGTATGTTGAGAAGGGTCTTACAGAACAACCAGCCTGGTTCCAGTGACAGTAGTATGGTTAGCCTACTGTAATGTGCTAATAATAGTGACATGTTCGYTGCATTTCAGGATGGGGCTAAAATTAGAGCTGCTGTTGACGTGGTGGTACCCTGCTGTCATTGAATATTTCTGATGACTGTGAGAGCTGAGCCCTTCTCCCTGCGTTAGGATATTTCCTTCCTTCTTGCTTTCAGGTGTTCCCAGACAACAGCTGGCTGGTGGCTCTGAGCGCCGGCATGATCAGCAGCGTGGCGGTGGTGCTGGCCATGACGCCTTTTGATGTGGTCAGCACGCGGCTCTACAACCAGCCCGTCGATCCTCAGGGCAAGGCGAGTGTTATTATGTCTTTGTTGTTGTTTTTGTCATTTATTCAGTCAGTTTTACAGATATTGAGCTCAAATTAGGCGTGGTAGTAGCTGARGGTCATGCCTATCACATACTCTGAGTACTGACAGATCACAGTTTGATGTGTAAGGTGGCAGGGTGGGCGATATGCATTGCTTGAATTGTGAGATAAATTTAAAAGGCCACCAACTAAATCAGAAMAGAATCAGTGGCTCGTCGTCACTAAGAATGGATTTCTGTCACATGTTGGACTTATTATTTATTGTTTCTGAGAATGAGAATATTTAATTGCTTAAAAAGTATGTTTATTACATTTTCACTTAAGCACAGTGGCATTTTGTTACTAATGTAAGGCATTTGATTATGATGATGAGCTTCAGTTGAGACTAAAACACAGTCAAGGCTAAAAATCAAAGTGTGAAAATCATTTTATTTTGTATAGGTTTCTAAGATGTGCACAATATATGGTGTGAAATGATCAAACGTGATGTCTAATACATTATCTTTTCTTTTCAGTCAACGCGCTCCAGTTTCCTGTAAAATGCCTGACCATCAATCTTTTACCAAAATTAACCTTCAAACTGGATAGAGCTCAAAACGGAGCAGCAGTAAACGTCATCATTTACCCAGAAAGCTTTGTGGCATAAATAATATGTTGGCATCCATGTTACTATATTTTTTAATTTGTAAAAACAGCCTACAGTATTTTTACAGTCTATTTTATAGTTGAAGTAAATGTTTATCAAATAATATCAAATGTTACAACTAGTCTAAGATAACTTTAAAGCCACGATCTTAATTGATTTTTGTATTTATATGTTCTAACCTGACGGGTCTGAGGTAGTCATAGTTTGGTTGGCTTCAGTGCAGTCAAAACAACAAACCATTCCACCGCTCACAATGGGCCTCATGCAAGAACATGTTCRTATTCTTATCCTAAATTTCTCTTACTTTTGTTCRTACAAAGGGTTCGTACGAACATGTCACGTCAGATTCAACAAACTCTTCTATCTTCAGGAAAAGTGTGGAAATGAGCTGCGTAAATTACACCTGTTCGTATCCAGTTGCTCGTGCACGCGAGAGGAGATAAGCATAATTAGCACCCCAAAAACACCATATAAGGCTGTGTTTCCTGCCTCAGATATTAGGAAGTGTCCATTCATGAAAATGACAGTGAAAACTAAAAAGAAAAACTTTACGAGTTCAGAGATTGAAGTCCGTCTGTCAGAGATCCAGAAAAGAAAATCTGTCATTTTTAGCAGGTCAGCTGTGGGATAAAAAGAGCTGCTAAAAGTATAAACAACTGCTTTAAATCATTTACATTTATTCAGAAGCCACACTGTTGCACATTGAACCACCCCCCCAGCGCTGCGCGGTCGCAGGTGGTCTCAGATGCGGGTTTGAAATAAGCATTTTAAAATGTTTTCAAAATAAGTCTGGCACTTTGGAGAAAACCCAGGACTTGCTGGAGGGATTGTGTATCCCCTCTGGTCTGGGAACGTCTCGGAGTCCCCCAGGACGGCTGGAAAGTGTCGCTGGGGAGAGCGCGGGGTCTTTCTCCTGCTGGCCCTGCACCTGATAGCGGATAAGCCGGCCGGACGGACAATTTATATTGTTAGTCTAAATTATTACATTTAAAATTATAACTCTAATTCAAGCAGAATAGCCTATTGTCAACATAATTATGGAGTGTGATTTATTTTCAACACAAAATATCTTCAAACTAACGAAATATAAAGTTATTAGTGAAGAAAATTCGTCTGGATAACAGCAGACTGACTGCTCGTAAAATATACGACAGGTCTGGACCACTCATAAATTTTGTTCATATCTGAAAAAATCTTAGAATATGAAAACATTGGTGAATGCCACAAATTCTCCTAAATCACTCGTACGCACAACTTAAGAACAAATCTGTGCGTACGAACGGTTCTTGCATGAGGCACATTATACCGGTTCAAATGGATTTCTCTGTAAGGCTCTTCATTTAGAAGGATTTAATAAATAACAAAAATGTAAACATTGTTGAAACCATCATTCATCCCTTTTTACTTTCAAACTGAGCCAGGATTAAATCAGTGAAACATTTATGATTATGTATTAAAAATCCCATCACATAGGTAAGCCTGTGACAGGCGCTTCTTATGAATCAGTAAATGAATCAGTAAATCAGTCTCAAAGTATTCAGGAAAGTCCTGCCTTTGATCATCTTGGTTTGATGTTAAAACATACTGAAAAAGAAAGCTATTTGTCATTTATGTTACTCATTACATCTTAGTTCTGTTTTTATCCAATAAACAATATTTTCTTCTCTTTCCCCACACAGGGTCAGGTCTATAGAGGATTCACCGACTGCTTTTCCAAGACGCTAAAGAAAGAAGGTTTGACGGGACTCTACAAAGGCCTGGGAGCCTCTTATTTTCGACTCGGGCCCCACACCATCCTGTCTCTGTTCTTCTGGGACGAGCTGCGCAAGCTGGGCCAGAAACTCAGATAACCCCAGGGACGAGGCAAACTGGGAGATGGGTAACTCATTAAGGCTAAATGAGTCACCATTTGCTCATTTTACAGCAGGGAAAAATCTGATGAGGCCTTTTTTAATATAAGGACAGAACAAAGGTTACGTTTTAAAATTCACTGAAAGAAAAAAATCTATAAACTGAAAATATGCAGGTTATTGAAGTTGGAAGCTTAACCCTCCTGTTATGTTCGTTAAGTCCATTCCTAACTATTTCAATCAATATTTGTGAATTGCAAAGAAACAAATAGTATTGGACACTTTTGACTCTTTTTACCCTTCATTTTGACTGCCGGGTCAAAGTGACCCGAACAATATCTATGTAATATGTAGAAGGGGGGGGCTGCAAAAAAGTAAAATGAACAATTTTCATTTTATATGCAAATTGTACCTATTACGACAAATAGATAAAGTTTTATGCAGAAAAAATACTTTAAACTATTTTTTTTCTTTAAAACGGGTCAATTTGACCAGCAACATAACAGGAGGGTTAATTATTTATTTGACAAATTAAAGTGTCTGACACACGTTTAAAGCACTTAAATGGGTCATTCCAAAATATTTAAATGGATCTGCACTTTAAAGCTCGCAAAGAAAAGCATCAAATTTTGCCCCCAAGGAGGTTTGAACTCCACCCAAGAGCCAGAACATTTTAATTTAAGCTTGTCAGACAGGTTTTAAAATGTTTCTAGGAAGTGAGACGAAGTCATTGAGGAACAAAAGGACCACCGACTTTACGAGTCAGCACAAATAATCAAACCAGAACCGATAGAAGTTTCAGTTTAAATCATAGTGGAGATATGAATATTTTAAATATTGACACAAACAGTTTTAAATAAGACAAGAAAAGACAGGTTGTTGGAACACGTCCCTCCATCTCTACCTCTAGAAGTTCTTTCAGATGTCCACACTGGGAGAAGTACATCCAGTATTGGTACTGACCCTGTGAAACTGTAAAAACAGGACCTGAAAGTAAAGTTCATTTGTTTCCATCCGCAGGGTATTGTGAAACCCACTGGTCTATACACAAAGTTCTAATAATGTTTGAGCTGCTTTGTCATTTTTACGCGGCGCTCTAAAAGACAGGTCATCTTACATGTTGCTATTTCAGGAAGAAAATAAATTAAAAAGTGGAGAAGAATTTCACTGCAGTGAACTTTTATAAACATAATAAAACCCAAAGGTACATTGAAGCAGGGAGAACAAGTGGCCCAGCAGGTCCTGGCAGACTGGCCCACTTACAGACATAGAAGATGTGTCCAATAAATGACTCCACTGAATCAAACAAAATACTTATTGTGGTAGACTTTGGGATGGAGGACAGTATTTTGCTATACTACGGTATTAAAATATGGTACCTGTCACATGAGGTGATGCACCAAATTTCCTCAAGGCTGTTATAAAACCTGGGACATAAACATTTTCAGTTCTTTCAGAAGACGCTTCTTAATGTTACTGACAAAAGTTTTTTGTTTGTTTGTTTGTTTTTTGCTTTGCTTTATTTTTTTTCAAGCCGTGCAAGCTGCAGATGAAGAAATAAATACAAACTTCATCGGCACAAAGACTGGCTAAAAGAATGCAGCAGTGTGGCTGCAACAACAACAACAGTAAGAGATTAGTTTGAACCTTAGAACCCTAAAATAGACGTACTTGGTTATGACCTGTTCAGTCATTTAGTGGTGGTCTACTGTCAGAGCCTTAAAGAGCAGCAAGTTGTTGCATCTCAGATCATCATGTGCATCGTGGAAAAAAGTCACGTTTGTACGTTAGCAACTTCTGTTAATTATTTATTACTCAACACTCACACCCACTAAAGAATAAATATAATGTATTATAAATATATTATATTTTATACACACACACACACNTTCAGGAAAAGTGTGGAAATGAGCTGCGTAAATTACACCTGTTCGTATCCAGTTGCTCGTGCACGCGAGAGGAGATAAGCATAATTAGCACCCCAAAAACACCATATAAGGCTGTGTTTCCTGCCTCAGATATTAGGAAGTGTCCATTC
>NW_013952439.1:699411-705870 GCF_001266775.1 Austrofundulus limnaeus
AAACATAAATGCGACCTCTGGTGCTTCAGACATCTTTCTGTGTGTGATCTTATTTATTTACAGCACCGTGTGTTTGTCAGTGAATGTGTGAAACCTGCTGCATCAGTTTGCTGAATTATTTTTAATAAAGTGAAGTTTTTAATCCTCTCATAGAKACGATGCACTTTCAGCAGAGGTAACTGGTTTTCAAAAAAAGAGCAACCTTGCCTCTTCATTGTGATCACACTCATTTGTACTGTAAAGTTTTGAATTTTAGTAAAACTAACCAGGTGCTCTGTTGTGTATTTAATATTTTACATAACATTAGAGCATTAAAGTCTGTATTTGAAGTAAATATACTTGTGACCAGAAAGGATCTCATTTAAAAAGAAAAACCTGTAATGCCAAAGTGAGTGCCATAAAACGTTCCTGCCTGTTACTGATGGATGAAACGATGGGAAGTACCTTCATGTGTTGTAGTTCCTCCTCGTTCTATTTTGACCAAAGCTTTTTGCAGCTGCTTCAGTAAAATCTCAGGAAATTGTGCCAACATGTTCAGACAAAAAGACGCGCGTCTCTGTAAATCGATTTTATTTCCCCCCACTAGGAAGAAAACCTGTTCATAAATTTAATAAATATTTACAATATAGATGTGTATTTTTGGAACATTTTAAGGTCATTTAGAGATAATTGCCTTCTATACATGAGATGGTGTTATTTTAAAGCTGTGTAAAAACAGACAGGTAGAAAAGCTGAACAGCATTAATGAATGTTACACAGAAACATTTCAGAAATATGTGAACCTGAAATGACTTTTTATTATTTTTGTGTAATGGAAATAAAATAACTTTTTTATTGACTAAAGTCGTGTTTATTTTAACTTACTTACACAACAAAAACATGTTTTTTTATCTTTGTCATATTCTGGCTTTCTGATTGGTGCTGAAGGTGTCACCTGCTGACTTTAGTCCAGGATGTTTGGAGGTTTCTGTCCTCAAACAAGGCAGAGCTGGGCCCCTTTCCTCAAGAGATTTTTTTAATGTGAAGCTTTCAGAACCTTAAACTGGCACCATCTGGACCTGCAGCCTCTTCACCCTACTCCATCCTGATATTGGAGAAGTTGAGCTCCACGACTGAGGTGCAACAGAGTAGCTGTGTCTCCAGAGTACAGTGCATTAGGAGGGACAGGATGGAGGAGGCTATTTGCTGCAGATTTGGTTGGTGAACTCCATGTATGCTCATGGAAGTAGGGAGTAGGAGCATGAACACAGGGCCTGCAGCTTCTTTAGTGTTAAAGTACAGGGTGAGTCAGAAGTCTCAGGACACTTTTCTGAATACTCAAGCAAGTAATGGATSGGGGGCTATCTTACCAATATGGCAGCCATGTTATGCATATAAGATACCCYCTCACTTATTGGAGTATTCAGATATTAAATTTTCTTTATTCTTTCTGAAATAAAAGGTTGTCCTGTGACTTTTGACTGAATGTCAGTAGAGCCTCAGATGGTGGTTGTGGWTCACGAGGGACAGGCAGCTGTTTAAAGCTTCTTGGACACAAGCTGGGAAGTGATCACTTCACCTGGGAGGGGTGTGATGTTGAAATACCAGAAAACACCCTCTGAAACCATTAAGAGACATTCAGTAATTTAGGAGATATTTTGACTACAGAAACAGACAAATAATAATAATAATAACCAGGATTATTTGAATTTACCAAAGTTTACTCATCAGTTTTCAGTCTGTTTTCCTCATGGTTTAGTTTTGATTATTTTAACCACTAGAGGGCGACASAGGGCTTTCAGTTACAACTATTAAAAACTGGTTCCTACAGCAGGCTTAAAAAAAAAGAAACAATCCACATGATCCTGAGAACCTGAGCAGCATTTAAACACAGCAGCACATAAAGAAGAAGTAAATATTTCCTGTATGTAATGAGTCAACACATCTTCTCTGCTAATCTGTCTTCTTTGAGGCCTCAGCAGAGCTGCAGCTGCAGCAGAGGACCTGAGACAGCAGGACAAAGCTGAGACATGAGGACAGGATGTGGGACAGACTGATGAGAGATATTCCAGTCCTCTGAAAGAAATAAATTTCAAACAATATCAAAACCAACTGATGAGAATTAAACCTTGCAGCTTTGTYTTTGTGCCTGCAGACCTGTAGACAAACAGCAGCAACGCTCACAGATCCTGTCCAATTCARGGACAAGGACAGGGCAGACAGCTGACCCGTGTGTCCGTTCTGGTGGTTTGTCACAGCTTGTGCAGCCTGGAAACAGCAAAAACACATATTCACACTGYCGGGTCACACTGATCCTGAAACAGAACCAGGAATGTGCTCATGGAAAGAAAAATCAGTTTAAACCTTGCTCGCAATTAAAGCTGCAACAGAGGAGACATCCATCAGTGAGACAACAGCTGCAGATAAACCCAGGAGGAGCATCATACCCCCGAAACCAAGGAGGAGCAGCAGGCCTGGCCAAAAAAAACAAACAAAAAAAAAACAATCCCTCCTTCAATTTCAGGAATTGTTGCAATATTTCCATCTGGATTCTGACAAAGTGCAACAAAACCGGTCAGATGAATGGAAAAGACAAAAATTGGAAATCTCCAAATAAGACAAAACAATCCTGTAATCCAGAGTAATTCTTTAGTTTATCATTAAAATTTATATTAAAGAAAATTAAATTTTATTGTTTTTATTAGAGCAGCTTGTTTTTTGGAATTTGTGAAATATTTCAAATGTGTTAAATAGGTTTAAAYCTGTAGGATCTCTAGGATCACACCTCTGTTTTTTGCGGATGATGTGGTCCTGTTGGCTTCATCGGAACGTGATCTGCAGCTCTCGCTGGAGCGGTTCACGGCCGAGTGCGAAGCGGCCGGGATGAGGCTCAGTGCCTCCAAATCCGAGRCCATGGTCTTGAGCCGGAAAAGGGYAGAGTGCCTTCTCCRGGTCAGGGGGGTCRCCCTGTCTCAAGTGGAGGAGTTTAAGTATCTGAGGATCTTCTTCACGAATGGGGGAAGAAGGGAGCGGGAGGTCGACAGGCGGATTGGCGCAGCGTCTGCTGTAAAGCGGGCACTGTACCGGTCCGTCGTGGTGAAGAGAGAGCTGAGTCAGAAAGCGAAGCTCTCGATTTACCGGTCGATCTACGTTCCTACCCTCATCTATGGTCATGAGCTTTGGGTCATGACCGAAAGAACGAGGTCCCGGATACAAGCGGCCGAAATGGGTTTCCTCTGCAGGGTGGCTGGGCTCTCCCTTAGAGATAGGGTGAGAAGCTCGGTCATCCGGGAGGGACTCAGAGTAGAGCCGTTGCTCCTCCACGTCGAGAGGAGCCAGTTGAGGTGGCTCAGGCATCTGGTAAGGATGCCTCCTGGACGCCTCCCTGGTGAGGTATTCCGGGCACGTCCCACCAGGAGGAGGCCCCGAGGAAGACCCAGGACACGCTGGAGGGACTATGTCTCTCGGCTGGCCTGGGAACGCCTTGGAGTTCCCCTGGAGGAGCTGGAAGAAGTGGCTGGGGAGAGGGAGGTCTGGGCCTCCCTTCTGAAGCTGCTGCCCCCGCGACCCGACCCYGGATAGGAGGAAGAAAATGGATGGATGGAGGTTTAAACCTGCCGTGAGTTTTTTTAAACCTTGACGTTGATTTTATGCCAGATCTAAGGGAAATGTTAGATGTTTTTGTCCTCAAAGTATGTTATGAGTTTGACTCTCAGCTACTACCACACCAAATTTGACAGTTACAGCCATTTTTTGTGTTTCCAACATTCAGCTGAATGTGGCGGCCATCTTGAATGAGGTTGACTCCAGAATGGTCATTTTTTAAAATAAAAACACTCATTGATTATTTATTGAATGTCTCATAAAAATCTTTTGAGTGGTTTGTGAGATATTTTGCTAACAGACAACACACATAACAATAATAAAGATATTATTAAAAACACAGAGTATCTGGCATTTCATTTGTAGATTTAACCTGATCTGAACCTGTCAGAAACACTTTTTTTTCAAGGTGCCTTTAGCTGCTGACCTTTGAAAGTACAGCCACGATGATGCAGGATGAGGAAGATGATGGTGGCTGTCTGAGACAACACGAAGATTCTGTCAGCCCAGGAGCTATGGAGAGGTTCAAGAACAAACAGAGAGATAGATGAAAAACAGAAACCTTCTTTCAGCTGCTGTTTGGACACTAATGGAACCAGTGTGTTTGAAAATCCTTCATCTGATGTTTACTTTCAGGTTATCACTTTCTTACAAAAATGGGAAGTTGTTGGCCAAGGCATAGACAACCGGACATGACAGAGCATAAAGCTGCAGCAGCAACGAGGTCAGGCTCAAACCCTCAGAACTTCCTCTCCACAGGATCTTCAGCAGCTGAGGTGTTTGGCCTGCAAGAAGAAAAAAAACATCATTCTGTCTAAATATAATTACTTATTATTTGTTTTAACAAGGAATGTTTAACTTCGTTGTACAGGCTTGTTGAAAAAGATTATTCTAATTGTGTAAAATAAAATGTCACTAACATTTTTAATATTTATCACACTTTCTGAATGTAAAATCGCATTAAAAAATTCACTGATATTTTATTGTTATTTATCAAACTGCTCTTTTACAAATTTTTTGCTAAATATTAAATTTAAATGTTATGTCTAAATGATAAATCCTGAATCTAAATATGTAAATCCAAATGTGAAAGTTGAATTTTAAATGTTGTGGCTAAATATTGAAGTATTTTTGAATGCAACACTTGCTGCTGGTGCTCAGCTCTTATTGTGACATCATCATCCCGAGACAAGAGAAACCGGCAATGCTGCTAACAAGACATCACTCTAGTTGCAGCCAGTGACCAAGCTTCACTTTCAGCAGCGTTAGCATCCTGTGACAAAATCAAAAGCTAATGATGCTGACGATGGCATTTAAAATCTAAACGTGTTCATTGAAAACAGCATGGATGGTACCTGTAGTCCGGCAGTTTGAAGTGCAGCTCGGACACCGGCCGCATCTACAACTTTGATGTTTTGTAGTGAACCGTTAGCAGCGTTAGCAGTGTTAGTGTTTGCTATTGTCTCAGGATGATGACATCCTAACAAGAACTGAGCACCAATAGCAATGCTTTCCATTCTGAAATACTGAAATGTAAACTTCAACATTTAAGATTTAATTTTACATTTAGATTTAAGATTTAACATTTACACATAACATTTAACATCTTAACATTTAATTACAATTTTCAAAATGTAAGAACAGGGAGCTAAATAACAGTAAAATATTAGCAAAGATTTTTAACTTGAATTTTACTCAGAAAGTGAGCTAAATATCTAATGAGTAGTAACATTTTGTGACATTTTATTTTACACTAGGCACCACATAATTATGAGTTTATTGTAAAATAACATGTAATCAGTTACATTTAGCAACTCTGATCGCAGCTTTTAAGAAATTCTAAATTTCGTCATAAAACATGACTGCAGCGAAACATTTGCAGACAGAGGACGTGAGAAACACCGTGTCTTCAGTCCCACTGATGAAGTCAGTTTCTTATCAACACTGAGTGAAAGTTTGTTAGAATACTGAACTCAGTGAGGAAGTTCAAGCTCTCACATCTTCAGAAATCAAACACGAAGATGTGGACGTAAAAAGACGCTGATGTTGAATTCTTACCCAGAAATGTGTCCAGCAGGATCCAAAACCCAGCAGCTCTATTGAGAACGAACTTCAAACATGGCACTGTGAGAGAAAGAAATTAAAACTTGTTTTAAAATGAGACTGTGATCCTGGAGAACTAAAAGTGTTTAATAGTAGACACAAGTTGTAAAACCTCACAGTGGGCATGAAAGTTAACAAAAAACTCGTTGAAGCATTTCTCTGGCATCAAATAACCAACAAGAAGCTCTTTAAATAAAACAGAGGTGGTCATAGTGGCTCTGTGGCCTGACTGATCTGTAGTAGGAGAATGGTCCAAAGGTTTCCAGATATTTACATGAGGTGCAAAGGACAACAGTCTGCTCACCTTTTAGCTTTTGTTTGGAGGGAGGATGTTATTTAATGGTAGTCCTCAAATAGAGTTTATTGTTTTGTATTGAAGAAATAAAATCAGACTGTTTTAAAATTATTCATTTAAAACAAGCATAACTGAAATTCAGCCACCAGAGGTGGGTTTCATCATTTTATTGCCCACAGCAAAGCACATGGGGGCCTTTTGTTACTTAACTTATTATTTTTTGCAACTTTGAATTACCTGAGAAATACAGAAATACAGAACCTGCCAGAGGGTAGGTCAAAATAATAAAAAACAGAGTATAAGAATTATTTCCCTGAAGGAAAAAAGAAAAGAAATATTGCACAATTTTGGGTCAATGTACTTTTCGGTTATTTCATTTTTCAGGTTATTTTATTTTTATTTTATACTTCAAATCCATACAATGTAAAATTACTTTTTTTTTATCAAAACACATGTTTTCATATAATATACAAGAAAAA
>NW_013952439.1:707522-720028 GCF_001266775.1 Austrofundulus limnaeus
CTGATTTGGTTGACGTGGCGCGTCGAGCTGCAAAAGTTCAGATTTTCTAACTTCAGCGATTTGCGCCTCAGCGCGTCGAACCCTCAGATCATTCAAATCGTTCAAATCGCGCTGCTCTAATCGCGCTTGAGGCGCCGCAGCACTTCCCGACATTGCTTGAAGCACGTCCACCACAGACTTTGCATGTAAACCTGAGGCACCTGATGCTGAAATTGCGTTCGGTGTGAACGCACCATTAGATCAACTCGTTTTCAGGCTGTCTATGTAAAGCCAAACAAAGTGCTTCACACCCCAACCACCTATTTAGCTGCACAGGAACGTTTTATTTATAAATTAATTAAAAAATGTCAGTAAGAGAAGACTTGTCCATCCAGCCAACACGTCAGAGCCAGAGTCTGACCCAGAGCTATAAGACTATATTTATAGGATAGTAACTATAGAYTCCACCTTCTGAGGAGAAAAATAATCCTACATGTTCATCGTTAGGGGCATTATATTTAGGATTGTTGCTTTTGGTCCTTTCACAGTATAAGTTTTACGCACAGTTGATGCTCCACTGGATGCGTGGGAACACAGCGGTTCCCCTGGCCCCAAAAATGTAATAGAGGTACACAAAACTGAGTCACACAATTGTCACATAATAAGCTCCACCCCTCCTCCAGTTCTGAGCGAGTAAACGTGGTCATTTTTGGTCTCTTTTCTGAAAACAGGAACCATCGGAGCCAATCTTTACAGAACACAAGACTTACCTCAGTTGGTCAGTGTTCGTAGTGACAACATGTGTACTGGAAAATGCTCCCTCTTCGTGGCCATCACCTTGTACCCTCTGGCCCTTCTGTCGGTCATCTGCAACATTCTGCTGTTCTTCCCTGACTGGACGACCAAGTACGCCAAAGAGGGCAACATTACTGAGGAGGTGAAGTACATGGGGGGATTCATCGGAGGAGGGGTTTTGGTGAGTTCTTGCTTTTATTTCTTGGTTTCTAACCAAAAAGATTATTTTTGTGAAATATTTTGCATTGCTTTGTGCCATGTTAGGAGTTCGAGAATCACCTTTCAGCAAATAAACTTTTAAAAAGTCGTTTATCAAGTAATTTTAGCTATTTTGAGTTAGCATCTATAATGATCAAGCAAAAAATTGAATAAAAAATGCTGAAAAGTTGCTGAGACAAATGTTTTGACCAAATTTGTAAACCTTTTTGATCATGTGTCCTACTGATTCTCTGTCACCTGAACTCAGGCTCTGATCCCTGCACTCTACATCCATCTGACCGGAGAACAGGGCTGCTGTGCAAATCGCTTCGGGGTGAGTCGAACAAAGGGGTTTTTCTACAGCTGTCAAGTCAGAGAAAATTAAACTAAACTCAATTATTTTAACACCGTCATTTTGTAAAAGAAGAAGAAAAGTCTGCTGCGTTGTGCTGTATCATTGTTGCACAGGATGTGAGAACGATTTGATACAGATAACAGAAAACCAAACATTTCTCAACAGTTTTTACCCCCAGGTTCAGCATTTCTGCATAAATCTTTATGCAAAAGGTGTAATTCGAATACTTATGTGGGAAATTTGTGTTTGGTCAGTTAATTCTTTGGTGTAACAATGCTTCTTGACAATTAAACTTGTGCCTGTTTATTTCCCCTAAAATGGTGCCACATTTGTTAGAACCATGAAAAACTTGTCATATTTTCTTTAGTACTGAATAGCTTATTCTCTTGTTTTTAGCTTCTGATACTCCAGATGTCCCGTGGACATGGACCTTGCTACAGTGGTCAGTTGGTGTTGTGCTACAGAGCAGATTTATTGCAGCATTACTTGGAGTCAGCCCAAATTAGAGGCTGAGTTTCATAAAACTGGGGGATGTCATGGACATCCAAGATGAAATTCTCTGGACAGTAACAACTGCATGTTTCCGCAGTCTGAGACCAAACTCTCCTCCAGGATGACAATATTCTCCCCTTCAGAGCGAAGTATTCTCCAGAATCTGGCAGAGAGAATGGAGTGGCCTCAACCCTACTGAACAGTGGGATCAGCTTTGGACACTCAGTTTCTCACTGAGCAACACAACTCTACTGACTGGCCTAACAGGGAACTCCGACCATAGTTGTGACATTAGGCTATAATCAAATATCAAACAATGCTTTGGTGCAAGCTCCAACAAGCTTGAAGGTTAATTTTAGATAATGTCTGACGTTCGGCCCTTTTAAATGAAACCAGGGCTTCTGGACAGAGAGGAGCATGAAATGACTTAGTCTGAAACTGAAAAGGATGACCGAGGAGCTGGTTGATAATGGGACACCATTGCACAGCAGCAAGAGCTGTGTATGGTTCTTTCACATGCTCCTGAATCTGCTGTTTGTTATATAAATAAAATGTTCGATAATGAATGTCTTGTTTCTTAAGACCAAGACAGCAAATGTGAGTTTCAGGAGATGAATTAGATGGGGTTGTTGTTTTACAGGTGAAACCAACAAATACCTTTGTGTTTTCAAAATGTGCAGTAAAATGTTTCTGACCTGTTGTTCTCACCTATCTTCGACAGATGTTCTTTTCCATCGTATTTGCAGCTGCAGGTGTTGCAGGCGCAGTGTACAGCTTCATCGTGGCACTGCTTGGTTTCACCAATGGGCCTTTGTGTATAACTCAAGATGACAACTGGGGGAGGCCTTTAAAAAACGGGTGATGAGTTAAAGCAACTCTGTGACGTCTCTATTTGACAAGAATAAAGGGATGTTGTATCTAAGTGCTTTGTTTTGTTTATGCAGCAACCTTGGTCCGATGAGTGACTCCGAATTATGGAATCTGTGCAAAGAGCCAAAGAACGTGATGAAGTTCAACGTTGGTCTGTTCATCACTCTGATGGTGGCCAGCATCGTGCAGGCGCTGGTCTGCGCTGGGCAGATCATCAACGGCTTTGTCGGGTGTCTGTGCGGAACCTGCAACGACCAAGAGGTCAGGAGAGTCGAATGAACTTCACAGCATCTGGACCTCTCCTCCTCGATGTCTTCGTCTCACTGTTGTTTGTTTTAAATCCACAGAAAGCATGAGTTTGTGAGGAAACAACGTTCGGAACATCTGAAGCCATAACTGCTGAGTAAAGTGGTTCATATATCTGCATTTTATTAGCTTTTTTTTGTTATGCACAATTTTGACCAAAGAGTTTTCAGCTGCGCAGGGAGGTCAGTATTACAACATTTAAATAAATCTGCTATTAAATGGTTTAAAATGTGTCCAGCATTAGTTCTTAGTGGTCAAGCTGTATTTCTGTTATAAAGAGTTTGACATTAATACTGAAGGGATATGGAGGATGCTGCTTACAGACATTACTGTTAGTTTTTGAAGATTTTTGTCAGTTTGATCCAAATACAGCAAAAAACACACAGAAACAAAAAAATGTGTTAATAGTTTCACTTGTTATAATTTGGCTTCTGCACAAAGAATTTAAATAAATAATGAGAAAAAAAAATCTATGATGTCTGATTTATACATTTTTCTTCTTATCTTTATAAACTACTCATTTTGATTGCACTCCTTGGCTTCTGTCTTTATTTTTTCCATTTTAACTAAAACTATTTTTAGTTAAAATTAATTTGCAGCAACCACTTCTAGATGGAGACTTTCAGCGAAGTTTCTTATTCTTTGGATCATGTGTTTCTGTCCTCGTTAAATAAATATTTCCACAACACACAAACAAAGAAAAATCCTCAGGTAACCTAAAGTTTAACTTTAATAAAGTAATAAGATTTATCTTAAAAGAGGACACACAACCAACATGATTAAACACCAGCTTCTGTCTTGGACGTGCTGCGTGAACCTTCGCTGACACTCGTGGGTAAGTAAAATAATAAAATATGTCTAATACCAACACTGAGGCAGCTAACAAGTTCTACTAGAGCTTAAAACTACATCAGCTCAGGAACATGTTTATACCTGCAGCAGGATGAAGAAAAAATCACAATTTCATAGGTTTGATATTTAGGCCCTGTCAGGAATTCTTAGTAAAGTTCATAAAAAGTTCATAGAATTAAAATTTTTAGAGAAGAATAGTTCACCCAGAAATGGTTAGTTACCTTATATATACACCATGTTAACTATTTAGACCCTGATGCTAAAAACAATCAGAATTGGGAATCAAAATGGAAATGAGGAACCAGAATMGTTCACATTTAAACGGTGCCCAACCTTAAACATGACGCTTTGAATTATTGACAGGTTTGCTTTTGATCCAGAGGTTTTTTGCTTCATTCAGATGAACAGATCTAAGTTCTAAAAGGATCTTTCTTTGAAGTCTTTTCGAGTCTTCCATGCCTACCCTTTTGTTGTTGTTTCATCATAAATGTGAACATTTAACCTGCTGAGACTTGTAGAACGCTGGATGTTTTTGTCATGTCTGTTGTCTGATTTCAGGGGACGCCGTCATAACAACATGGAGGAACTCATTTTGTGTTTGAATAATTCTTTTTTTATTTATTTACAYCCTTATCAGTAAAACCCTCATGGAGGAAAGAGGCTGGACTTTCTTCAGCCCTGTGTGTTTTCAGACGTCACAAGGATTAAGGAAGTGGTTAAAAAAAGAAATAATTAATTAATTTTTCATTTGTTTTTGGCGGGGAGACCTCGCCGTCTGATAAAACTCTTTAAGAGTTGTGAATGTTATCTCAGTGACTCACGCCGCCTCGCCCAGATGTTTCCAGGAGACCACGTGTGTTTGAAAAACCTTGTGCTCAGKTTCCAGTTCTGAATCAATGCATTATCTGCTGGGATCGGTTTCTTCACTGTGGAAGCTGATAAATGCTCTGTCAGTGTTTAACTGTTCCTCATTGATCAGGGATTTATGGGCGTGAGTCACACATGGTCCTGGCTCAGTCTAAAGTTCAACTCCTCTGCACTCCTGCTGTCACAATGTCAACACTGAAAGAATGTCAGCCACACCAGGGTGAATAAAGTAGCTTTTTGTTTTGTTTCTTGCATTGAAATAAAAGAATACCTGAGTGACAGGCAGCATGGTGGCTCAGTTGGCAGAGCTGTTGCCTCTCAGTGAGAAGGTTGTTTGCAAGTCTGTTTGTGCATACATGGGTTTCCTCTGGCTTCTTCCCACAGACCAAATATGTTCTGAAATTAGCACCCRCCACTGGGTAAATGTGGATAAAAAATATGAAGTGGCGTGCAAATCTTACCAACGCAACTGCAACTGCGGTGAGTTTGTAACTTCAAAAAAGCTGCATTCAATATATGCAACTGAACTATGGGGACAGCTGCACCTGAGTTACTGCACCTGCTGTAAATACCATTATCAGAAGAAGGAGAAAATAAAAAACAATATGATATTTTTTATGTGGACCCCAGGAAGAATAGTAATTGCTGAGGTAATAATTAATGAGRATCATTAATAAACTAAACCATAACGCAGTGTTACATTAAGCAGACGGCAGTTAACAAAAGCATTTCTCAAGAGGAACAGAACTGAAAGATACATGGCGCGTTTTTATTTTTACGAAAAATGTAAATAAAGAAAATTGAACAATGGCGAGTTACTGTCAGTCTGCTGCAAAAACCTGAACTCAGAACTCAGCAGGTTGAAAAGGTTTAACTGCCAATGCGTCAAATGTGGTCCATCGAACAAAAATATCAAAGAAAGTTAGTTAAAAAACACTTTATAGCAGTTATTAAATATTTTAAATTTTATTACCGTGATCTATTGGATTGTTCAAAACCAAGGGTTAAATGTAGGTCTATCATTGGGGGGTTATGCTGTGGGTTTCCCTGCAAGTCATTTTCAGCAATTATGCTTAAATGTACGCATGACATCATAAATTTTGAAATCAGGTCAGTTACCTAAAAAAACAAGAGAGTTATAGCTGTGTACTTACGCTGTTAATTTCTTTTGTGTTAGGGCAAATTGTGTCATTTTATTTGGGGGGGGGGGTTGTCATAACCCCCCTTACCCTTCTGTAAATTACGCCTATGGTCCTGATGCTGTGTTTGAATCTGATCAGCACTAGTTGTATTATCACCATATTTCCAAGCCTGTTAGCCGGTCCTGTTGGCTTCATCGGAACGAGATCTGCAGCTCTCGCTGGAGCGGTTCGCGGCCGAGTGCGAAGCGGCCGGGATGARGCTCAGTGCCTCCAAATCCGAGGCCATGGTCTTGAGCCGGAAAAGGGCAGAGTGCCTTCTCCGGGTCAGGGGGGTCGCCCTGTCTCAAGTGGAGGAGTTTAAGTATCTGGGGATCTTGTTCACGAATGGGGGAAGAACGGAGGGGGAGATCGACAGGCGGATTGGCGCAGCGTCTGCTGTAAAGCGGGCGCTGTACCGGTCCGTCGTGGTGAAGAGAGAGCTGAGTCAGAAAGCGAAGCTCTCGATTTACCGGTCGATCTACGTTCCTACCCTCATCTATGGTCATGAGCTTTGGGTCATGACCGAAAGAACGAGGTCCCGGATACAAGCGGCCGAAATGGGTTTCCTCCGCAGGGTGGCTGGGCTCTCCCTTAGAGATAGGGTGAGAAGCTCAGTCATCCGGGAGGGACTCAGAGTAGAGCCGCTGCTCCTCCACGTCGAGAGGATCCAGTTGAGGTGGCTCGGGCATCTGGTAAGGATGCCTCCTGGACGCCTCCCTGGTGAGGTATTCCGGGCACGTCCCACCGGGAGGAGGCCCCGAGGAAGACCCAGGACACGCTGGAGGGACTATGTCTCTCGGCTGGTCTGGGAACGCCTTGGRGTTCCCCCGGAGGAGCTGGAAGAAGTGGCTGGGGAGAGGGAAGTCTGGGTTTCTCTTCTTGGGCTGCTGCCCCCACGACCCGACCCTGGATAGGCGGAAGAAAATGGATGGATGGATGGATGGATATTTCCAAGCGTGAGACAACTTTTGCAGACAAGTTCATTTGGATAAAGTTTTTTTAAAGCCTGCTTCTTTTTATTCTAAATATTTATATGTATTTTTCAATCCAATTCCAAACAAAACAAAAAATAAATAAATAAATAAAAAAACAGGCAAACTAGGTTATAAAAGAAACCTTGTGACATTTTATAGATTTAATCACTTTTCACCTTTTGTACTACCTTCAAAATTTGTCCTAAAGGCATCATTAAGGCTTAATAACTTTTTCCAAGCGAGCAAAGAAGCCTACTTAAAAATATTTAGAGGAGTTTCATCTATTTTAGCAAAAAGTAAGGTTTGGTGTAATGAGAGATAACAGATGGAGACTTTGTAAATGCCATCTTTTCAATTTTAGGCAAAAAGGGCTTGAATAATCTAAAAATTGTCTTTCCTAAAACCACTGCATGTTGAAAACTAATGAAGCAAAACTTTCAGTGTTTGCTTTTGACACAGAAATAATGGGTCTGAGCAGGAAATTAATCACTGATTACATTTTGAATGTCATTTTGAAYAGGCCAAGGACCATGAATTGTGTAAATAACACAATGATGTGCAAACAAAAACATAGTGGCTGGTGAGAATTTTGAGTGGTTGAAATTAAATTTTCCACACTAGCCTCTGCGACTGGTGGGAATTTTGAAAAATTTCCTTCCCTGTTGCTAGGTGTGAGAGAGAGTTAACCTAACCCCACCCCTCGTGACCTCTGGATCACTGACCTGCATGATCCAGAAAGGAAAAAGTGAGCAAAGATGATGGACCCATTAAAAAAAGAGAAAGAAAGAAAAAAAAGTGACAAATGTTTGTTTATTCAGCTAAATATGCATGTTATGTTCCCTGCCTGCAGCCACATGACCACTGAAAAAGTGGAACTWGTCCCACAAACAAAACAAACCTTGTATATCATGACAACAGATGAGTCACTCCTTCTTCCTGRCTCAGAGTCTGTTTGTCTCCCTTATCTGTTCCACCTCCCACTGCAGAACTGAAGTGACTCTGGGGCGTCCCCATTTCAAAATCACTTCAGCCTTCTTTAAACCAGAGTCAGGTCGGGCCTCTCAGGGGACAGAAACTTCACTGAGTCTTTTTTCCCTCCAGCAGCTGGTCAACATGTGTACTGGGAAATGTTCCCGCTTCATCGCTGTWGCTCTGTACCCACTGGCGCTCATATCCATCATCTGTAACATCGTGTTGTTCTTTCCTGCTGGGGACGTGCAATACGCCAAGGATGGGCACATCACTGAGGAGGTGAAATACATGGGGGGGCTCATAGGAGGGGGAGTAATGGTGAGTGGTTTTTATTTATCTAAAGGACATRATATAAACTTGATTTGGCTCTTTAATRAATTTTAAACACTAAYGAATGTGGTTGATTTTGTGTTTTGCMATACATTCAGTGTGAAACTTGTTTGTCCTCTGCAGGTGCTGCTCCCTGCGCTTTACATTCACCTGACTGGGAAACAGGGCTGCTGTGGAAATCGCTGTGGGGTGAGTCAGGCGCTTCCTGAGGGCTGAATRTGAATGATTAACTCTAAAAGGAACAACAAAATGGGTTTATTGCACCCGAGCGCTCTCCAGGTGCAATATAGAGAAATAATTAATCAAGCCTCTGAGCAGGAAACCCGCCGACAATAGAAACTATCTAATGCTGTGAAAATAAGATCAAAGTGATGAAAATAATAATCTGTTTATTTTAGAGTGGCTTTTAAGCAGGTWATAGAATCATTAATAAACTTTATAACTTTATTTAGAGTTCTACCAGAGTAAAGTTATGCTGAGAGGTAAAACAGGATGTGAGTCATAACTGGACGGCCGAGGGAGTGTGCCTTCTTCAAGAAAAAAACATTTTAAACAGTTTTGAGCTGTTTAATAACTGACACAGATACAAACTAAATTAAAACAAAAACTCAGCGTCTGTTCTGTAGTTTATGATGTTTTGAGTCTTAAACTATGAGAAAACCATGTGTTGCTGGAGTATCTGAGAAASTCAGGACACAACATTCTGGTACATTTCAAACCTACCAGGATTCTCAGACAGAACCTGGTCTGTCCTGAGGACAAAACCCCCCCAAACACAAACTAAGTGATGTGGAATGTCAGAGAAACTAAACACAGGAGTCAGCCCTTCAGGCCAAAACTCATGATAAAGATTTAAATTACTAAARCATTTATATTTGGAGAGAGTAGACAGCTGGTTTGAGAGTGAGGGATAAAAGAAGGCCTTTATGTCAAACAAGGAAAAAYAACTTTAAACAGAAGAGGCCTCAGATTTCAACTCATACTGCAGCATTAAGCCTGATACCCAGCCAGTTTCACTCACAGCAAAGCATCTCTCCTTTGAGCCAGGTTGACAAATGGCATCTTTGTTTAGTCAGGCCCGGCCCGGCCCGGCCCAGCCCAGCCCAGCCTGGGTTCAAACTCAGGTTATGGCCCAATTCCAACCTGATRTCTAGAACCCAGAGACACGAGGTTTAGTGCAGGCCTGCAGTGGTAGGCACAGCGAACCATAYGTTAGGTTCACTAAMCACTAATCCGCCATCTTAGCCCTGCTAAAACTAATCGCCAAACAAATCAAAACATTTAGTGGAAGCTAACGCTAACTGCTAAGACTGTCGCTCAGCTTGTGTCAAATGTCTTCATCTTCTTCTGCTGAAGACTGGTGGGACTGACACAAACCTGTTGTTAGTTTTCTGCTGGTTTAATTTGAAAGTGCTGGGATCTTCTGTGGCAAATCGGCCAATCCAAACTAGAGTTATAGCTCCGTCAAACTGGTAATACTTTCATTTCYCCCCTTTCAGAATAAAAGCATTTGTTTGATTACATTTGTATTTTTAAAAAACAAGCTCAATGCCCTCCATTGTTGTGTTGCAAAYAAAATGACAATRCTTAAAGTCTGCCTCACTTCAGGGGTCKCAGCCAACGTAGTGCACATTTGTTGGCCGGTTAGGTCACTGCTCCGTGCCAATGTCTGTCCCATTTCATGGTCTCCTCCTCATGAGGTGCACAAAACCCTAAAATCAAAGGATGMATCTGACTATCTTTTGCAGCCGAGGATRTCCCAGGATTCATTGCTCCRTCAGAAAATCAAACAGGAAAAAGAAAAGRCCAAGTTTGGAAAGTGATCAAGGAATTTGTTGTTTTGCAACTTAGCTGATGAAATTTACGCTGCAGTGTGACGTTAAGTAACCAAGTACTGATACTGGAGCTAAACYCAAATTATTCATGTCTTCTGTGTATTTATGTGTAATGCAAAAAAAAAAATAAAAAAAACACATTAAATTGTGTGAAGTTATACCTTCCATGACAAGGCATGTGAATACACGTCCCAATGCTTTTWAGGTTTTAGGCATTTGTGGGTGTGTGATCTAAAATGTAACACTATGGTTACATCATCCTTAGACCAGCTCATTTAACAGTCACTTGATTCATCCTGGAAGAACTTTGAAGGGTGTGGCCTCTGTGGGCCGTGGTGTACGTGGGCTGTAACCCCTGGCGGCACTCTGCTTAAAGCAAACACAGGGCTGAGGTAGAATAAGGTTATAATAAATAAATAAATAAATAAATCTGTATGTGGATCCAGGTAAGAAGTTTTGATCTCCTCAGTCTCCAGTTTTGAAGTGAGAAAGCTCCTCTGATGGGAAGTGAAACATCCTCATCTACAGAAGTCAAGTGTTTTGGTTTGTGACTAAGAATCCACATCAGCACCTTGTTTCTGACCTCTGACTCTTTCTGTGACCTCAGATGTTCCTGTCCATTGCGTTTGCTGCTGTGGGCGTGGTTGGCGCTCTCTACAGCTTCGCTGTGGCCGTGCTCGGCTTGCAGAACGGGCCCCTGTGTAAAGTTTTGTTGGTTTGGACCACACCTTTTAAAGACAGGTGATGCCACATTTGGATGGTCCTTGTTGGGTTTCCAAACTTTTGGTGACTTGACTGGTGATTTGAAAAGCTTTTTTCTCTCACTCTCCTCAGGGAGACCAGTTACCTGAGTGACAAATCYCAATGGGTTTTGTGTACGTCGCCCAACGACATCGTGCAGTTCCACATCGGGCTGTTCAGCACTCTGCTGGCAACCAGYTGCGTGCAGGTGATCCTCTGTGGCGCTCAGATGATCAACGGGCTGTTTGGCTGCCTCTGTGGAACCTGTAACAAAAAGAATGTTATATAAACAGTTACAACACAGGTATGTAAACTAACAGGCCTCTCCTGCTATTTATGTAAACACCCATAAATGACGTGTTTTTGTGAYGTTTTACAGCTGCTGAGGTTCTCAGTCTCCCTGCTGGAATCCTGGAGAAAGATTTCCAAACTGCATACAATATTTTGTTTTATACTTGTGTTTTTTTCCACAGATTTTGTGTTTATTTCATGCTTTTTACGGCCCTGCTTTAATCAATATTCAAAACAGCTTTGATTTTTTTTTAAATGAGGTAATTTGGAAATGTTATAAATAGTTAATATCTTGTTGTAGGCTGCGCTTCAAAGGGACTAATTGTAATTTTTGACATTATTTGGTAAATACTTACTTCAACTATAAAACCAAAGAAAAAAAAAAAAAATTCAAAGAGGAGAATGTAGAAATGTCTCAGCCTGAAACTGAAAATGTAGATGGAGGACAAAAGAGCTGCTTCATGGAAGGAGAACCGCAGCTTAGCCTGTTAGCTTTCATGTTAGCTCTCAAGCTAAWAYACAYATGGCAAYATATGAAATTAACTCCCAAGCAATTATTAGCATTAGCACCTGTGTTAATATTAGTTAGTGCTAATAATATTAGATAATGCTAATTTTAGCTCAGGAACTTACACCACATACATATATGTGGCGTTAGCACCAAAGATAATTTACTAAACATCACGTTTGATCATTTAAAACCAAAAATTGAGCAGAACATAAAAACTAATGCAAAAATGTTTATTTATTGTCACACATCATAGCTTTATATATTATTTTAGCTCTTTGTGTTTTAATCTTAACTGTAACCTATAACATCAYCATCCCCAGAATGCATTGCACCAGTAACAAAATGTCAACGTGCTTAAGTGACAAATGTAATCAACAAATACAACTGTATAAGTAATTTGGAGTTTTCATGTGTCACAAATAGTCTAAAAGACAACTTCAGTCTCAAATATCTTCCACTAGTTCATGTGAACGACATTTTAGAAACCTTTACATAGAAACACATTATTTATTGTATGTAAACAACCACGTATTGTGAACAAAAAATAGCATAAAATGTAAAAAATGGTGTTCAGTGAATGGCAATTATATTTTTTGAGACTGAAGTTGTTTTGACAGCATCATTTGGCTTTGGTCTTGGTGCCACTTGGACTAAAAAACCATCCACAGCAGGTAAGATATTGTTTATAACTTTTCCATGGAAGCTAAAACTCAAAGCACTGAATTATTAAAAACAGGTGTGAAATATAAAAACTACAACACTTTAATTTTTTTATACAGTAAGAGGCAGCTGATTTGACCATATGATTATGTGCTTGTGTGATGTTCGTTTTAAAAGGTCTGTATGTGCAGAATAATGTTTGTCATGTAAAACCACGTGAAGTCTTGCTTCATTTAATCTGTTATTTGGTCTTTTAAACAATGAATGTTCTTTTGGTGTTCAAAATTAAAAAGATGA
>NW_013952439.1:720164-723348 GCF_001266775.1 Austrofundulus limnaeus
GCAAAATACACAAGATGTGAACAACACAAATTAATACGAATGACAAATTTGTTTCATTTTAAAGTCACACAAGATTCTGAGACGAGATGTTTTAGGGGTAACATCATGTTTAGTTTTCATATTTTCAGTCTGATTAGGGTTATGCTAAAATAATAATCATCTGTCTTATTACTGGTCTGTTTATGTTCCAACCCTCACCTGTGATCATGAGTCGTGGATCATGACCACATGACCAGGTGTTCCACCCGAGGACCTGTTGCATCAAAGAACCGACTATAAGTGATAGAAGATGGAGGCTGAGTCTTCCAGTGGCCCAAGGCATAATACTTCCACCTCCATGCTTGGCAGTAGGGATGGTGTTCTTTATAGTGTTTAAGTCACCTCACAAAATGTTAAATTATTTTAATTCTCTGTAAAGTCAAAGTGCCTAAAATAAATGACAGAGAAATAAAAACACATTAGGATCTTTATTAGAATCATAACTGCAGCTCAACTACAATTATCTGAACAGATTTACAAATTATTTAAATTCAAAAACATCAAAAAATAACAAAAAAAAATAACTCAAATCCAAATAATTTCAGTATTTCAACTAATAAGCTCTGAATAAAAACTGCTCAAAASTACAGGACTGAATAGGCACAAGATGAGGCAACTGATTTGTTGGAAGTAATTTTATTTCTAAGACAGAAGGTAAACAGAGATTTATTAGGAAAACAAAGTTGGGTCCCAAAAAACTAAAAGCTGAACATAACGCAGAGAGAAAAAAATGCATCTAAGTTAATTAGTGTATGGWTCGTTCTTTGGTTTATCTGTTTCAACATAAAACAAGAAAAAATATTTGTGTGGTTTATTTTTTTTGTTTTAAAACTAAATAAAAAACAGCAAAAGTAAAGGCTACGTTTTATCGCATTAATTCTTAAAGCAGACTAGATTTATATTTTGTGGATGTTTATCTTATTTACAGGGAGTCAAGAGATGATGATCTCATCGTAAATAAAATTACTTTAATATTCTAAGTTATGCAGAATTGGGTTGGAGTGCAGCCTTTGCATATACAGTATCTTTAGGAATGGTTACTGTTTTTATGCAGCCTTCCAGCCACTATAAACTCTTCTTTTTTGGTAACTTCAGTCATGTCCAGAATTGCTACAAATTAAAACCATTTAATTTATTTTGGATTTAGATGGCTAAAGCAAAAATCAAACTGTGGATTTTTAACTGGTTTTACATTTTTACAGAAAAAAACAGAAAAAAAACTCAATGCAGTGGTTTTTATGATTTTGTTTCCAAACAGAAAAGCCAAAATAAATAAATAAATAAATAAAGAACCATACATGCATTCTAATTAAAGATTAATTTTGAAAGAACTGCTTTTTTTAAGTTTTACACATTTAAAACATTTTTAAAACTTATTGGCAAATTCAGTTCTTCTGTTTGAACACGGATAAAATCAAAAGCAGCAAACAAAAAGCCCACCAAATATTTGGCTTCATATATGTAGTGTGGCACTTCTATTTCAAATTTTAATTTACAAAAAGCTCAACATCTTTAAAAACAAGCATTAASGGGTTAAAGATATTCTAACGGAGAGAAGATGCAGCTTTGTTGAAGTAGGACTAAAACAYGTTTATAAAAACACTGGTTGTTTAAATACTGAATTTTCCTTCTATTAAACAATAATTTTTTGAGATTTTAATATAACAAGTCTAAAAACATCACCGAGATTGAGCAAAGAGAAATATAAACACRGTTCTGGTTCTCTTCAAGCAGAGGAGTGTAGCAGTTTGGGTTCAGCTGTCGAAGTGTTTCATCATGAACTTCCTGCTGGTCTCGTAGCCCAGAAACAGAGCTCCGTTAGCCGGGAAGGTGCGCACCATGGTGGGGGTGAGGCCGGAGTAGAGCGCCCTCACGCCTGAACACAGGAAACAGGATTATAATCCGACAGACGTATGGAAATCTGGGCTTGTCTTCTGCTTACCTTCAGTGTGAGCAATAGTCATGAAGGTTCTGACAAAGCCCGCCTGTTTGCCCATCATGGACATGACCTGAATCCGGGATTTAACACAGTCCATGGGATAGACCACCAGCCAGAGGCACGCCCCCCCGAAACCACCACTGAACACGGTCGGAGCCACACCTTCAACAAGAAGTGACAAATCCTTTTTTTGAGGGACCTCTGCCATGAGCTGATTATTTTTATCCACAAACGTTTCTTAAAGCAACGTCAGTCTTTGAAAGARAGAAATTGAACCTCTACCTATGTCGTCTTTGCCACACTTCATGTAATCTGCGAATGCCGTGCGCCACAGCTCATAGGCACCGAAGAAGCAGAAGTAACCGGGCACCTCTCTGGCGATGGTGGGGATCAGCCCCTGAAAGAAACCCAGCGGCCCCTCGTTCCTCATGATGGATTTCACCACCGACCACACGGTGCTGCAGACAGAAACGCACAAAAATAACACACCCAAGTAAATATGTCCCAGATTAATTTAATGTGTACATTTTATTTAATGTCATTCTTTTCTACGAGAAAGTATTTCCTGCATGTGTTGAAACCAAAATTTTTTTTAAAATAATAATAATTGTACTTTTCTAATCGGCCTGAACTGTTGCCTGATAGTTGTTCTAAACTCCTTTCATTAAACTACCCTGCAGCGCCACCTAAAGGCTCAAAGAGGCATCAAACTGTGGGGTCCATGTCCTCACGTGTTCAGTATTTACACACTTAATCACGCAGCACTTTCATCTTTTCACTCTGTTTGAATCCATCTCAGAGGTTTTGACACAAACTGTTGTTAGAATAAAATGTGAAGGAGGTGATATTGTTTTTGTTTCTTTGCAACCAATGCAAATTGTTCAGGCTGGAGTCTGAAGAATGTTGCATGAAAGTTTTTACTCCTTTTCAATCATGGGTTCATTCATGTATCTTGGGTTTTGAATTGTTGTAGATAAACTATTGCTATTTATGCATGTATGTATGTACGTACGTACGTATGCAGGTATGTATGTTTGTACGTACGTATGTTTGCATGCATGTACGTATGCATGTATGCATGTATGTACGTATGCATGCATGTATGTACGTATGTATGTATGCATGTATGTACGTACGTATGCATGCATGTACGTATGTATGCATGCATGTTTGTACGTATGTATGCATGTATGTACGTATGTATGT
>NW_013952439.1:724612-728325 GCF_001266775.1 Austrofundulus limnaeus
GTATCGGGACACCCCTAATGTACATATGCATGCATGTACGTATGTATGCATGTATGTATGCATGTATGTATGAATGTGATAGATAAAGTATTTTGTATGTTGCCTTTTTCTACGAGATATAAGACCATCACAGCAGATAAACCAATCAATGCCATCTTGACTTGGGTTGACTCCACAAGTTAATCAGTTGTAGATCTTCCTCCAGTGATTACTTTCCCCAGGTTCATAAGATATTTTGTTAACAGGCAGACAAACAAACAAGCAAGTTTGACTTACTTCTGACTCTTGGCGATCTTGCCCGACGCTTCCATTTCATGCATGGCTTGCAGTCGACACTTCACCAGTTCAGTGGGGCAGAGCACCAGAGAGGAGAAGATTGATGCAACTGAGCCGGCACAGGCTTTCTGCACGTCACTGCCACAGAGACACGGATACTCAGCTGTTACCAGTCAAGGACATGTTGGTTTATGTTAACTAGGAGAGTCYGGTTACCTCAACACGGCCTCTTTGTGCAGTCCAGCTGTGAAGCGGATGACCTGCTGGCAGAAGCCGTAGCTCATAAAGAGCACGGAGTTCTCTGCGATATTGGCCATCAGTGCTGGAGTGGTGCCCTGGTAGAGACCACGTACACCCACCTGTTTGTAGATTGACACGATGCAGTGGATAAAGCCTCGGTACATGGTGGGAAAGGTCTGCATCTTCACCTTCGCTGTATCCAGAGGCTGTCCACTGAAGACGCACGCGGCTCCCCCTAAAGTCACAGCCATAAGTCACTGAATGCAAACACAGCTCAAATATTGTACAGGAAGGTCAACTACACGTGTCAGAAGGGAGCTAGGAATCAGGGAGCTTTGCAAACTGTTGCAAAATAAACACAAATGGAGAGAAGCGAGCTGGAAAAAGACAAGAGTCATCAAAACCACCTGCTAAGTCAGACACATAGCTACAACAGTGCTACASCTTCGTAATTACCTTCATCAATTCTCTGTCATTAATGCTGAAAACATAAAAATMAGTTTTAGCAACTCCTGTGAAAGTTAAGAAAAAAACTGTTCACACACAACTATACATATGTATAAATATATATAAATTACCTATAGCTCCTGCAGAGAGATCAATGATGGCCTGGACCACTGGGTGAGGAGCCATGCTGGTCAGATAGGTTCTCTTCTTTCAGCAATCTCTTAAAATAAAATCAAAAGTACTGTTTTTGTTAAAACCGTGCTGTTATTAGTTTTTTTGTTTTTTTTAAGTGGGAACATGTGGGGATTAGATCAAAGGTCAGGAGTGCAGCATCTGTAAGCAGGTCTGTGCAAGAGYTAAAAAATGCAAGTAAAAATAATTTAAATACTCCAAATTAAACATTAAAACAAAAGTAATTGCACGTCATTTGCTGTCTCCCTGAAGGAAAACTGATTTTCATGTAATTTGCAGTGTGTTCGCACTGGATAAGACTATGGGATCATAGTAAAAGGCCGTTTTACTTCAGTCCAGTTAAACTAKCAGAGCATTTCAACTTTTAAAAGCAGTAAAATGACCTTTTCCCCAAAAAAATGTAACTTGAGAAGAAGTCTGCCTGGTTTGAACTGACCTGTCAGGTCAAAAGTCACCACCAGAGGGCGACAAAACGCTGCTCTATCTGATGCCATTCTAACTCCTGTTCTTTATGGGTGAAACATTATCAACAAAAACATAAATATATAAGCTTTTTGTTACTGTACAGGACACTTACGTTCCTACTACAGAAAATRTAACTAAAGCAGAAAATTGGCGACTTGTCTGATATTTTAATATACAAACCTCGCACGAGCGTCGAGTTGAACCTCGGGGCATCTACGACTCTGACTCTCAGGGTTAATGTCGCAGACATTGACCCACCGAATGTAATATTCACAGTCGCCTACATGCTAGCTTCCCCMTGTCGGACCAAACACGCTACCTAATGTTATCTCATTAGATCCAACATTAGCYCCTCTGTTTTCACTGACCGGTCAACGAATGAGCTGCCATCAAAGGATGTGAGAGAAGAGGACAGAGAGTCTTTGCTGAACGAAGAGCGCTCACTCTGACCGAAATTCCAGCTACAARCCCTTACACTAATWTGTGTTGAAACTAAACGTCTTTTAATTTTTACGYGTTTAGAATGCTGCTATCGGTTTTAATRATTATATMTAGAYTAMTATTTTATTAGTTTAGTAACAACAATACGCGAAAGTATTACGGARTTATTCTTTCTTTACGATCTTTGGAAGCCACCRAGCGTCCCCAACAACTTCCGGTTCCCTTTTCATTTTTTCAAAAATGAGGTTCCAACCACGTGGAYATTGGTACAGCTCCCCCTCGTGTTGCTTTCTAGTAGTTCACATTTGAGCATAATAGTGTGTGAAAGCAGAGTACATCTCGTACAAGGATTTTTTCTAATCCTTGAGTTTGTTTGACCTTGGAYACAAAGATTATTGTTGATTTGAAAATATAATTGAGAAGTTTCAATGCTTTGACACATCTGGCTTGAATGAATGAGGGAAAAGGACTCTGCAGAACTTGTAGAGCTGCTGAAGAGCAGGGAAACCTCGAGGACCAGGACTGAACACTKTTGTGTTTTACAGAATAATAATTACAAATCACAAATGTATTCATTTCTATTGCTCAAAAAGTAATGATATGACTATTATAAAAAGCATGAATGAATATTCCAAGATCTATTGATTTATAAAACTGTGTGAAGTGGTTACAAAAGGTGCGCTAATGATTAGAAAGTTGCCGGTTCAACTCCCCGGGCTGATAAAAATTATTATTATTTTGTCCTACTTTGTGCTTAACACCCGGGCACCTTAAATGGCAGCTCTGCTTCACAAGCATGCAGTAGRAAAAATGCAGAGATAGATTCCCCACTGAGGGRAATGGACTGAACTTGTATAGCACAATAAAGGTTATTTAATAAAAACAAAGGATGAAGATGAAAACATGGAAATGTTAGTGAAGTGAAACTTCTAAAATCTCTGAGGGACATCTCAATATTGCATAATGTTATGTTTTAGAATTGACCAAAAACATCTTCAAGTCTGTTGTTTCTCATCATCAGATGACATTAGTTTAAAACTCTGATGGGGCAATATGCATTTGTTCAAAGAAAGTTAGACCTTTAGTCAGATCGCTGTAGGACTTAAACCCAACAAACAGACTAAATGTGTCTCAGTGAAATATTTATTTAACAAAAAATAAAGATATTACCTCATCGCAGTAGAAACAGCAGTAGCTCCTGTAAAAATATGCCGAACTTTAAGTCTCACAGCATGAAGAAGAAAGTTTTCAGAATGTTGTGTTCTCCATCAGAGCAGCAGGAAACTGTGTTCTCAGATCTTTAAATGGCTTCATACATTAAACTTTTCTAATATAACTCTGTTTTCAGAGAACATGTCCTTCATTTACTCAAGCAAAACGGCTTTCAGGACTTTAGACAGTGTGAAGGACTGAAGGAACCGTCCAAGGTCCTGAAGGTGCTGGACTGTTTCAGGACGTTAAAACAATGGGAGGGGCTGAAGGAACTGTCCAAGGTCCTGAAAGTTCTGGAATGCTTCAGGACTACAGCGTGAAGGACTGAAGGAACTATCCAAGGTCCTGAAAATGCTGAAATGTTTCAGGACGTTAGACACCGTGAAGGACTGAAGGAACTGTCCAAGGTCCTGAAAGTGCTGGAATGTTTCAGGACTTTA
>NW_013952439.1:731720-743972 GCF_001266775.1 Austrofundulus limnaeus
AAGATCACTGCCAGGATCACCTGATTTAGAAAACATAAAAAATAGTAYGTGTGCCCTGGTATCAGTCCTGAATACTGTGGTATTTTGTATAAGTACTTGTGAGAATGCTGGTATTGGTGCCTGATACCAGTATCAGATTATAGGGGCATCACTCTCCAGTATCAATATTTACATTACTAAAAAAATTGGTATAACTCAGTTGSTTTTACAGACACTGAGCTAGAATGTGATGTGGTAGTAATTGARTCATCCACAACACACACTGAGTGTGACATGGCATAACTTTTTTAACCAGAACAATTTTTAAACACAAGAATGTCAGAGTGTAAAATTTATCAAAGGCAGCAGGCAATATGCATTCCTTCAAGGCTTGATAATATCTTAATTACTTGTAGTGGTTCTTTCTAWATTTTTACTCTTATACTTAAAAAATCTTATTGTTGTTCAGCATGGTGACAAAATACCATCTGTTAAATTGAGCAGGCTGGGATTAAATACATGTTACCCCCTGTGTGTTCACAGACTTATCCTTTAACGCTTGCCCTGCAGAGGCTTTACTCCACAGCAGACTGGACTCATCTAAAMTCCTCTCAGACGTTTCTCATCAAACATACACACAGAGCATAAAACTCACAGTTTTCCTTTTTATTGTCACTTAGCCTTTTATCAAAAAAGAAAAGGAAAAGAAAAAAACATTGACGTTGTCTACATCACAGACAAGAATCATCAATATTTTGCTTTAAACATTTTTTTTGCCAAAAACAGAATGAACCCCCTCCCCGTCCTCCCCCTCCCCCAAGCACTTTATACATAGTAAACTTTACAAACCTCTGTTCTTCTTTTACAGTTTCATCATTATCAAAGTAGGATCATTTGCTTTTAAAATACACACACTGCTCTCCCTTCGTAACGCTCGTTCCAGTCCTGATTGTAAACACAGTATCGTTTCCCACACTTAGAGCTCCTTGATTTATTTAAACAGTTATAAAATATTCAGAGGCACACATCTCTGTTTTCCACCCAAACAATAAAAAAAAAATTCCTCAGCAGGGTCCAGATGACCAGAAGCTTTCTTTCGTATCAAATCTCAGCAATGTGAGCAGAAACGGCAGATTTGCAGTACTTTACAATAATACTTATCCCAGTTTGTAAGTTTTCTTTGTGCGCTCTTCRTCCTCTGGGGCAGGGGGGTTACAGTAACACCAACTGTTGCGTCTGCTCGGATTTGAGATTACAGTCTGTCTCGTTAAGCCCCAATTAAAAGAGTTTCCCAGCAGAAATAACAACAAGATTATATAAAAAGGATCTCTCTGAGACAATAAAGGTGGAGCTACTCCACTTGTTTGAGTGGATTTGTTGACACTGTCAAGTTTACGGGACTGTGTTCATTAATATGTGGTAACATTTAAAGAAAATGACTGGGGGCGGAGCCTGAGGGGTGGGAATTGCCAACCCTGGCGCCTCACTTGGACACCCCCAAAAAACTGACAAGTGGGTTAGAATTTTGTATTTTGTATTTGCATTTAGATTTTGTTAAAAATTGTTCGCTGATAGTAYACATTTTCAGCTGTGAATGTTTAAAAATKGCTGAAATATAGTACTTTGTAAAATTAGCATATGTATTAGTTTAATTTGGGATTAGCTGTGGAGTTTTCAAATCCAGTGTTTTTCTTTATTTGTATGAGCCCACCTAAGAAAATAACTTGACCACCCCTGTCTGAAAATGACTGACTGTTTTTAGTTACAATTAGTATTTGATTTGTGGCAAAAGTGGTTCCAAATGTAAGAACACAAAAGTTAACACTCATACAGCTTAATTTGGCACCAGATTGGAGACCTTTAGGTCAATCTGTGAAGAACCTCTGCTCTCAGGAAAGTAAACTACGTGTACGGTCATTTAAAAATAATAAAAAATTTAAAAAATCTCATTATAAGTATAAGTGTGCGAGTGCACGTTACAAACCTAATTGATAAATCTAAATGTGGGAAAAGCTATCAATGTGAGAAATACAACAGAAAAGCCTTTTATTTTGTTRTTTTTTACCCTGTATACAGACAGCCAGAGCCCTGCACGCAGTTTGGTTCCACATTGCATCTACAAAAATACAGTAAACAGGTTTTACTTTATATATCTGCAACCGACACGTTGTAAATTATTGTACAGTCTCAGCAATGTCACAATGAGGCCAGATCTACCAYCAGTCAAAGCACAACCATTAAAAAATACATATTTTTAGTTTGAATTTTTTAAAAAGGAAGAACGTTTGGTTTCATTCCAAATTTAATAAGTTTTATTTTGGTTATGTGGTTGTTAAGTGAAAAAAGTGGAACTTTCTGAGTCAAATTYAAGTGTTCTAATTATTAAATTAAAATTTTGGCTGTGGTAGGATTAAGTGGAAAGGTTACAAACAGTTAGTGTCCTACCTGTTGAAGGTAGGATTGCTCTGTGAACAAACTCAGGTTGAATAAATAGAGTTTAATTCTGATCTGACTGACAAGTATACTAGTACTGGTACTCTAATAAGATACTCTAATACTATACTATACCCTGTGAAAATAGGGGTTTTACTGTATTTACTCATACTCGGTTTTAGAAAAACCGGTATTGGGACATGCCTAGGCTGAAGTTTATTTTAAAAATAATTGCACAGCAAAGAATTAATGGAACAAACACAAATCTATTACTTTTTGTGCTATGAGGTGACCTTTTTTGGGGTTTATGTAAAAGATTTTAAACTCTATTTCTCCAAACTTAGGTCATACAAGGAGCTATATACAACAAGTATTCATAACCTGTCCACAGAACCCCACTTTACAAGATTGGAACCATGGCTGATAAATAATGGAAAATAATGAAGAGGTAATGGATGTGAAGACCKGGTCCCAAGGGCTAAAATAATATTTTTTTAGAAAACAGCATGGTTCATGATTTCAAACATTAAAGTTTGTTTAGATCAGCTGTTTGCCACCATCTTCCTTCATTTGAGATTAAAAATAATCTAAAAAGTAAAAATGAATTAACACCGTTACAGAGTTAACTTATTTTTATATATACAAAAGTAGTTGCAGAATGAGGGGAAGTTAAAGTAGATATAAATAGGACTCAACATGAAAGTCTACACACTTTAGAATTATACAAGTTTGTTTTTTAGGCCACCTGTTGCACCCGTGACCATCAGACATGGYGAACAAGTTAAATAGAGAAGGGAAAGTCGGATCACACACCAACAAATAATCGAAGAAAAAAAATGTAAACGATAACCCTATTTTTTTCTTTCTTTTTCTTGACAAAGCCAAAAACAAACAAATGCATGTGCTTACAATGTGGCTCAAGTGTTAGGCACTGCAAATAAAACTCAAACATTTTTTTTTCTTGTCTCTGATAAGGCAATCTGATTGACTGGTTAATGGCAGCAATGTTCATTTTCTGCTCGGTCCTCTGCGGCTCAAAGTTTGCACAAATTTAGAAAAAGAAACAGCTTTTTTATCATCATCATTATTAATATTATTATTTTTTACCCCATTTTCACAACCCATTTTAGGATCACCTGTGTAAAAACAGCTACAATCAAAAATGAGGCACTTTATAAAAGAGTATATAGATATCTAGGCTATATAGTATTAATCATCATTTGTATACTGTATATTTTATATACCATTGTAATGTGTCACTTTATAATAAAACTGTTAAGTGAATGAGGAGAACTAACCACAGTAYATACTATAGTTTCTGTCATTCTACTTGCATTACTATAGTAGATACCATAGTGTAATRTACAGTAGGAATAGAAAAAACTCAGATGCACAAAATAAGCATTTACACATTTTCCTAATGATTTTGTGTTACTCATTTGTTTAATTGTTACAAACTCTTAAAACACACAAATTATTGTTTTGTTTCCTTTTTGTATTCTCTCCTAATGGGCCAGGCTTTTTGACTCACACATCCGTTATGCGTCAGAATTATCTCATATACTGTTATTATGCCAGAATCTGGAAGTGGAGAATAATGCAGCTCTCACTCTGTTTAACATAATAGGTGGGTTGTTTGGGCTTGTTTCACTTTGTGAGGTAAGATTTTATTTTGGAGAACTGTGTTAAAATATCACAAAAACGCTGGAACAAAATATGTTTAGTTTGGCTGCAAAGTTCTCAGCAGATCAACGTGAGGACATTTACACACAGAAAAGCTAAATATTATAATTTCTCTTAATTATTCCATAACTATATCAACCAGCGGTGGGCATGGTTCTGCTAATCAGATAACAAATAACAACGAAACTTTTTTTTGTTTAGTGGATTGGCTTTTTCACTAACTTTGAAAACGGTTAGCGGATCAATTAGCTTCAGCTAAATTAARTTTTGCCAACTTTAAGTCCGCTAACAGCTAAACAACAAGCTTTGACTAATTTCTTTACAAGTATAGTGGCTTTACATTAACAAAGCTATACTTTTAGTTAGCTGTGCCCACTGGCAGCAACAAGGATGGTTCAGCTTTTAGGAGTGCTTATTAAARACAAAACAAATTTTATTTGATTTGGTCTGACTCACTCTGAAAACACTAGCAAAGGGAGATGTGTGCCACAAACTATGCTGCTAATCCAAGAGCATGTCTCTGGGTTGGTTGCATTTAAATGATGATTAAAGACTACATTTAGAGAAAAATATTGCCATATTTAGGGATGGAGGTAAAACCTTTTCTTAGATACATTGCATTGTGTACATAGAAGATTCAGTGTTTGAAAAATGTCAGAAATTGATTTTGATAAGTCAATATGGCTGTAAAAAATGCTAAAATTGTAACATAATGATATTTGATTTGTGTATAATTTTCAATTATAAATCCAATGCTAATTGTGGTAGCATTTCTATGCTATTTGCATTACTAAAACAGCATCTATGCTAATTCTTATTTATGCAAAATTAGCCATAGTCACCTAAGGTTCCAGTTAATCTAAATGTATTGATAATCACTTTTTGGAATCACATTGCTGCAATAGGAAACATAACATTGTAACGTGACGAAAGAGCCCCACCCATATTTATTTAAATAAATGTCAGACCTCAAAGTGTTCATGTCTCAAAGCCCAGTGGTTTGTTACGACATTTATTGTTCCACTTGGAACTGCTGGTATTTGTATCTTGATAGTGAAAACAGAGGAAAAGGGACTATTTTCTGCACTGTTGCCTTATAGTATAATTAGTATAATTCATCCTCTCCTTCAGTGATGACTGTTGGAAATTGTTCCAGCTACAAAAAAAAGATGTCATAAATGTTTGGAAATTCATGTGAGTAACACAAGAACAGTAGCCAAGAAGTAGAAATGTTTTTTTGTGCAACTTTCTATATATATATAGGAATTTAAAACTGTTTACAGTGGGATAGTGTGTATAAAATCTGTCAACTTGTACTTTTCGTAGTTTAAGTCAAAATGACACCTGATGATCATTTAATTTGCGTACAAAGGAGGAGGAGACATAAAAGGCAATAAATACCAGAATAAAAACACTAACTCCCTAAATTTGGCTGAAATTTTGTCWCTAGAGCAGCTGCCATTTCCTGTTTCACCCTCCTCACCAAATGTCAACAAACTGGCTCACTCGCAGGATAACTTAAGATTCACAGATGTATTTTTTGCCTTTTKTGCCATTCCCTGAAAGTTGTATTAAAATAGACGTGCTGAGGATGTTTCAGAGAGGAGCAGCAATCAAACACAGTGTGTCTGAAGTCATGCCTCGGCTGTACAGAGGTAAACAAAAATCAAATGTCATTTTTAGTCAAACAAGGTACAGGAACAAAATTTTTACCTTATGTTTTGTGTGTTTGTGTCTGTGTGTGTGTATGTGTGTGTGTGTTTGGCACACATTTGGTTGACAGAAAACAGCAGACAGGATGGGGATGAGACTTCCAGGGGTTTCCGGCTCCGGTGTTCAACAGATCGGGCTGCTGGACGTCCCTAACGCGGGTCGAGCCGTCTCACCATCGTCACGCTCGCGCACCGGGGACGAAGATCAACAGTCTGGAATGAGCAAATCAAAAAGCAAGGAGGGAATTTTAYACACAGACATTTATGATATAAAGATTTCTCTTCGTGAATGCTGCTAAAACTGYGTTCTGCAGAACCTCTGCTGCACACATTCTGTCAGGATGAAACGCTCGCCTCAGCAGCATATTGATTGTGTTTAATCTATGTTCCTTCTGGCAGCGTGAGTAAATATCACATGACGCTTGATATCTTTGTGGAAGGATTTGGTGATCGCTCTCTCGGCTATTGTTGCAGATGTCAATAAGATGTGTCTCTGCGACAGCTTTATCACTTTCAGCCGTGGTTTTCTCCTCTTTACGAGCCTCCTTAACAACACAGTGTTGCTTCTGATCAGGTCAGCAGAACACAGCCGTTTGAGGACAAAGTTTAATATAAAAACTGTGACCACTCTTGTTCTAATCTACTGCCATAAAGGGGAGGGTGATAATATGATAGCCTGTGTATGTTAATTTGTCTGTCTGTAAGCAACATTACTCATAAACCGTTGGATAGATTTAGACAAAACACAGTGATAATTAAACGTGCATCTATAGCTGAATAATGTTTGGAGCTGACGTGATTGAAGATGGCCACCACAGCTAATCAACTTATGCAAATATAAAACTGTTTCTTACACAGTCAATTTCACAAATTCTGACCWAAAATTTGCTGTGGTAGTAGCTGAGAGTAATCTGCACTTCATACTCTGAGCCAGGGTCGGTCCTAGGCAAGATTTCAGGTGGCGCTTCTTGTGCAATTTTCTAAATCTCACTGCCAATTTCTATTCATTCACATACCAAATTAAGTAGATATGTTTTTTATTTTTTTTATCTTCAAGAACCAGGTTGTCCAATTAAAACAATTAATATAATTAATTTGAAACAGAATACCAGAAGTATACCTCATACCTGCCAACATCTGCTGACACCAATGAGGAACACCTGTTCATGTTAATGAGCAGCTGTGGAGTTAAGCAGTTCTAGGGGGGTTCAGGTTGTTACTCCCCAAGAAAATTTTGTAAAAGATCCAGTCAAAACTATATATTTTTCCAGCTATTTGAAAATCCAGATCAGTTTCACAAAATACATTCTTCCGCGCAATATTTACATTCAACATCACATTTTTTCAATAAAAATGTGTCTTTACATGCAGAAGAAACTGTTTCCACTGTCATCAGCAGCAAGAGCTTTAACCGTTTAATAACATCACGTATGCAATGTGAAGGAAACCAYAAAGCTGCCATCAGCCCGCCCACACATAAACATAAACACCTGGCCCATCTTCTTGTCCCCTATGTCTTCATTCATGTGAAATGGCTCATTACCGGCAGACAAATCAATTGGCTCTGCTGTCTGAACGCCCACTTGTGATAATAAGAGACTCTACAGACAGCCTACAGACTGAGAGCTCCGCGCTGCCCACCAGGTCTGTGCTACATCAGGACACCATGAGAGGAGGAGTGACTAAGACCCAGAYGAGGATTCATGTCTGAAGGGTTTTTCACATTGTGTCAAAGCTTGAATCCAATTTGACTATTTTTTTCACCTATTTATAAATAATATTTCTATCACATTGAGAAGAGCAATTGCTGCTTATTTCGATTATCCATTTATGAACTTCGTGCATCATCCTTTATTGTAACTAAAGCAAAATTAAATAAAGGATATAAGTGTTTGGTAGGTTATTTTTTTGTTCTAACAATGCTTCTTTGCAATAAATCTTATACCATTAGAAAGCCTGTTAATTTCTCATTTAAATGGTGCCACATTTGTAAGGAACATCCATTGGTGGGATGAATATACAGCATCTTTGGCAAACAGCTTTATTTGTTGTTGACACGTTTTGAGTTTCAGCTACCCCCAGGTGTTGCCAAGGTGCCCGGTGTAAGATTTATTGCCAAGAAGCATTGTTACAACAAAGAAATAATCTACCAAACACAAMCGTCCTTACTTTGTGTGCTAAGTTCATAAATGCATGAGGACAAAGCCTATAGGTTGTGTCAAAGCTGTTTTACTATCTACCATGTACGTGGTTTTTTATGATTAACTGTTTAAAGTCTTGCAGCACTCACCTTGACCATTTTTTCTACTGTTCTGGTTTGTTCTAAGCTCCTCCGACTTGTAGAAATCAATACTGGCGTAAGTGTTGGGTACAGAGCCAGCACCGCTCCCCAGAGAGCTTCCTCCAGCTCCGTAGACCGGAGAGGTGTGCTCCCCTCCAGCTTGAGGGCCCTCCTTCATGGCTAGGTCAAGGTCTATATAGTTAAGGCCTTGTTCAGTGGATGAGGCGGAGGCTTGGGGTGGAGGTGTGGCAGACAAACCAGCAGCCTGCCCACTCTCCCACAGTGAGCAGTCCAAACCCTGCCGATGGCTCGCTGCCTGGCTGCCATCTGGGAACAGGGAGGTAGAAGGTGATGCATATTGTGGTAGAGATGGCAGTGAGTGAAATGTCTCTGAGCGGTGGCTCAAGTGTCCCTGCTGGTCGCCTCGGACCAGTCTGCTGCTCCGGTCAGGAGACTGGAAGGACTTGACAGGGGAAGAACCCGAACTTTTCTCCTGCTCTGCAGGTAAGGGTGGACCAGGGTGGATGGCAGGTCTTGCTGGAATGCTGGGGACTGATCCTTTGCTGTCAATAAATGGAGCGGAGACGTCTGCTGGCAGCTTGATTTTCGTCCTATACCCCACGTTTAAGTCCACCGCCAGAGGGGAGGACGTGCTGTGTTCGTGTCTGGCCTTGGGGGCAATGGCTGGTGAGCCCTGAAGGGTGCTGAAGGTGGATCGAACGTGAGTCAGGGGTGTCGAGGATTTCCCTAAGTCCATGTTGACGTACTCGGCAGAGGTGGAAAGTGGCGCAGAGAAACTGCGGGGAAGGTTAGCAGGATTGTCGTGACAGAGGAGTGGTTTATTTGAGGGACGTAGGGTTGCGTGGATAACAGGTTGTCCRTGTTGAGACCTTTCTGACTCGTATTTATCATCTTCCTTAAAGACAATGCTTACGTACTCATCRACACCCTGAGATGCCGACGGTGGGAGGTTCTCCTTCACCCTGGGTAGGGTATTAGCTTTAGTGATGTCTGAAGATGCGCTCAGGGGACGCCCCCTCCTGTGCTGCTTTGGGCTCTTACTACTTGATCCACGTTTTTGGTGGTGACGTCCCTCTTTTGTGCACACTCCTGCACTCATGTAKTCTGTTCCAGTCCTTAATAAACTTAACCCTCTCCCTGCTGACAGAGACTTGTCTTCGAGGCTTTCGCTGCTGGCRGAGCTGGAGGAGAAAGAAGAGGAAGACATGGAGAGTTGGCAGCCGCCCGCAGAGCCCACCGCAGTTTTGTTCCTCTTGCTGTACCCCACTCTCCCTCCCCTTCCAGCGCCTTCATGCCCGCTGCCGTCCTTTGTTTCCTCTGCCTTGTCCAAGTCCTCCTCGAAGCGGGTGTAGAGGGTGTGCTGATAAGCTCGTGGCAGGGAGAAGTACGAGTTGAACATTTTTGGTTGGAGTTGGTGCTGCTCRGGGTGGGATGGCGGCGTGCTGCAGGCGGAGCGGCTGCTGACCGGTGAGATGTTCATGTAATCGCTGGCAGCCCGGCTCTCCATGCTGGCCCTGCTCTCCCACATGCCCAGGCCGTGCAAGTCTGTAGAGCTGCTGCTGTTCGGAGACATGACCATGTAGCCCTCTGAGCTGGGCTGGCGCATGTGCTGAGGAGGGGACACACTGCTGTTGGGGGTCATGGCCATGTACTCGTCGTCTACACCGGGTTTGGCGCTGGCATCATACATACCTATAGACAGAGAGAGGGAAACAGGAGGAGATGTGACTCCAGGCAACATTGACATGTAGCCRCTGTCCAGAGCTCCACCTGCGTCTCTCTCTCCTCTACTTTTGTCGGCCCTCTTCCTGTTTTTTACGACTACGTCCTGCTGACCACCATTACCGGAAGGATTCCCTGAGCCACGGTGCAAATCAGCCCTCTCCCTATTAGCACTCTGCGACATGATGGCATACTCCTCATCATCCTCATCTTCTTCATCTTTCTTACGTGGGGTGAATCTTTCGTGGGATGCCAGAGGCAGGGACGCCCTCTTGCTCAGCASTTGGCGCTCCGCCTCGGTTTCACGGCTAGACGAGCGCCGCAGGATCCGCCGGCCTTTGGAGTGACGGTGAGAACCAAACACTCCCTCTCGCTGCCCCATCACAATGTAGCTGGAGGAGCCCTCTCTGTGGGTGTGATGTCCCGACAGACTGGGTATGAGCAGGGAGTGCTCCCCGGGACTGGAGCCGTACTCGTCCGAGGATCCGTAGTCACTCGGTGAACCTGAAACAGAAACTCTCTGGGAAACACGGGCGTAGGAGCACACAGACATGCCTCCGACGACCGCCCCCACCAGGCCACACTCAGATCCATGACCGGAGCTGGAGGATAGACTTGGTGCGGGAGAGGGAGCAGGGTTAGGCGTGTAGCGTGAAAGGCTCAGTGTAATCTTAGCCGGGGTCGGAGCCCGAGTTGGCTTGGGTCTCAGCGTTGGAGTCGTTGAGCAGGATCCATTCAGACTTGGGCTGGAGCTGGCCCACGTTCCCCTGGCGCTGGCGCCTCCTTCCTCCGACCTGGCTCCGATGCTTGCTGTCCGTGCCCTTGGGAACCCGTGGCGTGATGTAGGCGATGTGCTGGTGCTGCTGCCTCCCGTTCCTGGGGTTTCAGTCCGCGCCCGCCTGSAAAAGCCCACCTGGCTCGGCGGCAGATTTGAGTGATGCCGCCGACTCGGGACGCTGATGGGATTGGAAGCCGTACCGCCACCACACGACGTCCCCACAGACTGAGACTTGCTGCGCTGACGGAATTCCTCGCTCAAGGCCTTCATGGCCTCCAGAAGGGTTTCGTGCATGTTTTGCGCCACCACCGAGTCGTCCACTTGCATCCAGAACTCTCCGGGGCCGGTGATTGCCGAGCGCCCCACCTCGATGAAGAAAAAATTCTCAGAGTGGCCACACCTGCGAACGTTCATCAGCTGCAACACCACGGCGGCCACATCAGAGTTGAGTTTGACAAAGTTGACTGTCTTGTCAGTTAGACAGAGCCGGTATATCCCCACTAAGTTCCTGGCATGGCCAAGACCTTTAGGCCAAACCTTGACCTGCCAAACTTCCTTAAAGGTTGGGATRGGAGATGGAGAACTACACTCTCCACTGCTGCCATAGTCCTCAGGAGTTTTACCTACAAAAACAAGACAATAAACAAAAGATTACATCTTATACAAGAGAATATTCAAAACTTAATGTTTACGCTACACTGAAAATAACAAGGTTCTAAACATTTCCACTTTCTAATTTCATACTTTTATAGACTTAAATTTTGTTCAGTTTTTAGGTCATTGTTGACTTTAAAATGTTTGTTAATTGAATGTAAATGTTTCAGTGTGGGTTTTATTATCTGTATGCTTTAATATTTATCTACAACAGATCCCCTTTTAGAGTCAACCCAAAAGCAGATGGCTGCCACAGCCTCATCCAACAGGAAAAAAGACACTCAGTTATGGAGATAAATTTTGGAGTGGTAGTAGCATAGACTCATTCCAGACTCACACTCCGAATGCTAACAGATCTAACAAAGTTATGTTGGAGCAGGGATAGGCAACTGGCGGTCCGCAGGATGTCACTCAAGGTAGCTCTTAGACAAATCTTTGAAAATTACAAAAATGTATAAAAGTATCTCGGTGGCACTTAATTGGTTGTAATGACAAAGTTTGCCACTAGATGGCACCTAAAATGCAGATTCAGTACCTCGCACAGGACTTTTCTACCAGTGAGGAAGAGATTTTCAGCCAAGGTTATGAACAGAAGAAAGAAAAAATTGGACAAAGAAAATTGATTGTTTCAGATAAAATTGGAGGTAGACTGTCTGTTCACACAATTTCAYGGCAAATCTGTGTGTCTAGTCTGTTTAGAGACGCTGTCTGCCACAAAGTATTTTAATATGTCGCCATTAAAACACGTTGCACAAAGCTAAATATGAGAAGCTTGAAGCTGTRAGTACATAAACAACAAATAGTCTTCATTCAGGGAATGATTGACCTTTAATTAAGCTGAACTATACGTTTAAACATGGCAGCTTGTGAGGGAAAATTTCAATTATGTGCAATGCAAAATAAAAATTAAATATGTCGTATTGTTAAAAAACTAAAAATATGACATTAATCCCCTCTTTATTATTATTATTATTATTATTATTATTATT
>NW_013952439.1:744592-745995 GCF_001266775.1 Austrofundulus limnaeus
CACCCCACCCGTTTCAAAACACAACCCAGTCAGGCTCGGTGATTCAAATTAAATCCAAACAATAATAACAATAAATAATAATTTGATGATAAATGTGTGGTTGGGGGTCAGGAATGGGCGAGATGCAGCCTCCAAGGCAGGCCTGATGCAGAAACCTTGTAAATAAACAAATAAAGGAAAAGCTGAAATCCTGGGGTCTTACAGTTGGACTGGAGGTCCAGCATGGCTTGGTACCACTCGTTCTGGACCTCCTCGCTGTCCGCGGCCACGGCGAAGCTCTCGCTGCGGGTGTAGAGGACTATCATGTGCTTGTTCTTGGAGTCCGCCCGCTTGTTGATGTTGAAGCACGTCTCCAGGCTCAGGACCTTCTTGGGCACGGGCGACTTGCTGCGGAATTTCTTCTCGTTCTCGTAGTACTCGAGCCGCGCGGGACCGTGCTCCGAGGCCGCGCGCAGCACGAAGAAGCGCCGGTGCATGGATTTGTGCTTGCGGAGGTAGCCGCTCTTCTGGACGTCCTCGTAGCTCTGCGGCTCGAGCGCCGCCGGGTTCTCCATGGCCCCCTCCTCCGAACCGAGCCGCGCGCACGAAGCACGCAGTGTGGACTAAAAGAAGGTTCAATTTTCCRGGGAGGAAAGGGGAGGTGGGTGGTGGTAAAACATGAACTTCATTTATCCATGGCGGCTACATCCCATCGTCATCCCCCGTGTCCACCCCGAAGYGTCAAGGAGCATGTGCGCGAGAGCTCGGGGTGGGTGAAATCAGCCCGACCATCATGTTTTTTTATGGCTCCAGGATCCAGCAGCTGCAGGGGTGGGGAGTGCGTGGTGGTGGTGGGGCGGAGGATGGAGGGGTGGGGGGTCCGTGCACCGTCCCAGCGAGCGCAGAGACCACCGCCGCTCGTCCCGCAGCCCAGCCCAGTCCTCCGGTCCAAGCTCGGTGCCGTTCGGCCGCGCGAGGACGTCTCCTCCACCTGTCTGAGGATGCCCACAGCCTGTGGACACCCTCAGCTGTCAAGTCGGACGAAAAACACAACGCAACTTCCTGTTGACGCGTTTCAAAATAAAAGCCGTGCGGAAGATGATTGATCATAAATTGAACCGAAGTATATATATTTCTTCTTGATTTAAGGYGCGGAACAAAAGTACAACTTTGTGAATAAGTTTCCAAATAACTTCTGAAGAGTGCCAATGTAGCTATACAACTAGATTTCTTTCCCTGACTTTAAAATCTGTCAGTGGACCAATTATTTTCCACTTAATTAGGCTTTGCCAACAGTGACAGTAGTAAGCGATTACCTGATAGTGTTGGCCCACAGATTTTTATTTTTTTTACATCTATCTATCTATCTATCTATCTATCTATCTATCTATCTATCTATCTATCTATCTATCTATCTATCTATC
>NW_013952439.1:746082-747512 GCF_001266775.1 Austrofundulus limnaeus
ATCTATCTATCTATCTATCTATCTATCTATCTATCTATCTATCTATCTATCTATCTATCTATCTATCTATCTATCTATCTATCTATCTAGAGAATCGGTGAGTTGCCGGTTCAATCTCCTGCTTCATCCATCTCAGTTGTGTTTTTGGCCAAGATTTGTATAATTCATTTCGGTAAAATTCCATTGTTGTGTTAACTTTGATCATATTTGTGCAAATTTCATCAAACCATAGCAATGTAAACTTGATCCAATCACAACCTTTGATATTTTAGATACTTTTTAAATGTTTTGGTTTAAAACAATGAGAAGAGTAACAGATAAAAATTGTAATAATAATAATACTAATAATAATAATAATAAAAAGTGTTTCAGCTCTTAGCTGAAAGAGGAGCATCAAGACCACTTTCCTCTCAGACCTTTACTTATGTCATCAACATTGGTGATCATATATCATAAGTCATTTCATATATGTGGACTCAAAGGATGCAAAACAGATTTTGTCTTTTACTCTACAAGGTCATGGTTCTATTTGTTCCCTTCAAAATAATTATTGTTGTGCTTTTATTTTGAAAGCAGTTATAGGACTCATGCTTCTTCTTTATGAGAAACTTGACTTTGTTTTTTATTCATTTATTTATTTATTTTTATTTTTAGCCTGGCACCTCCAAGCCGGGGTGTCAGTCAAAAGGCAGGGAAGCGTCATGCCTGGTGTAAAGCCGGGGAAACACTTACATGATCATGTGTTTATGCTCTGATATATCACCATAATTCAACATTTTTGTTGTTGTTCTTGTTCTTGTTAACAGAGACAAGAGGAGAGCATCGAAGCTAATTGAGAGGAAACCATAATATAGATGCCGATTTTAACATGAAGTTCTCACTACATTTTCTACAAAATAAGGAACAAATAAAGAGCAGTGGTTCCCAACATTTTCAGACTTGTGTACCCTCTGAGCCATTTTGTCATACCACTTGTACCCCTGCAGTCAAACATAATGATGGTTCTCCAAAACTATAATGTACTACAACCGATCATTAAATTAAAATTATTTATTTACCCCCCTAGAACATTTAACTCTCAGGCATTTTATTTTTTATTTAACTCAAATTAAACACAAAGATAAAAATATAGCTTTGAAAGCGAATAAGTAAAAAAATAAATAAACTAGGTAATGGCAGGTGCAGAAAACAGCAGCATACAAAGTAATGTCGCGTCGCAAGCTCGCGTGTGCACGTCTACGTGTACGAGCGTGAAATTTCACATGCACTATTTTCGCTGGTCGCTTAGCTGGAGGAGGGCAAGCGATTGTCGCCTCACCGCACAGGCTCCATAGGAAATGAATGGAGAGCGAGCGACGTCGGGTGTGAAGGGCTGAAGGAACTGTCCAAGGTCCTGAAAGTGCTGGAACGTTTCAGGACCTTGGACAGTT
>NW_013952439.1:748129-752815 GCF_001266775.1 Austrofundulus limnaeus
TATATATATATATCACATTTCGTCACTCCTACATGTAGTACTTTTCAGTGTTTATAAGAAGAAGTGTTAAAATTGTTTCTATGCAGGAAAATCCACATAGAGCTCAGTTATTGTTTGTTAGTTGTGCTCAGCAATGAGACGAGGATTATGACATTTTGTATTTAATCGAAGTTAAAAAAAACAATAGAGTTTGAGGGCCACTATGATGCTCATGTGGCTCTTGGTGAAAATGAGTTTGACGCCCCGGCACAAGAAGAACACGTTGATGGGTTAAACTACCAGAGAATGTCAGAGACTGTGACAGTTGTTCTGTTCATAAAATAAACTTACATTTTGTCTTAAAGAAAATAAGTCATTGAACCATTTATTAACCTTTTTATTTATGGATTGTTTCAATGGCTGTATTTGTTTAGTGCACCTGTTTTATGAACTGGTTTCATTTTAATCACTTACTTTTTACTCATGCACATTTATATTCTTTTGAATATTGATTAATATTCACTGTCCTTCATTTAGTTATATCTGCGTTTAAGCTTTTTTATAACTGTTACTGAACCTGTTTGATATAAACGTTTCTCCTGTTGCAGCACTACAGTTGTGCTCACACCACACGACAGCCAAATATCTAGTTACTCTCATCAGATTCTTCTGCTTCAGTTTGATGAAAATCACATTTACTACAAGCAAAAACCTCCAAACTTAGGAGTGTTAAGCTTGTTATAAGTGATAAACTTGATCTAAATTAAATTTTATAGCGTCTTTGATTTCCAGACTTCTTTCCTGATTTACTCATTGTGAAAGCTAATACAGAGCACTAACCATCAGAAACCCATTTAGAAAATGAGCAGTAAAGCAGACATAAGATGAAACAATCTTCACTAAAACCATAATTTATTTACAGAAACACACTGAGATCACGTTCAAAATGAACCCCATTCAGTTTTGATGTGATCTATCTGTTTTGGCAAATTGATTATAAACCTAAAAAAAGAAAAAGAAAAGTAGTGCCTATAAAACAGGATTAGCCTTTTTTCATCTTTAGAGACCCATCAGTGACAGAAACATACACACAGCTTCCCTCGTGTTGCTCTTCTTGATTCAAGATCACGCATGTCCTCTTTGGTCATGGGTTTCTTTCAGCTCCAGGAGCCAGAATTGCTAAACAGGTAACTGTGTGAAAGAATACACCACAAGCAACCTGATAATCAAGTCATCAGATGTCCTGTTTTTTTGTCTACACACTCAACTATGGTAACAAGTCTGGATAGGTTGTAAGTGATCAGCAGCGAGCTGCCAAGTTAAAAAAAATCAACAGCTCAGCGGCCTGTTTTCAGAGTAAAATCACATCCAGACATCGTTCTCYGCAGACGTGTAGCAAACTGAGCAACACACAGGTCCCAAAACTCCTGTGTTTTGTTGATGATGTCTCTGTTTTTGTTAGAGAAACACAAGCAGAGAAAAACTAACAAAAAATGTTTCTAAAAATGCAGATGCAATGTACACATTTACAATATATATACAAAAACCCCMGGCTGAGAAAAGTGGCTCAGATAATTCTGTTTGGCGCTCCGGAAAACCCAAAACACGAGTTAAAGCGCTCAGATAAACAGACATTTTACTCTGAAAGAAGACAATTTGCTTGAAAAAGGCTCAGTCTGCCAAAGCACAATATTACAGACGATTATTTCAGACAAATGACTGAAGTTCTGTGCTTCAGTGCAGAACAGAAACATTATAGCAGACACGTTACTGTCGGTGAAAACAGCTGAACAGTCATTTGGATTTTGTTTTACTGGTTTCTCGTTTGTGGGAAAAAAATCTTACTCAGTTTTTATAGGAATAAACACAAAACAAAGAYGTATTTGTTTGTTTATAAACTCATTAGAATCAGTGCTGATCTGTGACCAAGTGGTATTCAGTGAAAAACAAACAATATCTTACCTGCTGCAGATAGCGGCTCTCTGAACAGCCTCAGTTTGGAGGAACAGGGTTTTATTCTGACTAGATTTTCAAGCTAAAATATACTGTATTTATGTATAATATAAAAAAAAATTAACCCCAACAATCCTATTAGGATATTGTATTTTACATGGAGTAAATTTTGAAAGATTTTCTTTGTAACATAATACCACAATAAATTTCAATATTTTCTTGTACATAACTGCAATTTTGTGTCATGGGGGATCAATCATACTTTCTCCCTCTGTCCTTCCTATAGAGTCTGTTTGAAATTAGGAGCGTTAAACATGAGGATTAGTTTTTTTTTATGAATTCTAAGTTTAAAAAAATTAGGGGTTGCATTATACTTGTGTAAGTACAGAGGATTTTAACTCTTTTGCATTACAGGGTTATTTACATAAAGTCTGTGGTTATTTGCAAACACAAATAGCAGCAATTCCAATACTTCAGATGTTGCCTGGAAAATCCAAATACTTCTGTTGGAATAATCATAAAAAGCAAACTTACAGCAACGTAAAGGCTTTATAAGACTGTGATCACAGACGTTTCTGTAAAGTTGCTAAAACTGGAAGGCAGCATTAAAAACATTCATTCAGAACTGAAGTCCAAACTGAGGTTGTTAAAAAAAATCTAAAACAGATAAGATAATAATTGTTTATAACCTTTCCACACAACTTCACCTCAAAAAAAAAAAAAATAAAAAAAAACAATAAATCAATAAAAATCAGAACTATCTTTTAACTCATCTGACTTGGTGGATAAATAACAATTAGGTTGACTTTRAGTTTTTTAAAATATGTAGATCAGTTTCCCAGTGGTGGGCACAGCTAATCAAAAACAATTTGCTAACTAAAAATATGGCTTCKCTAACCCTAAAYAAGTAAAAATGAGCAGAAGCTAATGCTAACGTCTAAACACTGTGTCCCTCAGCCTGCAGCATGTCTTCATCTCCTTGAAGCTGAAGACTGCTGGGACTGACACAAACCTGGAGATGTTAGACTTACTTAGCTGTTAGCAGATTTAAAGTTGGCAAAACCTTAATTAGCAGAAGCAAATTGGTCCACTAAGTTTTTAAAGTTGTGAAAAAGCTAATCTGCAAAACAAAACAAAAAACCTATTAGCTGTCAGCTGATTAACCCACCACTGCAACTTCTAAATAAAACTACAGGTTTTCTTACATTTCTTGAGAAGGTTACCTCCGTGATGCACAGCAGCAGTACCCACAAACAAACACATTTTAATGCACCTTCATTATAGCGTATTTGTATATTTTAGCATAAAACCAACTAAAGTTCCAACACTGTACAGATGGTGGCTGATTACTGCTCCATTTCTGCACCCAGAAGCCAAAGTTTTAGTCCTGCTTTGCTGTGAAACATAAATTAAATGATAATATTCAGGTAAAACAAAAATGTTTGGAATATATATACTTTTGACAAATTTCCATTAGTWTGAAATCATTCTCACTGGTTGTGAGCAGTTTTTAGTTGTTTTTTTTTTTTTTTACCCAAAATCTTCCCTAATTATTTGTTAGTTTGTTTTCTTCTGTCGATCCAAGAACTTCTGTCTTCTGTCAGCTGGGATCTCTTCCAAAGTAACGCCGTGATTTCTGCATTAGGAAATAAGGCTTAAATAAGTCGTTTATTTGCAGTACATTGTGGTACATCCATCAGAACATATGCAGCATAATTATCAAAGTTAAAATCAGGTAAAAAACAAAGTTCTCACTCTTTCTTTTCTATGGGAACTGGTAGAGACTTGTTGAAATCGTCCTTCCCCACCAACCAATATGTGGTCTCAACACCTTTTCCCTAAAATTAGATCATCATTAATGTTTATTAATATTACAGACAAAAGTGGTTGTGTGTTTTCTGTGCAGAGCTCTTTGATTCTTACCTTTAACTCCGTCAGTCCTCTGACCTGGATCTTGTAGCCCATCTTCAAACTGTTCAGGAGCTTAACTGTGGTTTCATTGACATGGATTCTGTAAGCTGTTAAAAAATAAAATAATAATAATATGTCAGGTAAACAAAACAGTGTATCTTGAGTGGTTTTCAACACATGTCTGGCTGTAATGTGATGTTTCACCACTTGGTGACAGCAGATCATCCATAACAGCTCTTTTCAGTGAGAGTTTATACACTTTCAGAGTGTAATCATGTATGAAAAATAAATATAATAGAGTCAAGAAAACGTAAAAAAGGCCAAAAAATGCAAGAACACTTTTTCTAATAAAATGTAACGTCAAGTGAAGAAATGTCAGGTTTAATTTAAACCACAAAGAAAGATTTTAGGTCATTATATTTTTCTAAATTTCTCAGGATACACCGAAAAGAAAATGAATCGTTCACATAATTTATTCCAAAACTTCAACTTAATCTTTAATTCTAATGATGGTGTTAAGAGATTAGTGAGTGCTGCTCTTTTAAAACCCTGTTTGACCTCCAGCAGCATGCAGAGTGCAGTACACCTGTTCACCTGTCCTCCAGCCCAGTCCACACAAAATAACACAAACACACACACACACACACAATATGCTGTATAATCAAATAAACGGAGGACACTCACGCAAACTTGTGGACTCCATTCGAGATGTTGTGTTGACAGTGTCTCCGAACAGACAGTATCGAGGCATCGTTAGGCCGACTACACCTGCTACAACTGGGCCTGAAATCACACACACACACACGCGCGCGCACACACACACACACACACACACACACACAC
>NW_013952439.1:752836-767364 GCF_001266775.1 Austrofundulus limnaeus
CACACACACACACACACACACACACACACACACACACACACACACACACAGCAGCAGCTTTGAATTAATCACCCTTGTCTCACTTCATAAACAGGCATAAAAATAAAAAACAGACTGCTTTGGACTTTATCTCCTCCGAAGGGGACAAGATCTCTCCAAACATCTCACCAGATGTTTCTTCTCCTCACACTAGCCATCAGTGTTTGTGTGTGTGTGTGTGTGTGTGTGTATTAAAGAAAAATCATGGTCCAGAGTTAGAAATCCAAAGTGGGCAGAGTCCTAATAGGATGACAGCACTCTAAGTGGATAGGGTTTCACTGTTCCAGGAATAAGTTTCAGACGAGGATAAAGGAGATAAAAATATCTCCTTGACTTAGCAGCTTGTGCACCTGTATTCTGCTTTACCTCTTACTCACTCTCAAATGAATCTRCTACACATGTACAGTATATATAGATAAATTTGTTAATTCTTTGTACACAGGCTGAAACACAGATGCAGATTTTTTTAATGTGTGCAAACATCAATAGAGATAAATTAAATGAACCAAAAACAAAAAGCATCACTCTAGTACATTTTGGTTTATATTTTTGTTCAGTTCTCTAATAAGATAATCCCATTTTGCTTCAGTTCTTTTAAAGGTCAAGAAAAAATTAAGGACTATTAGCTTCAATTTGTATTCTTCATCCCACCAGAACTTTTCTTACTGAATTTCATTTCAGTTCTTGTCTCATTCGACATTTCTCCATCTTTCTTGCAGTGGTGGGCACAGCTGACCAAAAGGTTAGCTTTGTTAACTCATAATTCACAAAATAAAAATATAGCTTCGACAATAAACATGTAAAAACAAAAATAAGCAGAAGTTAATGCTAAAAAGCTTAACAATAAGCAGAAGCTATCATTAACAGCTAATTGCTAACGGCTAAGACGACGTCTCTCACTCGGCATCACATATCTGAAGACACAAACGTGTTGATGTTAGTTCGTTAGTTAGCAGATTTAAATTTGGTGAAACCTAAATTAGCAGAAGCTAATTTGTCCATTAACAAAATGAAAAATAGTAGCTGTTAAATGATGAGCAGAACCATGCCCATTGCTGGTTTCTTGTCTGCTCTTCTTCTTTTGAGCTAATTTTTACTCAAGTTTTAACAAACAGCAGACAGTAAACTGAAAGATGAATCATCATCTTTTTTCCTTAGAATAATGGGCTGAACAATGACAAGTTTTCAACAAACACCTCTCCAGGAATCACCTTGTGAGCCTCGAAACATCAAAGAGTGAAGCTAAAAGTTCACATTTATTTAGTTTTWGGCTGTTTTACGTCGGTACAACACTTTTTACACCTAATTCATTAATTTGTGTTTAGAGTTCTAAACTCAGAAGCGCTTTCTTATAAAAATGGCAAAAAACAATAATTAGGAGCGAGCTGCTCACCGGAGTGCAGGCCGATCCGGATCCGGATCTTCAGGTCAGGCATGTGTCTCGCCTTGAAGGTTCCRATGCAGTGGAGGATATCCAGAGACATGTTGGCCATTTCTGCTGCATGACGGTTACCGTTCCTGGTGGGAACTCCAGAGGCCACCATGTAAGCATCTCCAATGGTTTCTACCTAAAYACAACAAAAGTAACATGTTTAACAAACGCTTGTTACATAAACAGACTATTTTTCTGTCTTAGCAGCTGTGTGTCCTTTAAAAATATRAAATTTTTGATCTAATAAAGGAACATGTGTGCTAAGTATCAGATAGTTCCACACAGACATTGATTTGTTTTTGACAAATTCAGCAGGAAAGTCATAAAAACAGCTATTATCTTCCCTTCATGTCTTTATTGTTAACTTAATATTATCACTTCATTGCTATAAAAGGATTATGAGAAAAAACAAAGATTTTGAGACAATAAAACATTGCCAGATAAAATAAATGACAATAAATAAAAATAAAACAAGTAGAATGTGACTTCTTTTATTTTTTAAATATACCTTCAYATGACTTATACTTGATAAAATACTGTAATAAATATAAAATCAGAGCCTGCAGAATAAAGTTCAGGTATTTATTGTCAGGAGTATTAAATTATTATAAGTTACACAGAGACGATAGTGGCTCACCTTGTAGACGTCGTGCAGGGGAATGATGGCGTCGAAGAGGCTGTAGAGGTCGTTGAGCAGATCGACCACCTCGATGGGTTCACTGAGAGCCGAGATGGTGGTGAAACCCACGATGTCGCTGAAGTACAGCGTGACCTCAGTGAAATGCTCTGGCTCCACAGGTTTGCCTAACTTCAGCGCCTGAGCCACCGACCTGAAGAGCGTCGAAGATGATTAAAGAACCGAGGCCGACRTTCAGAAACAACAACATGCGACACRRCTTTTMTTCTATCACCAGGTCATTACTGTAATGTGGACAAAACTTGCTTCTTCTACGTGATAAAAAAAAAGATGTGACTGAGAATGGAAGTGTTGAAGTGTWTAAACCAGAGGTGTCCAATCCTGGTCCTCGAGGGCCACTCTCCTGCTTACTTAGAGGTTTATTTTTTCCAAATCACCTGGYTTGAATGAATGAATAATTAACAGACTTCTGCAGAACTYAAAGAGGTAATTCATTCACTGAATCAGGTGTGTTGGAGCAGGAAAACRAGGAAAACCTGCAGGATCATGTCYCCCGAGGAGCAGTTTTGGACACCCCTTCAGTTAAAGGATAACAATAAAGCAGTCCGGTAGTTTTTATTGTCTTTGCCATAAAGAAAAACTTGCAACTTCTTTGCAGCAAATAGCAGTTTTTAAATGTCGTATTTTACATGATCCAGATTTCATATCTCTCTAAATTCATTTCAGTGCTGTGATGAACGAAGAATGATTATGTCAGAGACAAACACATTTTAAATGATCAGTAGAAAAAAATAAATGATCAATTATGAGAAGGATTGTCTGCTGAATACATGACACCTTCCTATAATAAACACCTGAGTCTTGTTTTTGATGTTAGCCAAGAATTTTAAAACATGAGAGGGAAAAAATGACTTGTGGAAGATGTCAATAAGCAATATTAATTTCTGAGACAAAATATCTGTTTTTCTAAAGAAATGAAATAAAGAAATAAAAATAATAAAATACTGTGTTTTTTTATTATTTATTGCTGTTTGTTAAAGTAACAAACAACAATTCTGATTTAAACCAGAACAGCACAGTTGCATTATTTCCTTCTTTAAAAGCTGCTGGATGCTTACTTGGGCAACATCTGGGCCACCAGCTGGTCCGTTTTCTGTCTCTCCACCTCCAGCTCCTCCGTCCTCTCTCTGATCAGATCTTCCAGGTTGGAAGAGTACTGCTCCAACATCTTCAGCATGGAGTCGATCAGGTTGATTTTCTTTCCCTTTGAGATGCACTTGAACTATRATATAAAGCARACKTGTCAAACTCACGGGCCAAATCYGTCCCCTYGTAAACATTTCATCTGGCCCCAAAGGCAATACTTTAAAAGTGAAATATTTGAATAATCTTTGTATCAGTGGACAAAGTGCATTCAAGCTTTCAAGCCGAAAAAAATTTCAGTTCGAATTTTTCAGTAATCTTCAGTTTTAACCTTAATATTTTTTTCTGTATTGTTTTCTTATTTTGAGTCACTTAATTAGATTTTTATTGAGAGTTTCCTTTTTAACTCATTTGCTGGATTGTAATAAAATGTATCTTTAAGAAAAAATAAATGAAAAATGAATGCTGTCTAAACATAATCTTTTTTCTTCGTCCATTAGGGCAGTGGTTCCCAACTTTTTTACTTGTGTACCCCCTGAACCATTTTGTCATACCACCAGTACCCCTTCAGTCAAACACAATAATGATTCTCCAAAAATATAATGTACTATAACTGATTATTAAATTTAATTCTCAGGCATTTTATTTTTTCAACTCAAATTAAACATAAAGATAAAAACATTGCCTTGAAAGTGAATAGGTAATTAAATAAATAAATAAACAAGGTAATAGCAGGTGAAGAAAAAGCAGCGTCCAAAAAACATTGTATTGTCCAAAATATGTCAGAAACTCACTCAAATGAGCAAATTCCATGAGATTCCACGTTTTATACTGGATTGCAGTTTGTGTTAATTCTGTGATTCCGACTGCAATTTCCGCATTGCGGAAATCATAGGGCCTTACATATCTCAGTCCTATTTAAATTTACACACCTAGGAAATKTTTCCATGTACCCCCATAAAATGCTCACATACCCCTGTTTGGGAATCACTGCTTTAGACAGTGAAGGGCTGATGGAAATGTCCAAGGTCCTGAAAGTGCTGGAATATTTCAGGACTGTAGACAGTGTGAAGAGCTGAAGGAACTGTCCAAGGTCCTGAAAGTGCTGGAACGTTTCAGGACTATGTACGTTCTAAATACTATATAAAACATAATTTAGAAAAGGTCATTTGTATCACTATAATAATTATTTCATATCTAACATTTTTCAGTAAATATTGAGATATTTGCTTGGACCATGTTTTGAATTTTTGCCCCCTTGTGTAACTAACTTTGATCCTCCTAAAATGGAGCAATTAACAAGGTTAATTTTACAGTAAAAAGGATGATTTTAGAGATCCTACCTGCTTGAAAATTTCTTCAAAAGTCGGCCTCTTGTCTGGCTCTTCACTCCAGGCTTGTCTTACTAACTGTATGACGTCCAGAGGGGCCTCTTCCACCGACACAATAGGCCGACACAGAGGAGGGGGCTTTTTTACCTTGTTGATAATCTCTGTCAACAGAAAAAAATCACAAGTAACAAGTGAGGAACACACAGAAAGGAGGAACTATATTATCTAATGAGCACCTAGGATAATAGTTCAGGTAGTCACCTTTCGGAGGCATGTCCAGCATGCAGAAAGGCGTGGAGCGGGAGACTACCTCCTGCACAACGATGGAGAAGCTGTAGACGTCCCCACAGAAAGTTCCTTTCCTCCTCAGGCTTGAGTTTCTCAGCAGCTCCGGAGCTGTCCACAGAAGGTCTGTGAAGCAAAAAAGTTGCACAACTGTGAGTTTGACTCTTTGACATGCACAAAAAAACCTAATCATTGAAACGATTCACGTGTTCTCACCCTCAGCTTTTTCCCCGTCAGCGTCAATGCCTTGTGCAATCAGAATATCATTAAAGCCGTAATCTGTCACCTTCAGCACAAAGCGCCCATCCACCACACAGTTACGGGATTTGAGGCGCCCRTGGATGATGTCACGATGATGCAAATACTTCATTCCCTGGTGATGGACTCGAGTCATGAGAAAATATGGTATGGCACAAAATGAAACATGAAAAATCTTTTTTTAAATAACTCTCTTACCCTGATCAGATCCATCAACAAGGAGGACTTAAACATCCAGTCAAGACGCACATCTTCGTTGGCCAACAAGTCCTCCAAGCTGCCCCTGTTACAGTGCTCCGTCACCACGCCGAAGATCCCAGAGTCAAAGAACAGTCCCAGGAACAGATTTAGGTTTTCATGCCTCATTTCTCTAAGCTGAAAGGAACATATTGTTTTTCTCTTTTGTTTTCTAGTTGGAGTAGTGAAAGATACTTGGAGTCCTTAAAACATTCTCTTACCTTCACAAAGACCACCTCAGTGCTGCTGTTGACATTTGAAACTGTTCCTGATGGACATTTCTTCAGCCAAACCCAATCACCCTGGAATAAATATATGAAAAACAATCTTTATGAAACAGCAAGCTCCATGTAAATTGTTATTTTTTTCATGTACTGAAACAATGATGAGACATTGTATGTTGTGACTTGGCGCTGTATTAATAAACTGAATTGAATTGAAATATCAGGAATCACAAAGTTCACCATGCAGATTTTTCCTCACCTCAAACACCGCCACATTGGAGCTGTCAGGAGTGGAGGCTAAGTAGCTGCGACCGGACACTGAATGGTGTGGCGTCTTCATGTCCCCCTGACTCTTCGTTATGCTGTCGTCATTTAGCTTCTGCACATAAAAAATGGGTGAGGAGAGACAAATTAGTTTAGAGCAAATTCAAAACGTAAACTGACTGAATCCAGGACTGACCCGTTTGCTGATCTGAGTATTGATGAAGACCAGGTCATCCAGGGTCAGGACAACCTTTGACGAGCCACTGTTTCCATCGCCCTCAAAGTTAAGTCCAACGCTGCCATTTCTTTTGTGCAGACAGACAATTAAATTAAATATGAAAGCACACAAAAAAATGGAAGTTTTATTTTTCCCAGCAGTGTGGTACGTACTTCAAACGTAGGAAGGTGTTTATTCCAAATCCCACCAGTGAAACGAACACAAGGAACAGAAAGAAGAGTGTGATCGGATCTGTGCCTTTAGAAAGAAAACAGAAGGAGAAAAGTTTGAATGCATGTTGAACACGTTAACTTTCATGTATATGGTGATGTGCTCACCTCCAGTACAGGCAAAGTATGGACTAAACCAGCAGCTCGAGTCTTTAAAGGGCGTGCTGCCCGCAAAATGGATCGAACGCCCGAGATACTTCAAGCCCCCGGTCGTACCGTCTGTGTGAGTGGCATGGAGCGAATGCGTGGARTAAAGCGTGTCCCCCATGCCACTGTAATCCAGAACCACATAGGCAGCCTGCATTCCCTCGCCTTTCCTTCCGGCCTGCAAGTGCTGGTTGAACCCTTCGAACTCGAAGCCCCCCTCGCTGTCTCCCAGGATGTGACCCGTTACCCAGCGGCCTCCACGGGCACGGGCTTGCTCTGCAGCCATGGCTATGTAGTACAACATGTTGTAAATGGTGCCAAAGAATGGAGAAACCTAAAAACAATCACATAACATGTGAATAAAATGCTATTGTTTGTGTCTCTGTCGTCTCAAGTAAAGTCAAAGGGTCTCACCTGCTCTGGCGGGGTGCTGCTGCGTATCTCGTAGCTGCTCTGAGCATCTCTGAAGGCCTCATAGAAGCTGCGATTTCCAGACTCCATAGTGATGGTGAGGACCCCGTCATAGGCTTTCCGGAGCTTGGTGTCATTCCCCAGCAGAGGGTAGTGGGTGTCTTTGTAGGGCAGCGAATACAAGAGGGTGTCGTAAGGAATGAAGACGTAGCCGCGGTCTATCATACGCATGGCTAAGGCCGTGGTCAGGAGCTTGTACTGGGCTTGGCCACCGATCAGCACAGAAGGCATGCACATGATGATCACTGCACAAAGATTATTATTTGAAACACAGCCTATCGATATATTTCATTGGGTTTTACATTCTAAAAAAGTGCAGCTTACCTTTGACTCGGTCTGCTTCTCGCACTTTACTCAAAGCTCTCCGAGGCCCTTCCCTATCAGTCTCCATGGTCACAACAGGACTGACAGGAAGGCCTAGGGTCCTCAGAGAAGAAGCCAACTCCTGGCCCGTGGCCTCCCACACGTCGGTTTCCTCTGAGATGATGGCCACGTGTGCCCATTGGAAGAACCGCAGCACGGCAAAAAGCACATGTGAGGACAGCGGCAGCGGCCGGAGGAACGTGGGGTACGTGTCGCCTGTTTTCATGCCGGGCCTGAGACAGCCCCAGGAAAGCAAACCCATGTCCCACTCCTTGGCGTAAAGTGCAGCCGAGGAGCAGTAACCTGGGTTGGCGGGACCCAGGAAAGCGGCGCCGTAACTCTCCAGGTCGGCGAAGCGGATGAGAGCGCGCGTGGATTTGCAGTCCTCGTTGACAAGCGTGTAGTCGTACCAGTAGCCTTTGTTGAGGTAGGGGTTCTTGTTTATGCGGCTGGTGGCAAGGCGGGCCGCCAAATCAGGAAGGGCCTTAGAGTATAGGGGGTCACACGTCCAGGGTCCAACCAAGGCCACCTTGAAAGTGGTCGCCTGGACTTGACAGGGGAACGACGAGATCACGAGTAAGAAAATAAGAAACCAGCTCCCCCTCCATCCCCTGACGTGCCGCATGGGGGATGATGGCAGCTGTGGTTTTGATGACAAAGACAACGACGCTGATAAGAGTTCAAACTGACTACGACCATTAAAACTATTCGTGACCACTGTCCATATATGTCTTTTTCTTATCACTTTCACTGAGTGGTGCCTCCATCGCGGGTGGTAGGCGAGGTTGTGCAGACAGCAAGAGTCTCTCTGAGTTTCCATTTTTTGTCTCACAAATCTTTTCGGATGCCTCGGATGGCAAAGAGTGGGGGTGCTGAGCGTTTGTATTGGTCAGCGTGAGAGCGTCTGTGGTGAAGGCCTCCCGGAGTACTTTGCAGACCTCTAGTCCAAAGGTGGACAGGTGACAGAGGGAGCCTGAGCCATCACTGCCTCCAGAAAACAAGAATGGAAAAGATTTGTTACCTGTTAGCATTACATTTGATAACTTTATTGCTAAAACAAATGACTTTTTGAAACAGACAGAATCTCTTGAAACCTGAAGCTACATGCCGCTGAGCTTTTTTTTCTTTTGAGCCTTATCAGTTCGTCTGGTCTCGTTGCTGAGAACACGGTGCCCGTGCTGTCCTACAGAGACTTAGTAGTTTGTAACAAGCTCATTAGCTCTGTCAGAGTCAAAGAGTTTAAACCATAGGCCAGGTAACCAGGAGCTAAATCTGGCTCCCTTTCTTCTCTCTGTATGGTCTTTTGGTTTTTTATTGCTGATATCTTGTTCTCGAAAAACATTTTTATTATCTTCAATTCCAATTGAGTCGTATACGTTGCACCTTACTTCAAGCTTCCAAAAATCTGTTAATTCCCCCTTTTTCAGCAGCATGAACTTACGATGGACGATTGATTGAAATATGTGACCCATCGTATAGAATTTGGTCAAAATGACCTAATTACATTTTCAAATTCCTGGCTTTAAAAGCTACATTTTGATATCTGAATCATTCTGATATCTTAAGCTTATTCAGAGATAAAACTCAATTTGTCTTGTTGGTTACGATAATATATCACAGTGAGGTCTGAATCCTAATTCAATGTAAATGTATTGAGTAATTTTTGATGTCAATATAAAGAGGAAACATCAAAAAATATTAGTATATTAAGATTTCCCAGATGGAAAGAAATAAAACGTTAGCTCACAGGGAAAATTTCAAAATTTTAAGGCATTTTCCCTCAAAATCTTTTTTGTTGTTGTTGTTGCTAATGCTTGAAAAAATGCTTCAAAAAGTTTTTTGTAGGATTGAATTTCAGACAGTTCATTCAAATGATACATTGATAAGGGATTAATTCATTATATTTTGACAAAATGCAACTTTTGCACACATTTAAATCAAAACCCTGTATCTGCCTATTTCTCCACATCCCACTTTTGGACTTAATCCTCGTTTTGATGTGATGGGTCACATAGTTCCAATTTGACAAGCATCTTTTGTATTTTTTGAACCATGGCTGAATTAATTTGAGAGCAATTGATCTGAAAAATACTGTTTTAGTACATGATCATAAAATTTTAACTTAGGAAAGTGTGTCAAATGTGATTCAGAAAGACTTTGTTTCTGATCAAAAACTTTTTCTCTCTAGAACGCAGTAATTAGGCACCAAACTGTACATCATAATGAGTTTAGCTTCTTTACTTGACTCTAATATGTAGAGTACATTTGTTTTAATACTAATAAAACAACAAAACTATTTTTCATACATTTTGGGCAATGTTATGAAAAGGAGTTGGTAATGTTGTGAAAAAACCTTTCTCACCTTTCAATCAATCAACATGATGCTGATTTTTATTTTAACTAAACATTGTTATTTTACACAGCTGTCTCATTTACAGCAGAACTGAACAATAATAGCTTATTTAGCTTATGGTGTTTCACCACATAAATACCATCGACACCCTTCCTCTACTGTATAACAACTCACAATGACTTTTTGATTTATTTTTGTTAAATGATTCATAGCTTTACATTTAATTTAACATTGAACCCATTCCATAAATTGTAACTCTCCTTATCTTAATAAAAGCAACCAACAAAACCACTAAAGATATCATCCTGTCAGCTACTACATAAAGAGGGGTCCTGTTTTTATGTGCTACTAAATAATAAAAAGTCATTAAGTGTCATAGATAGATTTTTTTAAACACAGACTGTAACACATRAGAGATTATATGGTACTCTGTGTTCCCACAGGAATAGCTGTCCCAATATAGATCTCTATAAAGCTACAGAGAAATGAATTATTTGCTGTAATACCCATAATAGATACAGCAAATTACAGAAGATAGCTTTAATATACCTGAGATCTTACCTGGAGCAGTTTTCTACACAGGAGGCATGCTAGAGTTGGAGTCATTAGGTAGCACCAGGTGGACTCGGCATCAAACAATTATCTTTGTTCTTACATCATAGAGAACATCAGAGGTAAATCCAAATGTCGTGATAAATAAAATCCCAGGTTAAAAAAATGATCTCATCTTCTGTTTAATTTCCTGTAATTTAAAAAAAAAGGTGCTACATTTAATAACAAGGTTTTTACATGTCCAGCGGGAGTTATAGTCTCCTGGCGTCACTTTGTCCTGTTCGAGCCCTGTTTTGGACTGGGACCCACCCCAAACCACAGGTACCACAGGTGGAGAGAGACCACACGGAGAGAGGAGCTGGGACCCTGCTCCAGGGTTCAGGTTGGTAAAAATAGATTGGCCAAAAGCTGGAAAGTGGCAATAGGTACAAGAAAGGGGAGGAAAAAAAGTGGGAAGGACTGACGAGCTTTGGCTTCCCAACCTTCTTTAGCTTTTAATCCATACTAGTGTGAGGAAGAGTGTGTGTGGGGGGAGAGGGGGGAGGGAGAGAGAAGGTGAAAGTAGAAGCACACTCACCGTTTGCACAGTGCTCACGTGCCAGAGGAGATGATGTGACCTAGCAATGACTGCATGGTGATAGGAACTTAAAATAACCTGAAATTTGTACAAAAAAGTAACATAAATAAATCGAAATATGTTATAATCAGAGCAAGTCTGGAAAGAGAAGGGGAATAATAATACAAGTGAGAACATTCCAACTTGTTCAAAATAAGGGGTTCACAACAAAACAAGAGGGCACTACGTGTCTAAAATAAGTTCCTTAAATAAATTATCGATGTACCTTTTATAGGAGAGAATGTGTTTTTAAACATATAAATCTGAAACCAGTAGTGGGAATAAGTTCGCCAATCAGCTGAACTCTTTTTTTTTTTTTTTTGGCAGATTTGCACTGATTTTAAAAATTGTTAGTGAGCCAATTAGCTTCCACTAAATTATGTTTTGCCAACTTTAAATCCACTAACAATGATCAAGCTAACATTAACAGGTTTGTTTCAGTCCCACCAGTCCTCAACTAGAAGAAGAAAAAAACACAGACTGAGTGATAGACAGCTTAGCTATTAGCACTAGCTTCCACTAATTTATATTAGCCTTTACATTTTTTTATATTTAGTTGTTTAGCACTAGTGAAGCTATGTTTCATCACTGGTAGCTAGAGTTAGAAATGTATGCAAATACTTAGTTACATTTACAAGTATTTGTCCCAAAGAAACACACCAGTAAACGTTGCCCTGTATTTGTCCTCTTATGAGATTTTAAGCTTGTAACCAGCCTTTTTCTAAGGTTGTAGTATTTAGCTACGATTCTGCTAATTTTGTCTTTTAGCTAGCCTTTTGCTACTTCTAGCTAGACATACTGCTTTCAGTTTCTACCTAGCTTTTAAGCTTTTAATTACTAATTTATGATATATTTTGCTAACAGGTGAACAAGGTTGACTCCAGTTAAAGATCTTGAAGAGTTAGAGCTCAGATGACTCTCAGTTAGCTAACTCAATATCATTAAAAGCAACTGAGTCATAACCGTTGTTACAGGATCGTTTGCCTTTCACGTTGATGGACAATAATTACAGAATTATGCTTGATCACTTTCATTTTCAGTTCACAGATTCAAGTAAAACTTAACATGTCTTATGGAGCTTATAATGAAAACTCTCATCTAATAAAATGATTGTATAGCGAATGCGTTTGATGACTAATGTGAAACTAGACATCTGCACATCATTTACGGCTCCATGTTTCGGTAAAATTCAGAAGAAGAAAAAAGCCCGCTGTCCAGAGCTCTCAGCACCATACATGCAGGAGTGATTCTCATGAAGGCACAAGACGAGCACAGGGCTGAAAATATCCTCTGTGGTATCTGTGGTAAGCTCCTGAAAGGTGCTCTTTTGACCTGGCAGCTGGATTTAAAACCTCGAAACACAGAGAAACACTACAATAAATAAAATAATAAGAATCTTTTAAACATAAATTGCAGCCAAAGGGTGTTCAGACGTACATCTCCTGCAACGACCTTTTGCTGAATATTCGGGGGGTGGTTTTGTTCTCGTTCTGCACAGTGATAGAAGACTTGTTGAAGTAATCAGATTAGTCAGACGAGGCCTCGCTAAACTGATCTGCTGCACGCAAGCCTCTTAGTGACATGGCTGACAGGGCTGGAAGAGATCACTCCACAGCAAGGTCAGATGCAGAGTCAGTTCAGCTGACAGGAGAAGGGAGGCTTGGGTCAGAGCAGACACAGCAAAAACACCGAAACACCTGCAGTGATCTGTACTCCCATTAAAATAACAGACAGATTGTTGAGAATTTCTTTTGTGGGAGGAGCTTATCTCATCAGCTGCATCCATCTTTGGCAGCTTCTCTCCATGACACTGCTCGCTACTTCTAGGATCACAAGATAAAAGAGAATACTACTTGAGTAAAACTTTATTATTAAAACTAATTGTAACATTAGACATTATTTGATACTTCAACTATAAAAACAATAAATTGAGTTAGCTCATGATATTAGCTTGGATGCTATTAGGCTCWTAATATTAGCTTGGGGACTAATGCCACTTATGTATTAGTAATATATATGCACATTCATTGTCACACATTATAGCTTTTTAGCCTTGACTCAGAGTTTGTCTTAATTGTAACCAATCATCATCATCATCATGACCAGAATGCATTGGATCAGTGATGAAACGGCAAGTGAAAACCATAATGAACAGAGAATTTTTTTTAAGTAATTTGATGTTTTCACACAGCACAAACAGCAACTTTTATTAGAATAGAGCAATAGCATCATATTAAAAAAATAAGTAGGTCCTCTGGAAGGTTCTTCTTTAATGAAACATTTCGTCTCTCCTCCAACAGACTTCTTCAGTCTGAGGAGTTTCAGGTGAACTCAGCCTTATAAGCACTGCCTCCACATGGTGGACAAACAGGTATAACGATGACAATCAAAACTGTTGATCACATGCAAAAGAGGACCATAGATCATTAGTTCCCTGATCATTTATAGAGAATCATGAACAAAATGTCTAAAGGACCTATTTTTTTTCTACTTGGATTACTGAGATGCATCCGAATAACATATTAAGGCCAACATGTACAAATTGCCTGAGTCTGAGAACCATTTAAAGTATCTGACATTTATTGTAAGGAATAAAAGTTAAACATTGTCTAAAATATAATTATTCCAGTGAAGTATAGATAACCAAAATTTCTATTTAAGTAAAGCAAAATACTATTTTGTACTTTGTTACAAGACCCCTACAAGATCAAAGCTGTGGAGAAAAGCTGTTCTGGTGTGAATTAAGATGTGTAACCCTGAACAAAGTAAGAGAAGAGGTTTCATCACAGTCTGACTGCACGCTGCTGCCCYACACGATCAACAAAATACACACAAAGCATCATAACATTCATGTCATATCTGTTCTTATTCTCATCAACCAGGATGAAAGGTTCACTGATCATCAGAGGAGTTTTGTTTCGACTTGATAACAAAAAGTCCAAAACATAGATTTGAGTGGATTTCGACCTACATTCACGTTGTTGACAATCATGCAGAAAAGGCAGGAAAAACTGATACAAAATTAGGTTAAATTCCCTGGAGAAAACCCTAACTTTACGCAGTTGATGAGGAAAATGTAGCCCATTTTTACAACAAATGCGAGGATTTTACATCTCAGAGCTCTTTCACTTGTTTTCACTTTAATCTGAAACCTGGATAAAATGTGTATTTCTTTAAAATACACACTTGGTAAAGCAKCCTGTAACAGTTTGTTCTTACATGTTGTCTGTTTATCTGTGTTTGATAAAGCAAACAAAGATAACACATTCTGACGAATAAAAAGGTAAATTAGCATCAACAAAGTGATTCTCCTGGAGTTATCAGCTGAAAACTGTGATCAACTGAAGGATGATGATCTCTCAGRTTATACAGATACTGTTCATCTCCTGTTTTTTTTAATTATTTGTAAGTTTTTTGTTTTCTACTCTTCTGTTTTCCACATTTTTGAAGCACACCCTGCACAACATGCTGTCATAAAACCTGTTGATTAAAGGCAACGGAAAGGTTTCTAGTTCTGTAAATGAAACCTTGAAACTAGATCATAGCATCATGTTTCCAACCCTGTAGATGTGGATCTCAGTGTTTTCATCGATCTGAAAGTTACACTAATTATTTGACATATTTTATTGATTTATCAAACAGAAAACAGGACAGGTCACATCATTTCCAAAAGGATTTGTTCACACTTAATTTCTATTAAACTTGAACCCATTGAGGGCCGTGACAGGT
>NW_013952439.1:767397-771191 GCF_001266775.1 Austrofundulus limnaeus
TTATTTATTTATTTATTTATTTATTTATTTATTTATTCATTTATTCATTCATTCATTCATTCATTCATTCTTTGTGTAGTTAAATCTTAAATAAGTGAATGCAGCTCACAGTGTACTGCAGATAAGATAATTTACACAGTTTTAGGTCTGTTAAACCATGAAGAGGGGCTGTGATTATGAATTTTTTTTTAAAATTCAGGTTATTGTTTAAATAAAATCTATTTATATTCCACAAAAATACAAACATTTTTAAAAGTTGAATTATTCAGGTTGGCAAATCCTGGTTGAAGTGTGGCTTGTAAAAAACAATATACCACCACCTGGTGGTTAGAGCAGTGACAGATAGATGTCACAAAGTGCTTCAYAAGGAGCAAAACTAAATAAATACAAACTTACAATAAAATATAAAAACATAAAATAAAAGAAGTTAATAGTTGGTTATCTATTTACAGCAAAAATTAAAAGAAGATAACTTATTTCATGGTATTACATTAATTCAACATACATTTATATGATATTCATTTTTATGAAGCAAATTTTACATTTTTAATAATATCTAAAACGTTTATTGAAAAAAAAACTAAACTAAATCATTAAAACCAGATTAAACCAGATTCTGACTTTTATTATAATCGTGTTTTCTGCTGTGACCTGAAGCAGTTTTTTAAACCACTTCTCCACAATTCGCTTGTCTTAAATATTAAAATGACACCTTAAAATAATGTCTTTTGTTAGTCAGGAATCTAAAAAAAAGGTTTTATGTTTCCTAAAAAACCTTTGGCAATTGTTTTAGTAAGATAAAATTAATAATTTATTTAGAATAGATGTCTACTAAATAAAACTGTAATCACTGTTTCTTAGAAAGTAAGATTTTAAAGGAAAAAAAATACATGACATTATAACGTTAAGGATATAAAAAAGAGTCGTCTTGTTTCCACAAAACTCCAGTGTTTAAACAATTAATCAGTGAAACACAGTTTAATGATAAGTGGTGAACTGGGTTATTTATTTAYATGTATGCTGCTTGTGAATTATCACTGGTGTTGTCAGTCAGGTTTTTAATCAGGACCAGTTTCAGCCTAATCTGTGTACAGAACTGATTCTAAAGGAACGACTGCTTCTGCTGACAGACTGCGACAGCAGCAGAGACTTATCAACTGTGTCACATTACATTCCTGCTGCTTATCTCTGCTTCATGACTTCATGTTTTGTGATTAGATGTGAGCAGTGTATGTGTGTGTGAGTGTGTGTGGCTTATTTGATCCAATGTGCTGCTGCGACTCCAAACTACAGCCCACAGTGGACTGAATTCACCAGATTTATCATCAAAACTGCAGCTGCCTCGCCCGTGGAAGCAGCTGTTTAAGACAGGATGCAGTGAACTCATCCTATCAATAAACTGCCGCTTCAGGAAAGGGGCGGAGCAACGTGGAGAGGAGCGAAGTACACAAAACATTTTAATGTCTTCTACCATGAAATTAGCATTAAGCACCTTCTAGAAACTGAAATGCTGCTCAGTGGAGGGATCTGCTGCAGGACGTCCCTGACTGATGTCCAGACTGATGTCCTGGCCTTCTTTGGTGGATTAATTATTGTTTTCTACCTGCTGAAACTCACCTGGAGATGCTGGTGTGGACTCAGACAGTTTGTCTTGTCTGAACAATGGCAAGTGGATTTTAGGAAGTACGGACGATGGGCAGGTAAATTCTAAAAAAAAATCTACTCTTTTTTAAAAAATGTGTTTGCAAAGTTAAATTTGATTGTTTTTGCTGTTTATAGTGCCTGAAAGTGTAACCTAACAACAGAGTAACTCACRGATGCTCATTCAGCTCTGGTGATAATAAAGAGTAACTAGTTTCCTAAGAGTTGAAGTTTTTCCACGATCTGCCCTCTAGTTGATCTGATGGGGAACTGATAACCCTGTCCCGTTTTTGACTAGAATAGGGGTCTGCAAGCTCTTCTGATTGTAAAGGTCGCTGACACCTGGTCTAAAAATTTGTTCAGATGCTGTTTACACTCAGCAATAAAACAGTTTAAAATGGAGGTTTTGTCAATATTTTTATAAAAAACAAAAGATTTTGTCACAGCCTACACAAAGCTGCTTACAAGCTTAATAAAAAAATAAATGTTGCCCGCAGAAGAAATGTATTATGATTAATAATCATATTGGTAACATAGAGTAAATCTAATGCAAACTGTATGTGCTGTGTTGTTTATGCAGTTGTTACTGGAGCTACATCTGGTATAGGTAAAGCATATGCCTATGAGGTGAGTCTAAATATAAATATAAATGTTCTTTTCGAAACTAAAAAATGTGGCTTTAAACAGAGTCTTCCTATCACCTGCTGCAGAATCTAAAATAAAAAAGCCAAACAACCTGTCTGCATGTCTCCTTTTAGCTGGCACAGAGAGGTCTGGATGTTGTTTTGATTGGCAGATCTGAAGATAAGCTGCGAGTGGTTGCCAAAGAGATTGGTGAGTCAAAYGGATTTATGATGCAGGTGTGTTTTGTTGTTTTCATCACTGTAAACACATCTTTCTATTCCTAAATKTAAAACTAAGCAACAAAACAAATGTACACACTTTTATTTTGTTTCCCCCCCTCAGAAAATGAATATGATAGAAAGACTCACACCATTCAGGTGGACTTCACTGACGGCTGCAACATTTATCCTGTGATAGCCAAGAAACTGCAAGGCCTGGAGATTGGAATTCTGGGTAATATGGAAAAAAACGAGAATTATTTAGAAATGACTGTTGAACAATCTATGGTTTCAGCTTCCAACCCACAAATTAGCATTTTGAAAATACGTACAGTATGAAGGCAATGCTAGTAATCAAATTAAACAAGARTATAAAGGAAACAGCATCAAAGTTTTGCACTTCTTTTTTTGTCAACTTGTGGCTTCAGGTTTTTCTATTACTCCCATGATGCTCTAGATAAATGTTGGTAGAACATTAAATTTCATACAAAATCCCAATTTCCCTCAGCCTGCTGAAATGTTTTGGTGTCACAAAATTAGTCCTACGTCAGAATGCTCTGTCGACTTTAACTCAGTCTATAATACCATCCATCCCAACATCCTTCTGGACTGGTTGACCCCAACTTTCTTCCTGCCACTTCTGGCTGGATAAAGGACTTCCCTACAAATTGTCTTCAGTCTGCAAGGATTGGTGCACACAGCTCCTCCTCCCTTACACTCAGCACTGGCTCCCCCAGGGCTATTGAGCCCACTTCTATTTAATTCAATTACAAAATACTTTAATGATCCCAGAGGGAAATTAGATATTGTAGTAACTCATTTAACTAAAGATTTATTGTGGAGATGGCTAATGGTGATGATTCAACATCTATATCTATGACTGCACCCTGTCTTACTCCACCAACATCATCATAACATATGGAGATGACGATACTCTTGTGGGACATATAACTGGGATGAGGTGCAGTGACTGGAAGTGTGGTCAACCTCCTAAAAATTGAGGAGATAATCAGACTCTAAAGTCCTGAAACATTCCAGCACTGGGATGAGGTGCAGTGACTGGAAGTGTGGTCAACCTCCTAAAAATTGAGGAGATAATCAGACTCTAAAGTCCTGAAACATTCCAGCACCTTCAGTACCTTGGACAGTTCCTTCAGTCCTTCACACTGTCTACAGTCCTGAAACATAGCATTTTCAGGACCTTGGACAGTTCCTTCAGTCCTTCACACTGTCTACAGTCCTGAAACATAGCATTTTCAGGACCTTGGACAGTTCCTTCAGTCCTTCACACTATCTACAGTCCTGAAACAT
>NW_013952439.1:771682-792115 GCF_001266775.1 Austrofundulus limnaeus
GGGCGGGGGTGTCTGCCGCGGATAACAGAGCAGGCAGGAGGGGGAGAGGAGGAGAAGAGCGGTGGACTTACTTTTAATTTCATCTGCCTTAGTTGATTTAATTTTTATTGTTTTGTCGTCCTACAGGCTCTGTGACAAAATTAATTTGAAGCTGAGTATTTTTTTTAAAAAATCGTTAGATTACTCTAAAGCAAAATGAGGGAAAATCTGTGTCAATTACAAACATTCTGTTCACGTGAGCAGCTGTCAGTCAGCACCTGTCATCCTCCAGACGCACGATGGAGCGTGTCTGAGCCAATCACTTTTGTAGGCATTGATCAGCTGACTGATTTAAATACATCTTAACATTCATGAGCTACTTTACATTGACTCTTTATGGTTGAATGTGGGCGTGTAGAGGGTAGAACCTGAGGCGGGACCTCGTGCGCAAACTCTGAGGTGAAGCTGTGATTTATAAAGGAAAGATGCGCAGAAACGTGCGTACGTACGGTTTTATAAATCTGAATATTTTTTTTTTTGGCATACGCCATTTACGCCTTTTGGCCGTACGTTCACTTTTAGTATGGTTTCCACGCAATCCTTTATAAATGAGACCCCTGAAACATTCCAGCACTTTCAGGACATGAGACAGTTCCTTCAGCCCTGCACACTGTCTACAGTCCTGAAACATTCCAGCACTTTCAGCACTTTGGACAGTCCCTTCAGCCCTTCACACTGTCTAAAGTCCTGAAACATTCAACACTTTCAGGACCTTGGAAAGTTCCTTTAGTTCATTCATACTAGCTGTTTCCATTGACCATGAAAATGTTCAAATTAAAATTTCAAAATAAATTTGCTTAATGGAAACACGTCATTTTAGAACAAACTTACATTCTTGTGTTGTAACCTCCACAGTTAACAACGTGGGAATGATCTGTTCGGATCACTTTGCCTATTTTCTGGAAATACCGGATCTTGATCAGGTATGTTTATTTTTTATTCATGAGGATATGATTTATTTAAACTGACTGAAACTTTTATAGGTCCTAATTGAGTCTCTGTGTTTGTTCTGAGTAGAAAATCACTCAGATTGTCAATTGCAACATGCTGCCTGTCGCTCAGGTAAGAAATCAGTCTRCTGAGTGAATGTTTTACTCACACTGGCAGTATGCAGTAGTGTGAATAAAACATTCACTTCATTGCACCGAAAATATGAAATAATGATAATCTGATATATTTAACTTAGGTGACCAGACTGGTCCTTCCAAGCATGGTGGAAAGGTATTCACACACAGCAGTGTTTGGAGCTTATGTGATTATGAGGGAACTTATGGAGCTTTCATCTTCTCCTCAGAGGAACAGGACTGATCATTAACATCTCATCTGAAGTGGGTGTCCGCCCACAGCCTTTGTTGGCTCTATACTCTGCATCCAAGGTATTTTTTCTATTTTTACAGTTATTTTTAACGCACGTTCTGCTTACTCATGGTCTTTGTGTTATTTTATTTATTGCAGGTTTTTGTTTCACATTTCTCTCAATGTCTACATGCTGAGTACAAGTCAAAGGGMATCACTGTTCAGGTAAACAACACACATCTTGTTCTAGAAGCCGGTATTTAATCAATAAATCACAATTTGAGCAAACTTTATCTTCATGCTGTTAATCAACAACTAAAACAAATAACTTTCAGCTCTCATGTAACATTTACTGCAAGCCCGGAGCCTTTTTGTGTGGTTTTCCCTGTGTATGTGTGGGTTTGTTTGATGTTTTTCTTCAACATGCTTCCTCAGTGTGTGACCCCACTCATGGTGTCCACCAACATGACCCACAACATGAAGGTCAATGTTTTGGTAAAGAGCGCTGCTGAGTTCGCCCGTGAGGCCATGAACACTGTGGGTCACTCCAGCTACACCAGCGGCTGTTTGTCTCACGCTCTGCAGGTTAGGAGCTACAGCAGAATATAAACTCAACATGTCATCTGCTAAATTTTAATTTATCTCTTTCTATTGTCCTACAGAGCGCAGTGCTCAGGTTCCTCCTGCCTGACTGGCTCCGCATGTCGACATTCTTCATCAGGAAACTGAGGAGCCTTCCAAGCATTACAGTACATGAAAACAAATCCAGTAAAGAAAAGGAAYGACTTGTTTTAAAAGAGGAGTAGCGTTTGTTTTAAGATGACTTAGGTAATTTTAGACTTGTCCTATATGGCTGTACTTTCAATGTTGTTTTATGTTTTTACAATTTCATGTACATTTTTACCAGTTTAACCACTTCTACACACTTTTAGCCATGAAAAAGTTTATCAACATGTTCAGTTCATTCAGATGCAAGATTTAAAGTTCAACAAATATATATTGTTTGCAAATACATTGAGAATTCTAAAAAAAAGTTTCCCTCTCACATCTGCTTCAGCATACTTGTTTTATTATTTTTTTCTAGTCATTTTAGTATTTAACTACTACCTGTTACTTTTAGTTTCTTACTAGCTGTTTGCTCATTTTAGTGTTTAGCCAGCCTTTTGCTACTTTGTTACCCATTTGCCATTTTTCACTTGCCTCTTTTACTTAGTGTTTTGCTAGCCTTTAACATTCAGCTACTGTTTTGAGACTTTCAAGCTAGCATTTGGCTATTTTTTAGCTTTAAGCTAAGCTTTTGCTACTTTTAATGATACAACTGCTACATTTAGCTACTATTGTGCTGTCTTTTGCTACTTTAGATTTTATCTACTGTTTTATACTTATAGTTTCAAGCTAGCATTTTGTTATTTTTAGCTTTAAGCTGTGATCATTTGCTATTTTTATTACATTTAGGAAGCTTTTAAGCTAACATTTCCTACTTTTAGCAACTTAGTTTGCCGTTTGCTGCTTGAGATTTTTCCTACTGTTTTGACACTTTTAGCTTGTAGCTACTATTTTGCTAATTTTGTATGCATTAAATTTAATGGCTTTGAAGGAATTTTTATGGCATTATTTCCTGACAAACATTATTGGAGCCTTAAATTAGCTTTTAATATTCAGTCTAATTAGAAAGCAAAGGATCTGAGCAGCAGCTACAGAATAAAACTGTAAGTCATAGTGGTTTGGTTGTGCAATAGAACAGATCAACGATAACAACCACATATAAACGAGTCATGTTCAGGGTTTTTGTTTTGAGGAAAGAAGATATTTTGGTACTTTTCTGAATCATATAAAGATGATGGCTGAAAAGATAAATATGACACTTGATGYACTGGATGTAATATTTTAGTCTTGGCTCTTTTCTGATGAGTTGTTAGCTCATCCTTTTTGATCAGAATTAAACATTTTCTTCAAACTGAGAACTTACAGCTATTTTCAACAGGTAAGATATTTATCACTCATAAACTTTTTAATGTTGTGTTTGACTATAACCCGCCTCAGATTAGAACTCTTAATCTTATAGTTTCATTTTTTCTACCATTAAGTAATTTTTACAGTCTGTCGTCAGCAGCATAAAAACCTTCAGTATATTTCTTCATGTTAACAAAGACAGCTGACAGTTAGAAAACGCTTGTCAAACTGAAGTCATATATGCAAACAAGTTCCCTTTTTGTGCACATCAAGCAGWAAGACACTGAGCTGCAAAAACAAAAAAAAATATTGCATTGTTTGGAAGTAAAACAATTTTAAAAACAATTAATGATACAGGCAGGATTAAATGCAGAAAAGTGTCCTTTTGCACGGTAAGCAAATTATAAAAAAACACAAAGCAAACATTTTACTATTGAATTTCTAAGACTTACAGTTGGTCACTGTGGGTGGGGGGCCCCCTGGAGTGGCTCAGAGGTTTTGTTTTCAAATTAAAATACATTATTCAGAAAAAACAGTAAAGAATGGTTATAATGCTGCATTTTCATTAATAACCAGGCTTATTCTTGAATGCTTGACATATTGTTATAATGTTCTGGGGTCCGGGGGGTTTGGGGACATGTAACAGATCCTGACAGAAAAGGTTTGAGAACCACTGCTCCAAAGAAACTCAGTTCTTGTCATAAATAATGTTWTGACACATTTATGTATTTAACGGTTGGCCTACTAAGAAGCCAAGCAGGAAGTTACATCAACATAATTCATAACCATAAATGTAACTGTAGCTTGTCACAAAGCCTTTATTCAAAAATAGGAATGTTCCCTATTTAAATACGCAAAGTTCGAGTGGCGCTATCTGAACATAAAAAAATGCAGCAAATAAAAGTATTAAATACTTTAGAAAAGYTTTTTTAAATATATAACTTGAGTTATTTTGATAGCACTTACATTAACACATATTAAGAGTTTGCTCTGTGTACAAAAACAAACAAAGCTCAGAGGTCTGTGTAAGTGACCGTTGTGACCCCATGAATCAATAATGTCGGCCCCAAACTGTTGGTCACGGCTTCCAGCTGAGATAAGTACTGCTGTGATTGGCTGCGGGCCGCTGGAGGCCGAGGTAAATACAGAAAGCGAACGGTAGCCTGTGAGCTGTGCTCCTTCAACATGCAGTTCACCGCTGCCAACATGTCCTCGGTGAGGAGTGGCGCCAGCTCCGCGGAGCGCTCCCCCTCTGGCACGGCGCACCGCTGCACCACCGAGTCCCACGGCACGATCTTTATGGACGCCCTGATCCTCAGCTTCTTCAGCAGCTCGCGGAACGTTTCCTCGTGGACCACCCAGCCCTGATCGCTGGAGCCCGTCTCCACGTTCAGGAAGATCCGCATCTTGGCGTGGCGCCACTTGCTGGACATGTTGAGCACGCAGGCCATCTGCAGCAGGAAGAGRCTGCACACGTCCTGATAGTCGCAGCTGCCCAGCTGCAGCAGGTTGAGAGGCCAAACGTCTATGACGCGCTCGGAGCCATCAGTTTTACTGTCTTTATTCTCCCCCTGCAGCTGGAAGAAGTATCGCCCGAGGCAGACATTTTTGTTCATCTTCAGAGCGTCAGAAATGATGCCGACGTACTCTTCAGGCTGCAACCACCGGGGGCTTTCAACGTGTCGCACAGGGGGGAAATACGCTTGCAAGGAAGGAAGGTCAACCCCGAAATTATATTCCCCCTCACCGTTCTTCCCCACCGATGACTGACAGAAGGCCGAGTCTTGTAGGAAGAAGTCATCAGGAGTGCAGCTGTCATAGAAACCCAAAACCAGCATGTTGGGCTTCATGCCACCTTGGATGAAGATAAACAAAATCAGAGTGCAGAGAAAACACCACGTGCACACAAAGCAGTGTGATCATCTGTGCGGACTGTGGGAAAAGAATGAAAATAATAAAACTTACCGAGTCCTGTGATGCGCAGCAGATGTTGAGTTCCTTGTCTGACTGAAGGAGACAGAGTCAGGTCCACGAAGGCCTTCACGCCCAGTTTATCAACCAGGCTCAGCCAGAAGTTGTACTTGGTCTGGACCGGGTCTGATGGCAGAGAGTCTGAAACACAAAACCGAAAGAGTTAATTTACTAATATTAGAAAATGTTTTATTTTGTAGCTGTAAAACAAACGCAAGATCCGCGGGCCAAATGTGGCCCACCAACATTTTATGTGGCCTGCAAAAGCATCAAAGATGTAATGTATTCAAATAAGTGTATGCTCCTTTAAAGCCAGCATTGACCTTAAACTACGTCCCATGATACATGATGACAAAATAACAACATCCCACCACTAGGTGGAGGTCCACAGGGTTTAAAAGTAGCCATCAGACAGGGAAGTTCACTGTGTATATCTTCATGTAGCTGTACTTTTACCAGATACTTTTGCTGTGGCCCAGTTGTACTGGGAAGTGGGAGTTTCCCACATGCAATGTGTAAATTTAAATTGGAACACCCCTCCAGTGGGAATTCCCTGTCAGAAAGTGGGAGAGTTCAGAACTCAAGATGGCAGCTACTCCCCACAGCTCAACAATAAAACTCTCTTACTTTTACTTTCAATAGTAATTMTTTTTATTTATTTCACCCTTGGTCAGTCGTACACACTTTTGAGTGTTTATAAAAAGGACATGTTGAAACAATGTTTCTATGCAGGAAATACCACGTAGAGCTCGTGAAGTTTAGTGTTTAGTCGAAGTTGAACACATCAAAGGTAATTACAACTGACTCTGAGGGGCCATAATGTGGGCCTTGGTAAAAATGAACTTCATTAAAAAAATTAATAAATAAAAAAGGAAAATGAACTTCAGATAGAAAGAATATATAAAGAGAAAGTAAGAGTTCAAACTGCAGACACTAAGAGCAATTAGATTCAATTATTTTCTGTATAATCCAGTGCTTTTCATAATTTATAACATGCTTCAAATTTACACAACTGATCTAGTTGTAAATGGACATCTACTGGCAGGTATTGCCTAAGAACGCTGCTGAAATTAATCATGTGACAAACGTTTGACGCCACAGAGAAAATATGTTTTGATGGAAAATGGGAGGGAAAGTCAAATCCCATGACCAGGTTTCCAATGATGGTGGTAAATGTGAACTTTCAGTCACGTCTAATAATTCCTGCTGAACCTGCTTGTTTACTGCTTGTGAATTCCCGCTTGTTTGCCTGAATGTGTTACTTCATAACATTAGTGTCATTCTTCCAGGGACATGATGAATCCACAGGTAGATTCCACCTGAATGTCCAAATAATTAAACACACAAGTAGGAGCTTATAGACTAACATTTTAAAACTGAGATCATTTTTAAAATGAATCATAACCCATTAGTTGTGGGTAAATCTGCAAGAAAATGACAGGTGAGGTTTGGAACTTTACCCAGATCTCCCAGCTGAACRTGACCCAAAACATACAGCCCCCCCTTCTTTAGCTGGTTCACGAACAGGATGAGCTGGCAGGAGGAGCGCGGGTTGGACACCATCAGCAACACCTGAGGCCTCCAGAACTTCACGTGGTCTTTCCTCACGTCCAGCATCAGCAAATACTTCCGCACCTAAACCACAAAGAGACGGACAGGTGGAGGAAAACAAAATGCCTTTTCTGTAAAACAGATTGTGAACGCTGAGAGCCATGTTACAGAATGAACTGTAAAAGCTAAAAACAAGCAGAAAAGGAGCAGAAATGCAAAAACTATTGMTTCAACTTAAAATAGAAAAATGTTAGCAAAGAGCTAAATCCAGCTAAAAATTAAAACTAGCAATTAGACCTATAGGTTTAACTAATTATATTAGCAAAACATCARAAAAAATGTAAAAATAGCTAAACTGAAGGTAAAAGCTATAGGCAACACTTGTTAAAAGCTAAAATGAGCTCAATTGTAAAATTTGAGTTAGCAAACAGTAACAGAGCTAACATAAGCAAAACTGCAGCTAGAAGCTAAAATTAGAAAGACTGCATCTAAAAACTAAAACAAAATGGTAAATGGTAAATGGTAAATGGTACTGAACTTATAGAGCGCTTTTCAAGTCCCTCMGGACCCCCAAAGCRCTTTACACTAACAGACATTCACCCATTCACACTCACATTCACAAAAGGTAAAAACTATATGCAAAACAGTAACTAAAAGCTACAGTTAGAGTGTAGATTAACGCTCTAAGTAAAATTGTAGCTGAAATCTAAAATTAGCATCCAGATCTAAAAGCCTAATTCATCAAAATAGCAAAACATTAGAAAAACGCTTGAATTTGCTAAACTAAAGGTAAAAGCTAAAATGACGTAAACTGTAGAACATATATTAGCTGAGTCATCGTTTATTCAGACAATAAATAAACAAAGTAGTGGAGGACATGTTTGATTTGTACCTGGTGGAAGATGAGAGCCTGGCTGATGTAGCCCCAGCTGCTGGTGGGCGATCKGTAGTGGAGGAAGAGCAGCAGCAGGAGCAGGAGGACGATGCTGCCTGACGAGTACACGGGGTTAATGACAAACATCATGACCAGACAGCTGAGGATCCCAAGCAGGCAGGTGTGCCACGAGAAGAACTGGAAGGTTGGTCTGCTCAACACAAATGACGACAATCACATCAAGTTTTACATACAGCATATTTATATTCTAATATACAACAAACAAACTGACAACAATCCATCTTCATACCTGAAGTTTGGTGCAGACGCCCACTCCAAAGCCAAACAGGCCAAATCCACAGCAGCGTAGGCAAGCAGGTAGAAGACAGTCACCAAACCAGCCACAGCGTTGAGCTGCCCTGCAAACACCACACACTGACACACAAACAAACCGTCCACAAAATGAGCTCAGGTGGGAAACTAACGTTATCTGGAAACGACAGGACTTTGTGGCGCAGAAACGGACCTGTGCCAGGCCCCAGGTGTATAGCACCGCCACCCAGGGATTCCCAGAGTTTGAGGTGATGGCGGCGGGAGCCAAGGGTAAACCTGTGGAGAAAAAAAAAAGTTTTTTTTTTTTTAAATCACTCTACAGTGGCGGGCATGGTACTGCTAATGAGCTAACAGCTAATAATGTTTTGATTAGCAAATTWGTCTTAGTAATTAATTAGTCTCAAATTTTTAGCAAAGCTATWTTTTWGTTAGTGGACTATGAGTTAGGAAAGCTAACKTTTTGGTTAGCTGTGCCCACCACTGTCAGTCAATGTACAAAAACAAAAGGCACAAAGAATACGATGCCTGACCAAAAAGATGATCCACGGCAAGAGCATGGAGGATGCGGGAAGCTCCGATCATGGCGCACATCGCAGCTGACAGGGAAGCACAGTATATTCCTACAGTGACCAACGGTGGCCATAAGCTGATTCGCTGAAAAAAACCATAGTCTTGAACCAACAATGTCCTAAAAAAAAAAAGAAACAAATACAGGATTTAATAGAACCAAAGCTGCTGTTCAGAATAAATAAAAGTAGATGAAGGTACTGAGGTGATATGAGACCTGTCACATGTAGCGCTGGCCAAGATGAAGAGGAGTACGTAGACTGTGAAGGTGTAAATGACAGCTATGATGGTGCCCTTAGGGATGGATACACTCGGGGTCTTCAGCTCCCCTTCAGACATGTTAGAAACCGGAGAAAACATGTCTGTGAGCAGCTTTATATGTGGAGTTCCTGTTTGTACCCTCACCTTACTGCAGGGCTATTCAACTAGCGATGACCCCCTACCCGCCAGAAAAAAAAATACAAATAAATAATACTTGTATACATGTTTTACCTATAATTATTACTCACGTTTCCCCCCTCCCCCTGGGAATGTTCAGCCCCTAAGCTATGGACTTACCCCGGCGAAAATTGCATGATTCCTTTGGAATTTTTAATGGGCGTGGCCAAATGGCTCGACAGCGCCATTTAACGTGAGATAGAGGAACTGGTAAGTCCCAGAGAGCTGAAAATCAAGACATAGGTAGATCTCCCCAAATCAAGAAAAAAGTCTCTTGGAGGTATGCCCTAAAACCAACAGGAAGTCGGCCATTTTGGGTCAAGAGAYTTTTTTTCTTGATTTGGGGAGATCTACCTATGTCTCGAATTTCAGTTCTCTAGGACTTACCAGTTCCTCTATCTCATGTTAGGTGGCGCTGTCGAAGAGTAACTGGCATATGGAGTGATTTAGTTTAATAGCCCTGCCTTATTGTGTCTCTGTTTTTTTCCAGAAATATCTAGTAAGTAAATCTGTTAGTCTTTTCCTGTTAAAGATTACTAATTACAAATAAATCCACCTGACATGTTGGCTCCAGCCATGATCCCTGTGCAGCTGGTGAACATGACAGCAAACACAGTAGCGAAAGACATGACCGAGTTGGTGCTATAGTCCAGAGAATAGTCAGCTGAAAACAAATAAAATGCTAAGTTTTTATAAATGTATACAGAAAGTGTTATTCAGCAATAAGCTATCATAACTTTACAAGCAACATTATCGTAACTGATCACAACTCACAGCCCAGGTTGTTCCTCAGCGTGGTGGCGCTGTAGCCCGTGTAGCTGGCGTTGTAGCGATGGGTTTGGTTCCCAGGTCCCTGATGAACAATGATGAAGGTTTGAGGTTTGACTGCCACAGAACTGATGAAGATGGACAGCAGAGACACTGTGACCACCAGCAGGATGGCGAAGGCGGTGCGGGAGTAGATGTGGGCGCCCACCAGACACACGATGAGACACAGCAGAAGGATCACTGTGGAGTACAGAACCGTGTACCAGTACCCCTGAGGAAGCACCCGCACCCCCTCAGACACTGAGGACTCTGAAACAGGCAGAAGACTTCAGCTGTGAGGGATGTGTGAAAAAGCTACTAAAAAAGCTAAAACAGAGGTGTTAAAGCTATAAAAATAACTAGAACACAAGTTAACACTAATCAAAATGCTAAGTAAAAGTTAAAAATTACAAAAGATGAGCTAAAAGCAGCAAAAAATTAGCTAAAATTAGCAAAAGGCCAACTAGAAGACAAAGTAGCAAAGAACTAGCTAGAAGCTAAAACAGTAATTAAGAGTTTAAAGTAGCAAAAGCTAGGTAGAAACTGAAAGTGGTACAAGTCTAGCTATAAGTAGAAAAGGAATAGTTAAAAGATATAATTAGCAGAACTGTAGCTAAAAGCTACAACTTAACAAGAAACTAGCTAAAAGCTAAAAGGTCATAGCAAACATTTACTGAATATACTGAACAAGAATGGCTAAAAAAATCAGGAAGTATGCAAACATAGTTAGATTGCACAAATAAATAAAAACAAAAACAAACAAACAAAAAGAAAAACAACAACAAAAACAAGTAGAAATTGAAATAATTAAAACGTAAACAGGGACAGAACTTACCAGGATCTGCACCAAATACATTGAGAATGGCCTCCACAAGACCCAGAACATACTCTCCACATGCAAACACTTTGGCCATGTAGAACATCAAACCAATGCTGCCTCCAAACTCAGGTCCTAAGGACCGGCTTATCATATCTGATTTCATTTATTAAGGTGAATTAACCAGCTGTCATCAGCCAAAATGTATATAAAATCCAGCTTAAATCCAGAAAGAACCCATTCATCTGATAAGGATACAGTAAGCTCCTCCACCCTGTATTGCCCCGTTGGTGGAGATGGCACAGATGGACAGTATTGTCAGAGATATGATGGTGTAAGCTACAACAATCATTAGAAGACCCTGCAGCAGTCCTGCGTGACCCACCACGAACCCTGGAGACGAAGAGAAACCAACATGAGCCACTTTAGCACACGAGGAGTTTTTATACGTCTGTAGTCTCCAAACGAAGCTCCACACACCTGTTCTCAGAAACAACACAATGCTGAACATGGAGAGGATGGTCGGTACCATCACCCCGAAAAATGTGTTCAGCCTTCGGGGGTTCTGGGTTGGTTCTCCGGGGCTGGGGTCCTGGGTGGAGTCTGAGGCAGCGCCGCATGATGTCAGAGTCAGACCACACACACCTGAGGTGATCAGAGGCGTGCGTTCGTTCAGCATGGCTGAAGAGAGGGGAGCTCCGGGTGACCCCGTGAATAAGAAACCCTTGAAGGACAATGACAAAATTCGATTAGAAGTGGTGGACGTGTCTCTCTAAAAGAAAATCAGCTGTAGATGCACACCCAAAGATTACTTTGAGTTTCAATAAAATGGGCCCATTGATTCAGATATTTAGAGAACAGACAGACAAACATGAAAGGCAATCATGACTTTTATGACAGCAGGTGAAAAAACATTGGGACAGAGCAGRAAAAACAATAAGATTGATGAATGTCGTAAAAAACGTTCAGGAGGAACATCTCTACGTTGAGTCTCGTGGCAGAAAATATGTTTTAACATGAAAATTAATATCCTTGAAAAGATTCAAACAGGGTTAGTAGCTCCAAACAGAGGCGTTGTGATCTCTGGGCCCTCGAGGCAGCTCAGCATCAAAATAGAGATGATTCTGTGATGGAAATCTCTGCCTGAATAACAGTCAGTAAATGCAGCTCGTTGTATCTTTGAATCCCTCATAAAATTATTTAAACACGCAATGAAAAATATAAACGCAAACAAGACAAAGAAATGCTGCTGTGTTTTATGTGCGAGAGCTCATTTAACACAAAACAGAAGGCAGTCATAAAGTTGGACAAATTAAAACTTTTAGAACTTTTATTAGGACATTATGGACACACTGTGCCTCGCACAATASAGATAAGAGACTGTAACATTTAAATGATCTTTCTGCAGTCCCACTTTTATAATAATCCAAGCTKCCTAGCTAAAATGGTGAGAAGGGGTTAACTGCGGAATCAAAGTGGGCGTGTCACAAGAGCGGGCGTGTCAAAAGCATAAACACTGTKGGCTACGAGGCCTACATGACGGTATCCTTAGACCCTGCTTGACCTCTTTACAGCCTGACCCTGACCCCAACACTAAGGTTAACCAGGAGAAATGTGACCCAAGTAGGGTTCCCCAGAAAAAGTGGTGCAGTACAGTAACGCCCCTTTTGTTCTTGTCCAATCAGGTGGTGCCGTACGGTCTCAACCCTTTTTTGCTTGTCCAGTCAGGTGTGTCCCTTTAACAAAGTCCGTCAAATCAGGTATGTCGCTTTAGAATCGCCTTTCCTTGTGACACGCCCACTCATCCGCAGAGACCCCTACTTGAAAATGGTAGCTTTGCTAATGGAAAGCGTGAAAAAATTGCTAAWGCTAAACAGCTAAACAAGTGCAAAAAACGTTGTTAACTAAAGTTAACATTAACAGCTAACCGCTAAGATGACTGTCACTCAGTCTGCTTCTTATGACTTTGTCTCCTTGGAGCTGAAGACYGGTGGGACTGATACAAACCTGTTGATGTTAGTTTTTTGGCAAAACCCATAAAYCTACTTAACCCTACTGTTATTTAGACCTCTATGCCAAAACCTAATTTAGTCCAAGATAAGTGGTCTGCTAACTATTTTCAAAGTCARAGAAAAAGCTAATCTGCTAAAGGCTAAATTAGCTGAACCATGCCTACCACATGGCAGTAGATAAAAACATTTATATTTTTAACTTCTGATTGTTCAAAAATGATGTTTGTATTAGATCTATGACAGTGTTTTACAAAGTATGGGCCGCCAGGGGGTGCTAGGGGGTCTCAGATTTATTTTTGCTTTTTTTTYTTATCTTCCCTCCAGCTTTCTAATAAATTAAATCCTTATCGTAAAATGGAATCTGGTTTTCAATCCTTAGTTTAAAAAAAGATTTTTAATTTATTTTGTTTTCTTCTTCTCTTCAACAGTGTAAGTTGCTATGTTTTTGTTTTTTTTTTACACTTGGGCTTGCAAGGTGGGGTTCCCCGGTGGGAAGCTAATGCTATTTGGGGGGCCATGACATGGAAAAGTGGGAACCCGTGGTCTATGAGGTTCTACTAAAGATATATAAAGCATAAATAAAGCGCCCCCACCCCCCGGTGCTCCTGGTTATCAGTTTGTCCCAAAGCCTTTTTTCTTCGTACAACTCAGTATGTTGATGTCACTCTTCTCCAAAGTGTTTTTGTCACGTTTTAATGTTCTGAACTCTAGTGCACATTATTGCTCAAGACAATGAGCCCCGGGACAAGCTGTGAGTCAAGCTCGTGTCTCATGAGTCTGAGCAAAAAAAAGTTCACACTAGATGTTGGTATTTTTCAAGTCAGCTGATTCACAGCAGCTCGTTTGTTTTAACATGGGGGGGGGTCATCTCAGCTGTGCTACTTTTTGAGCAGGTTGTCCTCTGTATTCTGTCTCAGAAAGGACATTCTTTCATCTCTGGAGCAGGTGAACCACTCAGCTACAAGAATCACATGATGAAGAACACAAAGTAGGACACAGCAGAGCCTGACAGGGCATGTAAGTGGGGGCCGCACCCAAATCCAGTACTGGGTCTTGTTTACTGAAGATGCTGGCACTATTAGGACACAGCTGAGGAAAGCTGAAGACATAATGTAAATGTGTTTTTCACAGATGTTACTGACTCACAAAATGGGGCCTCGTGCTAAGCTTTTCTTAGYAGTTTCAAACGAGAAGGTTTGGGTAAAAAACTAWAGACATCTGTATTGTCCTGCTTTTACTTCCTCTATTGTTGATGCTGTAAATAGTGCTGATAGAGGATGTTAGTGATGCACTGAATTTATGCTGCTGCTGCTGCTGCAAGGCCCCTCTGATCCACCCTCCCCCCTGGGTCGCTAAAGTGCCAAAAACACACCTAAAGTGACATTACAGTCACTTGTGTCAAACTATTTACACCTTTAGAAAAAGTAGGAAAGCTTTAGCTAAATCAAAACCTTTAGCCAGTAATGATCATGGTTCTGCTAACCAGATAACAACAGGACTAATGTTTTTTTTAGATGTCAAAGTTTTTTTTTTTAATAAAAGCCTTACTGAAGAAACGGTAAATGGCCTGAGCACTTTATCTAGTTCCTACAGACTCCAAAGCGCTTCACACTATTCACCCTTTCATTGCGGCCACAGCTGCCCTGGAGCACAGAGAGGTGAAGCTGACATGAACAGGTGCTACTGGGCCCTCTGATCACCACCAGTAGGCAAGGTGTGTGAAGTGTCTTGCCCAAGGTCACACTGATTGAAAAGGATGGAACCAGGGTGAACTCTTGATTTAAGGTGCAGAACAAAATTATAACTATGACTAAAAAGTGTAACTTTTGAAGYGTGCCAATGTTATGTTAATGTGTTAACTAGCTAACTACTTACCTAGCTATGTAATTAAGTAGATAGGTAGATAACCGTATGATACTGCTAATCAGCTAACAGCAGAACTAATATTTAGTTTAGCGAATTAGATTTTCACTAATGTTGACAACTGATAGCAGACCAATTAGCTTTGGATAAATTAAGTTTAACTTTAAATCCGCTGACAGCGTATTCACAACATCACCAGGAGCTTCATGTATCAACGGTGTGTACACACAACAACCTTGCGTACGCCATTTTCCACTGAAATGACCGTGGAAATGAGCGAAGCCCCACGCCGACTCCAGGGCTGGCGTACGCACGTTTCTGTGGTTCTGGTTCCATTGGCGACACWTAGAGGTGATTCTGAGAAACTGTTCATGATGTGAAAATGATCATTGTTCACAGCAGACACACATGATCGACAATCAGTACAATCCACATGGACGCAGTTAGATAAAGAACGCCGCAAAGTTGTGCCAAAAATACATTTACCAKGAATGGATTCAGCCTTACTGGAGGATATAATAAATAGTGTAACAGCAGAGCGTGYATTTTAAACTGAATTTTATGATCCACATGATGACTGGATCATCAGCTGTTTTCAGGAATAATCCTTTTTCAGTTTGGAACTGCGGCACGCTGGGAGAGTAACGCAGCGAGGGGCCATGCGCCTGAGCCACGTCATGCCCAATGGAACGTCTCATCCATGATTCTGACTCTCCAACAYCACGTCACGTCATGAAAACTCAACTGAGGCGCAGAGACTCGTTTCTTTATATCAGCTATTAAAGAAACCAATATCTATGTTCTACCAAACATCTGTGTTTACAGCAATTATGGTAATAAACTCGTGCGTAATGTTACTATTTCCAGGAATGGATGGATGCGCCGGTTGCGCACCACAGCGCGCGCACACGCAAAYACCGACACACAATCACTCGTTCTTTGCGTGACAAACATATTTTAGTCCATTTGACTTATAGGTTAGTGTTAGCTTCAAATGTTTTTTTTTTTTTACATTTAGCCAGGTATCATAAAAGAAGCTATTCAAAGTTAGCAGAGAAAGCTAACTTTTTGGTTAGCTGTGGCCACTGGCTTTAGCATTCCCTGAAGGAATGATTCATTACCTGAACTCTATATCTGTATAATTAACTAAGGTGTAGCCAGTTTTGTAGTGGCTAATTTGACTTAGCCTYAGCTGCTATCTTGAATTAGATTGTTTCCAAATATAACAAAAGAYAAGATAGAATTAGATTGTTTTCTTTGTAGGTATACATGATCATTTCCTGAAACTTTTGTAAAAATATGTTCAATGGTTCAGAAGATATTTTTGCTCGCAGAGTTTACTTCAAATGTTACGCACAGTTTCACACAAAGATCTCACAATCTGTGAGCACTCAGAATGTGTGTTGGGGGTCACGCTCAACTACGACCACATAGAATTTAGGTCCGTATCTGCAAAATCTATTGAATTAGAATTTTTATTTATTTATTTATTTATTTATTTATTTATTTATTTATTTATTTGTTTGTTTGTTTGTTTGTTTGTTTGTTTGTTTGTTTGTTTGTGAAGTCTGTTGTGGCCATCTTGAATCAGGCTGACAAAAGTTAATCAAGTAGTACATCTGAGAATTCAAGTTTTAATATTTTGTCCAGTGGTATACATGAGATATTTTGCTAACAGAACACGCAGACATAGGCAATGCGTTATCGTCCATCGTTTTTCAGCTGYGGGCAAAAAGAAAGTTTCCAGTTTGTCTGGTAAAATAATAATAATAAAAAAAAAACTAGAGCGTTTACGCAGAAGTGCTACTCAGGAAGTTGCTCCATCCCCCCACCGGCTGTGTTATCTATGAATAAAACCATGTCGACTACATCCAGGATTTTTAATTGAGCATCCTGCGACACGTGCACGCGCACGCACACACGGATGAAAAGCTTACCTCTGTCCGAACTTCTCCCGTCAGTTCCACTCACTTCCTGATTACAGACCAAACTGGTTTTCTGGGGTTACGCCGCTGCTGGGGGCTGTTTGTTTTGTTATCGAGGCCGTCCCGGMTCAAACAGGCAGCGGACTGGACACCGAACAGTCCGGATGTGACCGCAGCAGACCGGCCGAGTAGAGCTTCACCGCTCCTCCCCTCCCGGACTGACGGATGCTGGGCAAAAGATGTGGGACTGAACAACAACATATGAACCGGGGCACGCCTCGTTCCTTTCTTGTTATTTGTTCAAAAAAAGTCACGAGAGAGCAGCCAGAGGCCATGTGACTCGTCCTAGGGGCGGGACCAAAATATAACGTCACACACATCTGAGCCAAGGTGCTGTTGGCTGAAATAACCACGCCCCTAAATTACAGTTCTGTCAAACATGAACACGTCACTCAGCGATAAATGTCCTCCAACAGGGGAACAGCGTTAGAAAATATAGTATTAGATAATGAAATACACATTCGCGATTTTATATTAGTAAAAGCACTAAACTGAGCTGACTGATGTAAAGTGTGGCGGTGAATGACATGCAATATCASCTTTCGCCGCAAGAGGTCACTGTTTCACAAACAAGTCTTCACAGCTGCTGAATCAATTTATTTATTTTTACAAATATTTAGCATCTATTTTGAAATTGCGCCTCACTTTTCAAAACATAAATAGCAGACTAATACAGATATCACATAACATTGTTCTTTTCCATTTTTTTACAATGTTTACTGGTGTGCAAACTTTCCAACACTTCTTGCATTTTTTTTTTTTACTTCAGTTAAAGTAAGTATAGGTGAGGTGTACAAAAAAGTACAAAAATAAACTGAGTAAGTGTTACCTAGAAACAGGGGTGTCACTCATTTTCACTGAGGGCTACATGAGCATTACGTTGGCCCTCAAAGGGTCATTTGTAATTAACTTTGATTAGTGTTAACCTCAACTAAACATGAAACATCACGTTCCTCGTCTCATTGCTACAAGCATCGCTAACAAACTTTAACAGAGCTCTATGTGGTATTTCCATCATAGTGTCTTATAGACACTGAAAAGCACAGCTGATGAATACTTTTGAATCTTTGTTTCATGGGTTAAGTAATCAAAACATGCAAAAAATCTCTTTATTGCCTAAAACATTTCAAGTTTACCCTATAACTCCTACTGATTGTACTTTTTGAATCTAATAAAAATGTCAAGCTACCAAATACAACAAAAATATTCACTGTATTTAATAAAAAACCTTCTGTAATATTGCATACTGAATTTGTAAAAGCAAGAAGCTCACGTTGTTTTAAAAAAGTTAAATTAAATCATGTTCCACATTAAATCCATTCAGCTCAATCAAAGCAGCAGGTATTGATGAGGGGATTACAGGATGTTAACGGACGCCCCTGTGGATTGAACAAATGTCACAGAGGATCTAATCTGAGGGGCTGAACCACCTGCTCTTACTGATGACAGAAATTAAAGAAAAATCAACCTCATTTTGTACATTTCAAGCTTGTAAATTATGTTAAAGTATGTGACCCTGAAAGGAAGAAGCAGCTTAAGGTAAAAGATGGATGTTATGACAAAATACACCTTAAAAGGGAAATTATTGGTATAGCATCAAACAAACTTGTTATATTTACACAATTAAATATTTTTATGCTTTACAATAAATGTCTTAGTAGATCATTACAACTAAATTACAGATTTTTTTAAACATAATGATAAATTTGAACAAAGATATTGTTGCAAAAACAATGGAATTCCTGAAAAAAGCTGTTTTTTTACACACTGAAAGCTGAATGTCACATTAAATAAACGGTCAAATGTCACTTTACCAAATGTAAAGTTCAGCAGGTTTATATTTGTATCTGCAGCAACATTAACCACATTATTTTCCCAATTTTTCATTTTTAATATTTATATTTAAACAGTTTGCCTAAAATAATTAGATTCTTTTTTATATTTCTGATTGTTTTGAGGTATAAAATGAAGAAAAACAGTTTATTCTTCAGCTACAGTTTGATCCACACATAACCCAGACAGATAAAAGTGAACATGTGAGGACCTGTGCTGATCTGCACACAGGAGCCTCAAAAGGATCAGTTTTTATGAAGAGTGGAAACAGAAAGTCTTCAGTTTCTATTGTGCTACTTCTCAAAGCAAACATTCCTGTTTGATCACACAACTTAAAGTAATATATAAACACTAAAGCATCATTATAACCTTTCAGTAAATATTTTTTGTTCAGGCCTCACAACTTTGAAAAAGGAAATAATAATTAAAAAACATTAAAACTTAGCTATGTTTGTTTTCTCATTGCACGATGGATCAGTGGTTAGCATTAATGCCTCACAGCAAGAAGGTCCTGGGTTCAAATCCCCAGTTCAGATCTGGGATTTTTCTGTGCAAGGTGTACCTGTGCTTTTTGTGCTTGTGTGGGTTTTCTCTACTCTGGTTTCCTCCCACAGACCAAAAACATGTAGACTACAATAGATTGCCTCATCCAGACCTCCTAATCTGTGAACTCAGTGAGATTTGCCTGGTTTAATAAGGGTCACTTATGGTTCTCCAAAMAGCATAAAGACATAAAGGAGGAAAGATAACAGAAGAGGTGAGTGAGGCTTACTTTTTAGACGGCGTTTCTGCCTCTCGTTAAGGAGTGGCAGATGTGTGGTGACCATAAATGTGCCACTAACATCTCTTTTGATCTTTTACAGTTTATACAGCAAATTGTAGGCGTTTGGTTTTAGCTCAGAGAATTACAGAGTAAATATTATGTCCTGTAGCTGTTCTTTGTAAAATGTCTTCAGAAATGCTTTATTTGTTGTTAGTTTGATCATCAGTTTGTTGTCAGGTCTGAGCTGATAGTCCTCAGTCTGCAGAGAGAGGGAGGAGGCAGCCAGAGAGAGGAAGGAAACGAGGATAACGTCACGAAGACTCGGAGTAAAAAAAAAAAAAAGAAAAAAAAACGGGCTGAATCGTGTTTAATGGACGGTGTTTGACGCGGGCCGGAGGAAAAGAACCGAGGCCCGAACTGCATCTCTTCCACACCCATCACCGGACCAAGATGTTCCTGCTGAGGAGCTGAAGAACAGGAGCCGAAAATATATAAATACATATATTTTTCCTGAGCGGAAACGGGAAGCTTCACGTTTCATCTTTTCTTCTCCTCCTCCCGGAGCTTCAGCAGCAGCAGAGAAATGGAAATGTGTGGAGCCTTCCTCCTCCTCCGTTCGCCTGTTTACTGAAGCCTTTTAATCGTGACATTTATATTTATTTTTTCTCCGAATCGGCCCTGAACTGCAMCCCTTCCCACCCCTCTTTTTTTAATGCGTGAACCGGGCTTTGAACCCTCCACGGCTCGGGGACGCTGCTGTCAGAGTGTTTGAACCATCGGGAGAAACTAACAGGTAGCCTCCCTTTCCTTCACCGCAGCCTGTCGGCGTTAAGATGGCGATGATTTGCCTTCATTTAGACCCAAATGTGTGCAGCTAGACCCGCTTTTTTCACACCCCAGCTGATCAGTGGCCAGCCTTCTTCAATGCAGTAAAGTACCTCCTCCCATCCTTTCTCATCATCTTCATCATCATCATCTGCCACCTTTTGCTGCTGTTTTTTATTATTATTATTATTTCAGGCCTGCATGTTCATCCATTATCTATCATACATGCAGTGGCTGAAGGCTCTGCAGCTGTGGCCATTACACATCAGACCACATCCAAACAGGGCCACCTCCAGAAAACTGGGGGGCCCAGATGGTGGCTGGCACTGGGGTGGCACCAGAATCAAAAGCCCAAAATGAATTTGCAGGAGTTTTGCACTGTGGTCATAGAAACATAAGCTGTTTTTTAAAGACTGGTTAATTTAGGATGATTTTACATGTTAGCTTTGTAGAAATCTAAGTGCTGTGTGTGTGTGTGTGTGTGTGTGTGTGTGTGTGTGTGTGTG
>NW_013952439.1:795776-802964 GCF_001266775.1 Austrofundulus limnaeus
CCCTTTTCCGGCTCAAGACCATGGCCTCGGATTTGGAGGCACTGAGCCTCATCCCGGCCGCTTCGCACTCGGCCACGAACCACTCCAGCGAGTGCTGCAGATCACGTTCCGATGAAGCCAACAGGACCACATCATCCGCAAAAAGAGAGTTTCTCATCCATCAACTTCATTTTCCAGTTTGATGCAGCTAAAATGCATTTTGAGCATCTGTCTGGACTCATCCAGGCCTGAACTCTGCTGCTGCTCCCCTTCTTCCCCTCTCCTCCTCACTCAGCTTGTCTTCTTCTCATTGGCTAAATGAGCAGCTGTGCCAGTTAGACTGAGACCCATGAACCACCTTTTTTTGGCCTCCATTAGTGCTGTGGGATCCATCTGGTCGCTGGTCCCCAGAGGTTGAAGTGGTCTACAGTAGCTGAAGTCTTCCTCGCGGTGCAGTGCGATACCGTTAGAATCCCTGCAGTTATGTAAATCCAGGCTGAATGTTTGAATGTGTAACCGGGCTTCTACCAGGAACAGAAAGTTCTGCTTCAGCTGAAATCGTACTGTGACACGGGGGCCTGCTGGCTGCGGTCAGATCAGACAGGAGATCAATGAGGACGACTCTGTCCAGCATTAGTTTGACGGATCTGCGTCGCTTTAAAGGCAGCTCAGTCGTTACAGATTATCCTCCCCTGCCCCACCTCTCATAAACAGATTACAAGTGTTTTTCTCACTGTGGGCTCACAGATTAAAATGTGTGCTTTTATTTAAATATTTATTTCTCCAAACCAAGTGGGGAAATGTATTTAATGTAAAGGATTTTACCTAATTGAATGATATTTTTTAGATTAGTCAACCACTGGATTACTGGATTATGAAAGCATGAAATTATGGTAATCCCAAACAAGTGGGACTTTACGTAATTTATGCCCATTTATTTATTTGCCTTTTCATACCTGTTTGGACTGGTTGAGGGAGCAGGTCTCAGGACTAGAAGAGAACATGTCCCCCCACAGCTGCGTGGGCAAAACACTAAGAATTAAAGCTATCAAAGTTCATTTTATAACCAGGCGTTTGATTACATTTAAAGGGATAGTTTGGATCTTTAGAAGCAGAGGTTCTGTGGAAATGTTAGGAACAATTAATATGTTACCTGTTGTAGATAGCAAAAAGTTAGCTTTGCTAACTTAAAACCCACTAACTAATAGGTTGTGGTCAAACAGCAGTACTAATTTTTCATTGACCAAATTTACCTTTTCAGTAACTCTGAAACCTGTCAGCGGACCAATTAGCTTCCTCTTAATWAGGTTTTGCAAACTTTAGATCYGCTAACAGCTAACTAACAAACTAACATCAACAGGTTTGTGTCGTCTAAGCAGTTAGCAGTTGGTCAACATAAATTTAACAAAACAAACAAAATAAATCTTTCATTGTCAAAGWCTGTCAGTCAGATTCTGATGGTTATTCCTGCTCTCTGATCAACAGGTGAACGCTCCAACAAATTCCAAAAATGAGTGAGCTGGAGCAGCTTCGTCAGGARGCCGAGCAGCTTCGGAGCCAGATAAAAGTAAGTTTTTACACATGGTTCACATTAATATTCTGACGTTTATACTTGGTTTACCAACTTTTATTTTATGTCCATTAGGATGCTAGAAAAGCATGTGGAGACTCAACACTGACGCAGGTAAACACTACTGAAACATGTCAAGTCCTGAGACAAATGTTTGCCATTTTKGGAGTTTCATTTTAATTATCACTGCTTAGCCCTTCAGTCTCACAGAACAACTTTTAAAATAAAAATTGTAGTAAAAGTTTTTTTTTTTTACCTCACTTAGATCGCTGCTGGTTTGGATCCTGTGGGGCGGATTCAGATGCGAACGAGACGCACCCTCCGGGGTCACCTCGCCAAGATCTACGCCATGCACTGGGGTTCAGACTCAAAGTGAGAGTCCACAGTAACTGTCAAATCAAATAATGRCTTTCCAGAACTGAGTTAATAACTCTCTTACAAGCTGTAAAAATGACTGAATTATAGTAATTWATGTTTGCTTGGTTTGAACCGGTTTGAATTTTCTAAGAGACACACACACTTTTAAATCATGTTAACATTTTATTATAGCCAGGTGTTTATTTGGACAAAAGTAACAGTTAAATGTCCGTGTTTTTCTCCTCTTCTGTCTGCAGGCTCCTGGTTAGCGCCTCTCAAGATGGCAAACTGATCATCTGGGACAGCTACACCACTAACAAGGTGAAGTGTGTGAAAATKYTTCTGCCATGAGCTCATTAGTGCGCTAACTTGTCTGGACTAGATGTGAGAGTTAAAACCTWACAGACTGACTTCAGCCACACTGTGACGTATCAGAACATTAAGAAACATGATATTTATGGTTTTACCCTTTGATTAGTGCAGAACTGGGTAAAAAGTCTAAAAGGTGCAGGTGGACAATAATATTTTTGTCTGTGGCTGTTTGCTAGCAAAATATCTTAACTACAAGAKGGATTTTAAWGAAACTTTTTGAAAATAGCTGGAAGTACGTGTAAGTATAACAAAACACTTGCAGATTGGATTCCAACAACAGATTATACGAGCTAATACTTATAAGGCAATATAGCGTTGGTGCTAGCGCAAAAGCTAACAGGCTAAGCTGAGGTTCTTCTTCCATGAAGCAGCTCTGTTGTCCTCCATCTATATTTTCAGTTACAGGCTGAGTCATTTCTACCTTMTCCTCTCTGTCAACGCTCTCTGGTTTCATTTTAAAAGTCAATCGTCAGATATTGTCTGAGATTAACCTTCAGGGTGGATATAGCTCGCTCACACTTAGGACCTATCACGTCATCATTTACCCAGAATTCTTTGTGTGTAAATAAAATGGCTCCATCCGTGTTAAAAATTTTTTTTTAAATTTTACAAAACTAAACAGCCTACAGTATTTTTACAGTCTTTATTTTACAGTTAAAATAAATGTTTATCAAATAAAGTCTAATGTTACAACYAATCAGGGATCCCTTTAAGAAAAACGGGGGACAAATAAATAAATCCACCTTGTTTATGCTAATCTTGCTCGCCATCATACATCTCAGTCTACACCAAGCCACGCCCACATACACTTACGCTGGAGGCACATTMCTGCACGTTCACCCTTATTGGCTGAAGCCTGAGGGGGCGGGAMAAGATGTCTGTCAATCACTCTGCACCACGAATGAACAGGGCTGTGAAAAGTGAGCTCTTTGGACAGACTCTGGCGTTTTTAGCAGTTTTGTTGTAAATTTCACAAAAAGTGATACAATATTATCTACCTGTGTTTATTAGGTATTTTAATATTTCTATTGTAAATACAAGGGAGGACTCAGCCCTGTTAACGTTTCATGAGATTCTTTTTCAAGGTTTGAAGCAAAATGACTACAACTCCGTCATTTCTCATCTTAAGATGACCTCTCAGTTCAAACCTCGGTTCGGGCATATAAAATGGTGTCAACAGATGAAGCATTTTGTTTTACAGTTTTTTTCCCCCCTCAGATACACGCCATCCCCCTGCGCTCCTCCTGGGTGATGACCTGTGCGTACGCCCCCTCGGGGAACTACGTGGCCTGCGGAGGCCTGGACAACATCTGCTCCATTTACTGCTTAAAGACACGCGAAGGCAACGTCAGGGTCAGCAGGGAACTACCTGGACACACAGGTGAGCACYTGGCTCTCAGCCACATCCGTCCAGTGTTCCACGCTTCCTTTGACACAATTTTTGACAATTGAGTATAAACATGTAAGATACTTTTGTTTTTTGTCCTAAACGCATCCCTCACCTGACCGTCTCTGTCCTCTCAGGTTACCTGTCATGTTGCCGCTTCATCGATGACAATCAAATCATCACAAGTTCCGGAGACACCACCTGGTGAGTCCCGTCGTCACTCTGCATCAGYGCGCTCTGCAGGGGGCGCTTTAACCAGTTTCCTCTCGCCGCCGCAGCGCGTTGTGGGACATCGAGACGAGCCAGCAGACCACGGTCTTCTCCGGCCACACCGGCGACGTCATGAGCCTGTCGCTGTCGCCCGACTTCCACACGTTCGTGTCCGGAGCCTGCGACGCCTCGGCCAAGCTGTGGGACATCAGGGACAGCATGTGCCGGCAGACCTTCACGGGACATGAGTCGGACATCAACGCCAGCTGTGTGAGTGTGCTGGGGGGGCCGGGGGGTGTACCATTTGGTCATTTTTCATAAAAAAAACAGATACTGAAAAATGAAACATGAGCGGTTATTTTATTTTCATTTTATACTCTAAAAAACAGACTTTTTATTTCCGTCAAACCAAAGATTTAGCTGCAGCAGCTTTAAGATCCTCAACATGGACCTCAGGGAGGAAGGTTTCATGAGCTAAAAGCAGCAGAAGCTCCAGGAAACAGTTTGAATCAGTGATAAACTATGTCAAACTAATCGGCTAACGTTTATATTTTTTATCTGCAGACTGATATTTGAAAGTTATTTAATTAGCTCCACCTTAAACGGTCTGAGAACAACTGTGTTCAACTTCCGGTCTGACTAAAATAAAAAGAGTTTTTCAGTATTTTGGAGTATAAAATGAAAATAGAAGTTCTCCCAGACTTGTTCTCCAAGTCTGGGAGAACAAAATAAAATAAAAATCTGGATTTTATGAAAYTTAGTAGAAACTTTGCACAAATGTTTTATCTACTTTCACTTAATGAAGTCAGAAACATGTGGATAGTTGATCACAAACAGAAGATACTTGTATAAAAATAAAGGTTTTGTATTTCATGAAGGAACACTGCCGCTGCCTTTCATGACAGATTATTTTAGACCAAGGCTGCGTTCACTTCAGGTCTGATTTTCGTGTGTGTGTGTGTGTGTGTGTGTGTGTTCGTTCACTTTATAACTTAAATTACCTCCATCAGACTTCAGATCCAAAACGCTGGTACTGTAGATCACCGTTAGCATCGTGGTGTAAATTCTCAGAAATCCAGGATGAGACAAATCTCAAAATTTAAAAAAACAAAATCGAAACAGTCGCACTTGAGTTCAGTAACTAAAGACGTGCAGAGTTTTATTTACAAACTGAATAAAAGATGTCAACAAAGGGGGRCGTGTCCATCCGCTTGGACTGCAAAATCACTGCGAAAAATAAAAATGGCGGATGTGCAAAAGTGGCCAGCCAGAAGTGCATGAGTAGCAGCTCTGCAGCAAATACTGAYGTATTCTTCAAAATATGTCAGAAAAGAAAGAAAACTGAATGGGTTGAAAAGTCTGACCCAAACAGAATATAAAGATATCTAAGCAGCACCAGGATAAATTCACATTTTCTGCACTCTTACAGACTCCAAGTCCACAACAAAACATATTTAACGACTAAATAAGTGGGTTTTGCAGAAGTCGCCCCCTTTAATGTCAGAACATTAAGATATTTCTACGTACAATAAAGGCTGACTGACAGTGGAGCAAATAAACATGCAAAAGATTAAATCATTAAATCCTCTTCTTCCTCCTCCACACTCTTCCCCAGTTCTTTCCCAACGGCAGCGCCTTCGCCACCGGCTCGGACGACGCCACCTGCAGGCTGTTCGACCTGCGGGCCGACCAGGAGCTGAATGTGTACTGCCACGACAACATCATCTGCGGCATCACCTCCGTGGCGTTCTCGCGCTCGGGCCGCCTGCTGCTGGCCGGCTACGACGACTTCAACTGCAACATCTGGGACGCCATGAAGGGCGACCGAGCAGGTGGGCGGAAAGGTCAAAGATCAACAAAACAAACCAATGAAGGGCRTAAAGCTGGGGTCTGCAACCTGTGGCTATGGGGCCACATGTGGCTCTTTGAAAATGTGACCAAACAACAGAATTTTATTTTATTTTATTTTTGGGTGTGTGTGGGGGGTGGGGGGGGGGGGGGGTTGTTACCCACAACAGAAATTTATATGCAAAATGTGAAAAATACCAATACAAAAAGTAATGTAAAAGTAACATGTTAGCTCATGCTAGCCTGTTGTTTACTTAAAGATTCCAATTTTTTTCCCTCTTTCAAATCCATCAGAATTACTTTTAAATAGTTTGAAGACTATAATAATAATAATTATTAGAAAATAAATATGCCTGAATAATTCAGATTTACCCGTTTTTATGAAATTCAGTATAAACTATACAGTATTTTTCTTGTTTACATGAAAATGTTTTTTATTTGTCCTGATGTGTATAATAATAGTATAATAATAATAATAATATTCTATTAGTTTTATATTGTCACCTTCACAGACCGTAAAAGTTCCCCAAAAGGCCTCGAAAAGGCCTGTAAGAGTGAGCTTAAGGTAATTTAAGCTTTTCCCACATCTCTCATACACAAGGTTATGAGGAAACTTTTACCAAGGTATTTCTCATTACTTGTTAATATCTTGACTGTGCGAAGTGAAGAGTGACACAAGTGAACGTTCAGACGAGTTCAAGTTGATTCATAAAAGACTATGCAATCATTTATTTACACAAACAGAACAGATCATAAGTTACACTTGATTGTGGTTATTCCTATAACAAGCGTCAGAGTTAAATGAGATAAAACCCGCATCCGAATTTCAATTCACATCAACTCAGATTACTTATATAGAACAGTAAAAACGTCATTTCTGATGTTAAAAACCAAACAATTTTACTGGCACTTCTAGCTTAAGTTTTGGCAAATTAAGAACAAGGAAAGGAGGAAAGTAAGATTAGTATGTTACTACGACTTTTACTTTTATCAAAGTGTGGGTCAACCGGAACTGCACGTCTTTTCTAAGCTCAGGTTCCACATGACATGTCACTCCGAACACATCAGCTTTTACCTGATGATGGCTTCTTAAGGCACCCTCGGGGTAGGAGCTGGCTTGCCTCCGATCAGTCTGGGAACTGATGTCGGCTCGCTTACCGGTCATTGGCGAACAGGTGTTTTCCAGGTAACTTTTGTCTGTTTTCCTCCTTCCAAAATAAAATCTCCCCTCGGGAGTTAAAAACACACTTAGAGGCTCGGCCTCGGGTTGAGACCACCGGCAGGCGTGCCGGGTCCCTGGCTATGAAGTCTTCCCTAATTAGCTCATGGGATCAGACTTTAAGCCAAACTGAGGTTTCTCCGGAGAGAATCCCAGCTGTCTTCCTAGGTTGGAATCAGGAAGAAGAGTGTGTCGCTCAAAGCCGTCCGGGATAGTAAAAGAAATGTAAGTAAGTAAGTAAGTAAG
>NW_013952439.1:803340-820222 GCF_001266775.1 Austrofundulus limnaeus
CCTCTCGTCAGGCCTGTCCGAGGCCTGCTTCGAGGCAGTAAATCTTGTTTCTTCACTTGAGGTGACCCCTACAGGCCCATGGACCACCAGTTCATAATCCTAGTTGTAGCTTGTTTTGTGGCTCTGGACACTTATTAGTGAGACAAGGAGCAGAAATGGCTCTTTTGACCGTAAAGGTTGCAGACCCCTGGCGTAAAGTGACGACAAAGCGAGGTTTTAAAATGAGCAGTAGAAGATTTTGGTTTGTGTGAATCTGATCAGAACCTGACAGTCCATCGTAACAAGAGCTCCTTTTTTTGTTTTGTTTTTTTCTGCGTCCGTTCCTCCAGGAGTCCTGGCTGGCCACGACAATCGCGTGAGCTGCCTGGGCGTGACAGACGACGGCATGGCGGCGTGCACCGGATCCTGGGACAGCTTCCTGAAGATCTGGAACTGAGCCCCACGAAGCTCCACAGTTTCAGGATACAGTCCCCCACCACCACACACACAAACACACACACACGCCAGTCTGTATTCACACTGTAATTACTGTTTAACAGGCAGAACTGCAACATTTTACTGTACAGAAGATCAATGACTTGCGTATGAGTTTACACACACACACAATGCTTGGACATGAAACTTTAAAACATGCTTACACTACACACTGCTGACTAAAGTACACAGCAGTACGCACGTATATAATTTGTAAAATATCAATTGTGACCAAATACAGTTGAATACACAGCTGCTTCAATAAAAAAAAAACCACAACCACCGTTACCTGAAGCCTTTTAACACACCGTCCACACACACGTCTCCAGAGACACATCCGTCCTCTTCAGCAGAGGATTTCATCAGACAACTCTTGTCTTTGTTTACAGTAAACATCACCAAACACGTTTTTTTTAAACCAAGAATCACACACTTTAAACACCACTGATGGGCTGTATCACAGTTTCTATAAATACCACATTATTTGATTTATTATTGTTTTTTTAACTCTGTTTTCTTCATGTTTTCCCTGTGTGCCTCAGATACACTGATGATTAGAGACATTCTAGTTAAATCCAAACCGTCTGATGACAGCTGAAAAGGGAAGGAGTCAGTATTCATACTCTGACTTGGTCACAGTATTATCTGGACTTTACTATGGATTAATTGTACATAATAAATATTAGCCTCTACTGCCAGCTTTTGTGGTTTCTTTTTGTAAGACCGGTTATAGTTGAATATGACTGTTTAATCATGTGGAGCAGAATTATTATTTAAGGCATTACAGCCTTCAGCCACAAGATGGTGCTGCAGCTCACTCAGTTTAGTTTCRTAACAGAATCAGTTTACTGTAAAAACTGCCAGAGGAAAAGATGAGTCAGTTCCACTTAATTAAAAAAAAACTTTTTTGTTTTATGATTGTAACAAATATTTTGAAGATTAGAAACATTTTTTGATATTAAGTTGCTTCACTATCTCTGTACTGAGGGCAGAATAGAACTTTTTCTATTTTCTACTATTAGGTTTATAGTTTCCATCATTTTTCAAGGTATTTTGAAAAAGTTTATATTACATTTGAGCATGATATTTTGAGCACAAGTTTCAAAGAAACCTCTTGGGGCTTATAAGGCTAAAAATGTCTAAGGAGGAAATGTTTGCAGCTTGTTGTAACCTAACCTAACCAGTTGATTTATCAGTCTGTCAACATTCCAGCCCTCATCAGTGGTCATGAAATATCAATCAAGAGCAGAGGTGTCAAGTAACAAAATACAAATACTTTAAGTAGAAATTTTGGTTATTATATAGTAATTATTTTTCAGCCAACTCTTCACGTTTTAAAAATAGTCTCATTATTCCCATTTCATTTTGGCTTGTTTTGTTCAGCTTGTTCAACGCTATTTCGGTACACTGTAAACTGATTTTTATCTTTTTACTGTGTTTTTATTCTAGCATTTAATGTTAAAGTTTTTAACAGCAAACACAGCAGTTTGATGTTAATTTTCAACCAAATACATTTTTATTTTAATATTGAATTTACATAATGCTAATTTCATCCATTTGTAAGCACATAACTACAACTAAAGGAAAAATAATTGTTAGGAGTGATTTTAAAATGCAATTCTAAAAATACTTTCAAGATCCCACCTTGATGTTTCAGGACCCACAGTGGGGTCCCGACCCCAACTTAGGGAACCACTGGACTAGTGCAGCAAATCTTCTCAACATGAACATTTTATTATAAATCACAGTCATTATGGCCTTCAGAAAAAGTTGTTTTGGGGAGGAAACGTCCCAATAWATGTCATTATGGAAATTCTAACCCCTCACTTTTACTTTTAATACTTATTTTACAGCAGAACTTAGATTTCTGATACTCAAGTACAGTAAATGTCAGACACCTTAAGACTTTTACTCAAGTTATATTGTTAGAGATGACCAACTTTTACCAAAATATCTGTACTTTCACTCAAATATCACTTGGTGTCTTGCTGTTGCTGTGGAAAKGGGTGTCTGGGTTTCCCCACCAGGTACCTCCAAGACCCAGCCACGGAGAAGATGTAACAAATAGACAGATGGATGAATTTACTGTGAAAGCTGACAGCTCATTTTAGGAATAACACTCAGCTCTGCCTGGCTCACACCAGACTGATGAAAAAAAGATGTGAAGAATGAATTTAATCATTTTTGTCCAGACTGTAGTTTGGTCACAGACAGAATCTTCTGGAGGAAATGAACGTGGAAGCAGCTGGAGGTCAAAGCTGTAATTCCTCACTTCTGAGCTTTATTAAGCAGTTTCTAATATTGATCACTGCTTTGAGGGAAAATAACAGAACCATGCAAACTAATCAGATGTTCTACAGAAAGGTTCATCATGATGGGAAGAGAAAAACACTTTCAGAAGAAGAATGAGATCAATGTATTTTATTTTTTTCAAACAACCTGTATTAAGACATGAATTCATTCAGCACAATCTTTTTAAAGTTTATACGTTTATGAAATACAATCTGAAGGAACCCTSTGACGGGTGACACGATGTGGGCGCATTAAAACATCGCAACAATGTTACAAACCAAGTTATTGAAAAAGAAATAAATGGATATTGTAGTTCTGTCTAAACCATCCTGATGATTAAGATCTCCACCAAACCTGATTCTTTCACGACTTTTAGCAGAACTGAAAACACAGGATTATCATCTATTTACCATAAAGGCAGTTTCTGACATGACTTCAGARCAATCAGCTCAACTGGTCGATTGTTTTCAGCACAAAGAAGTGGGGGAAAGGTTTTGTAACACAAACCAGTCAACATCTCTTCACCACCTGTCAGGGTTTGGATTTGTTCAAAAATTCGTATTGCTCAGAAAACAGAGGTGTCGTCTCTCTGCTCCTTTCTGTCAACCTACAACTCTGAAAGCCTCCTGCTGATTAACTCGAATCAAACCTGATGTTTTTATTACTGCCACACTGATGACGGAGACCAGGACCGGTCCTGTGGCTCAGGTCGGTTTTTTAAGGCTCTTGAAGCAGAACTTTCTCATCTTAAGGTGCTTTAAGAAAAAAAACTCATCTGGGATTGAAAACAAAAGTTTTAACTGGAAACATTTTGATCTTAAAGCTGATCAGTCAACTTCACAAATTAAAATGAGTTATTTTACACTAAAACATTTTTTTTATATTTGCTGTGTTTTTATTCTAGCATTTATTGGTAAATTTGTGTTTTTAACAGCAAACAAAGTAATTTGATGTGAATTTTCAACCAAGTACTAAAGTATTTTATATTGAATTAACACTCCAGTTGGATAGTAATTGTTAAAAATTCCAGTTGGATAGTAATTGTTAAAATTTAATGCACAATCTTGTATTTCTTTTAAAAAATGTTAAAATCAATGAATAATTAGACATAGAACAATTCTTTGGTCTAATAATTTTAAATCAGCTGTTTTTATTTACTGCCTGGATGAACTTAATCAGCAGCAGCWACAACCAGATCACTGGAGCTCACAGTTTAGTTGATTTGTAAACTCAGAGCACATTTGCCTGGCCCAGCTCTGGCCCAGATACCACAAAAAATGACAGTCCTTTGGTGGCCCAGATGTGGTCTGTGCGTGGGCCAGCACCAYGTAAACCAAACCATAACTGGGCCAGTGGTGGCATGCCTTCTTACAAACAGTGCCATCATTGCCAGACCTGGCCCACATCCTGTCTGCTGTGTGGATGCAAAGAATGCTTTGCCTCAGCTGCATTAAATTAAGATTTAGACCCGCTTGTTAAACTTAAAACTAGAATTTTATTAAATACTTGGTTGATATACTTGTAGGATTGTGATTTTAGCTTTTAGACATTCGTTTAAAAGACTTAACTTTGTTCTTATTTCTCCTTACGTACACTAATGTTTTCAATCACTGATTTAATGCACTTCTCTTTTGCAGGGAATGATTTGCTCAATTCACTGCCGCTTTTCTTTATAACCACCTGAAATTCACTCAAACACCTCCTCCAACACCGTCCACATGTCCCTCAGCTCCTCCCTGACAACCATTCAGACCGATTTAAAGCTCCACATCTCAGAATGAGGGGAAAAGTAAAGATACCGTCTCTCGGCTGYGCTCGGTTACACGTCGACCGTTCTGCTTTAAAATACATTGTGCTTAGATTAAATACAAACCCTGTTTTATAGATGTACATTCACTTTTATTTCTCATTAGACTAATTTACATATTTTATAAAATAGGTTTCTGAGAATAAAACAAGCTACTCTCCCCACTACGAGATCACACAAACATCGATAAAGAAGAAGCATAATAATCGTATCTGTGCAGTATGAATCATTAACACACACTCACACACACACTTTGATTTAATATGAGCACATAAGTAAGTTCTCTACAGATGGCTTTTCTTTATGCTGGCTGGGAGTTTGAACACGTTCCGTCAGATTTCATGAACGTTTTTTTTTTTTTTTTTTTTGTTATTGCCACTGATTAGATATGTTAATGTGTCGTTTCGGGGGCATTAATCTGCGGCGCCAAAAAAGGCATCTCAAAGTTTCTTGTCGGGGATTTTCTGGATGTCGTTTAAGTGCACTTCACCGGCACCGGACGTTGGGATACAAACGAGGGGCTCACAAACCCAGCTTTAAAACCTCTCCGCTTCCTGACTCCAAGGCACTTCTTTAACTGTAAACATGATGGCAGATTAATAATAAACAAAAAAAAAACCTCCTGCTGAATTGTAATCAAGAAATCTGTAGTGTATGTCATGGCACATGAAATAATAAAACAAAGACATTTTCGTTTGCGTTAAAACCAACTTTTGATACAGTACTATAGAAATTATCTGAATGGCTTACATGCACACTTAAGTATTTGATATATATATATTTATATATATTTATATTTATATCTGTAAATGTTGACTGAAGTGAAAGTGCTTTTCATTTACAACTTTATAATTTCACTTTTAAACGTTTTATATCTATTTATAATCACATTTAACTTGATCTTTACCCTGAACATGAATTTCATTATGATTATTTAAAAGCTCTCGTTAGCGTCTGCAGACTCARCCACTCATCACAAACAAGAGTTGTTTTTAAAAAGCTTTTAGGACTGGAGAAAAAATAAATAAATAAAATAAAAGACAGCTGTCTGGTTTTATCAAAGAAGGTTTAAAACATCACCTGAACCTTCTGAAGTGTCACCAAACTAAAAGCTGCTTAAACTGATCGGTTTTCTTTCAGATAAAGCTTCTACTCTGCTTTATGGGTACAGAAACTAAAATTTTGGTCTGAACTTATAAAACCCTTGTTTGGTGAAATGTGGGATTAATTGTCTCCATATCCATCTTAAATATATTGCCTCTTCTTTCTTTGGCCTTATTCACCTCATCTTCCAGGATGTCCTGTGAGCTTTGGCAGAATGTGAAGATATAAAATATATATCAAGTCTCGTGAGTTCTGCAGAGTCTCAGAAGAGACGGCGCGTAGCTTCACTCGTGTCAAACAGTTCTACAGGCCCAGGATGAATACCAACCCTCCTGGGACAAAACACCTCTCACACAAACAAAAACAGTCTATGAACTAAAATATAATACAGTAGAGTAGATCACATCCTCACTTCCTGACAGCTAATAATCTCTAACAAACACCACCTCCCCTCGTCAGTGACTCCCTCCGTGAGAATGTATTGTAATATTATGGCAATATAATTACAGTAAAATTAAGAAAACCAGCAGGCTAATACTAACACAGAATCACTACATATAAATATTCATACTGTATTTCTGTAAACAGATGAAAAGAATCTGATGAAATAATTCATGGTTTTGCCTAAACTATAGAAAAAACAGGAAGTTTCACCATAAGATCAAATGTGACATTCATGAGACTACAGCTGGATTTATTATTTATTCGTGTTAAAATCAAATCTAACGCTTTTGATTAAAAGTTGCAACATAAGTAGATGTTCAGGACTAAACAACAGAGAGCAGAGCTTCTGCTTATCTATTATAAAGAAATGATTYAAGTTATTCAGCTCAGATTTGACCATGAGCAGTAAATCCTTCCTAAAACTGGGAACCCCAAACAAATCGAGGTCCGTGAGCCACAGTAGACGAGCGCTTCAGCATTTTTAAACGGCAGCTGTACACAAGGCTCCAGGATGATTCGGATCAAAGACTCAGCTTCTATTTACAGATCGCTTAATAATGCCTTCGTCAAAACGCACTGCAGAACCACCCAGGTGTGTTAACGTGCTTCACGATTAGGAACTAGTTAAAACTAAAGACAGGTTCACCACGTAAATCAAGCTGGACTATATATATTATTTACACYTTTCAAAATCAAAACGTGACATTTTGAAAATCTTCAGCTATTTTTYAGGATGATTCCAGGGTGACTGTCATCAGGAGTGTGTGCTGGAGTGGGGCCAGGTAGGTGTGTGTGTGTTTGTTGTGTGGAAGTGTGAGAGGAACTGTAGAGGGTAAGGAGGGATGTTCACGGTCGCGTGCATGCGGTAAGTGAGCTTCTGCGGATGCGCTCGGTTCTCTGGACCCTGCTGGGGGTTTCAGGCACTGACCAGAGGCGGCTGCTCCTTCACCAGTTCATGATGCAGTTTCTGTTCAGAGTCATGAAGTACACCTGGCTGCTGCCGCCGGATCGCACCGAGGCGAAGAACACCTGAGGAGCCACGCAAGACACCAAGGACAGTTTTAATTCACAGAACAGAGGAATCACTGAAATAATCAAATATTCTCTGAAAATAATCCAGAAATTTAACTTGACTTCAGGATGGGAGGAAGGAGAGTGTCAGGTTTTAGTAAAATACTGTGATGTCTTTAAGAATAGTGACACCCCCTCCTCCCCTACTGGTTGCTAATAGCTCCAGTGACAAATTTCTATTTGTTTTTCTTCTAATTAGCATGATAGTAATTAAAATGCTTTTGCAGGGAGGCTGTTGTCTTTCAGAGCCACTGGCAGTAAATATGTTACATAAGMAAATGATCTATTTAGTTTTAGAGGATATAAAACCAAAAACAATGATCAAACTTTTAACTTTGGTTGAAAACATTACTGAATCATGCACACTGCATCTGTTTTACCTTGTCGTTTCTCTCACAAAGGAACTTCAGCCTCTGAGCTCTTTTGTGCATGAAGACGCCGTCCAAGTGGCCCGTCTCTACAGACCGGATCTCGATGGCCTTTTCCCCCCAGCCCATGATCTGGTTGGAGCAGATATGAGCTGCAGAGCAGAGAGAAACAAGCTCAYGTTAGCTTCACATGCTTGTTTGTGAGAACGCAGCCAGGTTTGAGTCRTACCAACAGACGTGGGCATCTCGCCCCACTGCAGGACCACGTCCTTTATGATGCGTCCGTATGTGTTGACGTAAACGCCCTCGTCCTCGTAGCAAAGCAGCATCTCCATGCCGTCSGAGTTGGGCAGGAACACGATGGCATGTGGGGTCACTTGGCTTTGGATCTGTTTGAGATGAAAGCATGAAGGATGTGAGCTTCTGCAGGTTTTCACTGTTCTCCAAAYGCTGTAGACCAAATGTGTCAAACTCTAGGCCTGTGGGCCAAATGTGGCAGGCACAGCATTTTGTCAGTGAGTAAAACTTACTTTCATGTTTAACAGTATTTCTGTATTATTTATTTCATATTCAGTCAATTGTACACATAGTACTTTCAGTGTTTATAATAAGACATGTTAAAACGATGTTTCTCTGCAGGAAATACCACGTAGAGCTCAGTTGTTTGTTAGCGGTGCTCTGTCATAGCGAAGTTAAATGCGAAACGTTAAAGTTCATAACAACTGAACCCTTGAGGACCACCGTAAAGCTCATGTGGCCCTTGGTGAAGATGAGTTTGACCCCCCCGGCTGCAGACAGAATTACAACTCACGTGAACAGGGACATAAATGTCGTAGTTGTTTCCAGAGTCCACGTCGATAGCGTGGAAGCCAGCACAGGACCCATAGATGACTTTCAGCCTYTGACCTTCTTCCACGGTCAGGTCGACCAGGACGGGTCGGTGTGGAAGGTCTGCAAACGACTGTTTTAAAGAGGAGAGGGTGATGATTAGAGACATAGAGAACATGAGAAGCTAACAGGAATGCTAACAGAAGGAAGACTCACCTTGAAGGCCATGAATTTGTGATAAGGTTTGGGCGCCCAGGCGTAAACTTCCACGGCGTTCTTTAAAGCGATCACCAGGAACTTTATCCTCTCGTATTTCACTAAAACAGAACAACGCACMCATGTGACATTAGATACCCTGAATCAATAATTTACTGATCTAAACGTATTCATAAGAACTTCTCTGGAGTGGAACTGATAAGTGGTTTCCATCTGCTACTTACCCACTTTGTAGTGGACACAGCCCTCCATTTCCCCCACAGTGGTCCAACCCTGCTTCTTCTCCACCTCAGGGTCATTGTGGAGGATCTTATTCCGCAGCCACGCCAGGTAGTAAACACGGACCTTGTTTTTCTTGCCTTTATAAAATACAGGGGGTATATTAGTCAGAGATGATAAATGTTGCTGTTTAAGACTGATGGATGAAAAGAAAGTCTACTTTAATTTAAATGTAAAAAAACTGTACTTGAACCATTTAGATATCTTAATTTAATTTGAACAGAAATATGTTTTTGTATCTTGAGTGGAAAAGATATTTTAGAGACACTTATTCATCCAATAAAAACATTAACTCCCACAAAAAGGGCTTTTTTAAATTAAGCATTTCTTAACCAGATCTGACTTTCTTCAAATGTTTTCATTCAGATGTATAAATAAATTTGTGTTTTATTTTCCTAATCTTAGAAAAAATGAGGGGATTTTAAAGCACCACAAAGTAACCAGAACCATTTGTACTGATGTTCTAAATGTACATCTTTAAACTGATGTAGCAGATATTCTACCTGATATGGTGATGAGCAAGTTGAGACCCTCGAGGACGTCCATYTGTTGGAACCTACGGGAGTTGATGAGGGGGTAAACTTTGCCCTGACCGCTGCGGTCCAACAGCTTTAAACCGTTTTCTGTGCCCACCAACAGGTTCACACCTGGAGACACAAAACCAGCACCCATCAGTAACTTCTAAATGTACGGCCTTTCTTCCATGTCTTTCAACATGTGAAACAAAAAAGAAGCTCCTAACTATTTGTTTAGTTAGGGGGTGACCATTTTTTGGCCAGACAGTGTAGTGACAAAGATGAAGACTATCCTCACCCCAAAGTGCGGCACACAGGATCTCAGAGTTGAACCTCTTCTTGTATTTGCGGATCTCGGGTGTGTCGTTGGGAGGACGTGTGTTTGTAGGATTGACATTCACCATGGACCCTTTCCTTACCTCCATTTTCAGCTGCTCAAACCTGGAGCCTACACACAGAGGAAACAAACTAATCAAGGCAAACTAAACTAAAATATCAACTTAAAGTCTTTTATTCCTTTTTAAAAATGCATTTTAAAAGTTAACATTTTCACAYGCTTTAGGTCGTAACAAAATTTTGTTCTTTATTCCTTTCAAATGACTCTTATTTTAGTAGGGAAATGTGAAATCAGCATCTTTTTCAGACTAAATACTTTCACGCTTTTCTTTCAAGTCATTTTTAAAACAAACAAGTCTTTTTAAAGCTACTGATAAATATTTCAGAAAGGAGAATATTTCCAATAAAACCCAACAGAATATTTACTTTAAGCAGATGTTGCACTAAAAACATGAAGTTTCTGACTCACTGCTGAGGGACATGTTGTCTCCGGTTCCTCCTGGTGACTGGTACATGCCGAGATCCACAAACGTGGTGAAAGACGACTTGGCAGAGGTCTTYACCAAACCTCTGGACTGATACTGGTGGAGCAGAGACCGCATTTGTGTTGAACAAGTCAGTGGGAAAATGTGTTTTCTTTATGCTTTTCTGACTAAATCTGAACTACTGGTGATGCTGTTGTATTGAACGGTGTAAAACTCAACCCTAAATTCATGTTTTTGGTAAAACTTACATCATAAACGGAGTCTTTTCCTGGAGAGGAGTGAGTGGCTGACTCGGTGGGGGAGTGGGAAGGCTGCACCACATCTGGCAGGTTGGTGTATCCATTGTGGCTCCTTTTCTCTGGGGTCTTTCAGGTACAATAAACACACACACACAGACAGTTATGTGTATTACATAATGATGACATCACTGTAAACTTAAARGGCGGCAGGGGGTGCCGTGCACAGCTGGCAGCAGCAGCCGCTTCAAACTCAATAAAACTTGAAGTATTTCTGTATAAGAAGCAGCAGTTTARTATCTTTTATGTTTCTAATCTGCCTCCAGCTTTCTGCACGCAGCTGTGAAGGTTTTCCTACAACTCTCTCTGCTGTCCGTCAGCATGAAGAAGTATAAATAAGTATAAACAGTTTCTAACTTCGAGCTGTYGAGCACCATCAAAATGTCCGCAAGTGCCTCAGACATCTTTTTTTGTTAGTAACTCAAGAGTAAAACTTTTGAATGACACGATCTAAAATGGTTTTCCAAAACGAGTACTTTTTTGTTTTGCTTTTTATGTTAAAAACYCCAAAGTGCTTCATACAAAAAACACAGTAATTTAGGACACAAGGTAAAATAAAAGCAACAATATTAAAAGAAAAAAAATGCCGTAATAGAAAACTGAAACTACAGCTGTTTCTTATTTAAATCCATGTTGACTAATACAGGCCATTATGTCCTTCACAGTTATATACATCTTTAGTTTTATTAAAGTGTATGCAGGACAAATAAATACTCGTGTAAAACTGTTTTATTCACTTTATCCTGTGATTAAGATATTTTGAASAATAATTTCTGAAAATCTCCTGTCATACATACAATTGGTAAATGGGTTTATTTAGATTTTTCCAGAGGAAATAAAAGCTCAGTTCAGCTGTTAGCTGACCAGTCCAGATGGTGACATAAATACTGGACAGTCCCGTCCCCTCCGGGTCACAGCTGGACCTCAGAGCTGTCAGACAGCTGTGAAGAATTAATCCTGTTTGTTTGAAAGCTTCACTTTATGCATAAACACACACACACACACACACACACACACCTCAGTCAAGGTGACACTTCTCTTCAACTCATTAGGAGGCATCTAGAAAATGTATGCTGTCATGCTTGTCTCCAAAAATATCTCAAAAATGCTTCATCTGGAAATCTAACTGTCTGGCTGGAGGGTGGCTGAAGGCGAGGTGCACTCTGAAACTTCCATTTTAAGGTGACCAACATACGGCAGCTTTACGAGGTGATTTTAGCAACAGAGCAACCCAAAGTGCTTCACAAAGCAAAGATGTAACAGGTGCAAAATAATAATAATAAAAARCAGATGCTCAAAGAATAGGATGATTTTGAAACATTAGAAATTAAAAACAGGCTCTGAATACACTGAGAACACACCCAGAGCAGGACAAAATCATTTGTTTAAATCAAAAGCAGTAGAAACAGGAAAGTTTTAAACCTCATTTTAAAAAGGAGCTCAGTTGGAGCCGTCCTGCAGGTCTCTGGGAGTTTGTTCCACATATTTGGCGTATAAAAGCTAAATGTAGAATCTGGATGTTTGGAATGTTTYGACTCTGGGGACTGAGGGCAGATTTGATCCAGATGACCACAAAGGTCTCAGYAGTGCAGCAGAAAATCAGAGATGTATTTTGGACCCAGTTTTAGTGCTTTGTAGACCAGCAATAATATTTTAAAATCACTCTCTGTGCAACAGGAAGCMTTTTAGGAACAACTCCTACAACCTGTCCTAGCATTTAGCTACAACGAGGGAGGAAAGGGTAAAAAAACAGCATTTATTTTGAAAGTAGAACAAATTATAACTAATGTAGAAGGCCAGCAACTGTTTTCAAAGGACAAAATAAAGCAGCTCAAATAAAGTCCTGCAAAACAAAACAACCATTCAGACAAACATCTGCACTGTTGCTGAGAGAGAAGCTAAAATCTACTTTTAACCCTTTCAGATCACTCTAGAAAGACGACTTTCATTAAAAACAAAAAACAACTTAGGAGTAGAATATTTTTTCTGTCTTAATAAACATGCATGTTCCAACAGGGTGTGGACTCATTAATATCAGTTACAGCTTTCTGTAGACAGAATGAAAATATCTTTTTGAAGAGATAAAGCTTCTTCTAAAGACCGTTATTCGAGGAGGTGAATTCATCACACTTTAAAAGTACATTTTAAGTTAAAAAAAAAGCTGCTCAAGACATTTTCCTAATGTACAGATGGTCACAAGGTGTTCAAACATTTGATTCAGACTCTTTTCTGCCCAACTCTAATKGAAATAAAGGAACAAATGAATAAATATTTATGACCTTTGGAAATTAAAGCAGCTGGGCAGCTTTTCAGAGGAGGACATTTTGCTAAAACTGTTGATTGTTTTTCAATACAAGGACATTTAAAACATCTATCAACACAAAACACCAAGTGAACTCATCTTCCTGTTCTATAACATTAGTCGTGATGTAGTGTGTTAATTTTTCCAGGACATCAATGCATTTTAAACATGATTAGAGGTGACTCACTCTCTGCACCAGCATGGTCTGATCCCCGTAACCCCCAGCCTGCTCTCCTTCTCCCACCTCGCCCTCGTCTTCATGAACCACCATGGTGTTGACTGAATCAGTGTCTGCATCCTTGTGACTGAAACAAACAGGGCATTTAAGATGTAGTCTGTAAGTTTTGTTACTGAAATGGGAAAAATGTGAGTTTTTTATTTTTTTTTATCTTAGACTAAGTGAAGTCATAAAAAGGAGCATTTTCAGTTGGTTGCTTCCTGATTAGTCTGAGTTTTTTAAAGTGGAGCATTACCGATCCGTTGGGCTTTCCTCCTCCTCTGCTCCTTCGCCACTCTCGCTCTCCTCRCTGCTCTCACTGCTCTCTGAGGAGGAGGAGTAATCGTTGGCCTTGACAGGGGGCCTTGGTGGCTCCTCAGCACGCTCCTTGGCGTAAAGGCCGTGGTCCTGCAACGACACCGTTTACTCTGAGAGTGAACTCTTTGAAACTTAATTCTCAGCGATTAAATAAACACAGTAACAAAAAGCAAGGCAGTGATAAATGCAAAACAACTTTTGAAGACGATCAAAAACATCTGACAGAGAGGGTTCAGAACAAGGTACTCAAACAACTCTGATGTTGGTGAATCAAACTGTTCACAATGCAGAGCATCCACGTAGTGGAAATATGAATTACAACAGAGTCAAATGGTACTAAAATAAGGAGTTTCACTTGGAGAACATGATGCACCCACTGAGTGAAATCTGATGAGCGTGCAATTAATTCTTCAAACATTTAAGAGTCAAATTCATGCATGAATACAGAGCCTCACATCACACACAGACAGTGTTACTAACCTCCCCTATAGCTCTCTTGTAACTCTGCACATTTGAGGTAAAGTCAAGAAACAGGGAGTTAAGAGGAGAAACATGAAGAGTAAAAGCAATGATGTTTAAACTCTGCTCCTTCCAGTCAAGCAATATTTATTGTTGGTTTCATCCATCAGTTAAAGTGAAGACATTCTCTCATTCAAACATGGAACATATTTGCATTAAAGCTACTTTTTATTTCAAGCCTGAGTGTTTTACTGCATGCAGTGCTTACTTCTTCTGTCTCTTTAATGTCCACTAACTGTCACTTAACTTCCAACAAACTTTTGTTTTATCTTTAACACAAGTATAAGATGAGGCAGAAGGGTTTGCTTCTACTAAGACAAAAATAAAAAAATAAAAAAGCCAAATTAAGAGTTTTTCTACCTTCAAGTCAACATGACATGTTACAGTTGTAAAATTGAAGCTAAATTAATAGAAAGGAGTGCATAGGTGAAAATGTTTTTACTTTAAACACCAGGTACCTTTGAAATCAAAATAGATGTACAGTAGGAACAGTTAGTTGATCTCACTGCCAAAAGATTGGATTTGAAATGTGTAACTCACAGCGGGGCGCCCGGGCCGAGAAGAGGTCCGAGACTCTCCTGGCTTGTGACGACTCTCGTGGGAGAGAATGGGTGATTCCATTTTGGAGGAACCTGAAAAATAAAAATCATAGAGTGATGTTATTATTCTGAAATAAAAACTTCCTGCAAAGACCATCTGTTGTGGAAGAAGGACTCACTGAGGATACGGTGCCTCTCCAGGGAGCCCGTCTGGGGCAGATTGGAAATGATGCTCATGCTGTCTCCTCTCTCCCAGCGATCGTTGCGGCTGAGATCTGGATTGCTGCCATGAGGATCAAGATGTTAGGACTACTAATCATTGTTTAAAATATGAATGTTATTATTCAAACACTTAGCTGTGGTCAGTACCTGGCTCTTACTGGGTGCCTAATGCCAGAGGTAAGGTTGGTGTTGAGAGCTGTGGCAATAGATGCAGTCCTCTGGGGAATCTGAGGACACCAACACCAGAATTAGCTTAGAAAAGCTGTTATTGATGAAAGTTGCTGCTGATTTGTGCACACGGCTCCTTAAAACCAGACAATGGATCTTTACCTTAGGTGGGAGCTCAACATCGGGCAGGCGGATCCAAGGGCCACGATCCTCCCTCATCTGAAGCCCTTGTGGTCCCGGGGTTTCGGAGGTGGGGTCCGAGTTCTGGCGCACAAGCTCCCTGGAATGGACAGGGCGGGGTGTGGGGTTGAGGGAGGGATCCTGGGTGGGGAAGGCGGACATGTTCTTAGTGGGCTGGTCACAGAGGGACTGAGAGCGAGGGACAGGGGCAGCGTAAGGCTTCAGCGGAACCAAGTGAGCCATCTGGAACTGCAGAGGAGCAGGAGCACACCGGGAGGGAAGAGGAGCCGAGTGGGAGGAAGAGCACGAGAAGTAGGCCAAAGTCCAGAAGAATGATATGCAGAGCCAAAGTGTATCGTTTTGTTTTTCAACAAGCATCACCAAAGAAAAGCAACAACAGAAAGATGGAAAGGAAAAACGGGAAAAAAGAGAAGGTCTGAATAAATAAATAAAACTGTTAAAAGTCAAAACAGTTGAAGCGTTGGGGACAAAAGCATCAGCATTTGCATGTTCTGGTTAGTTTTCCTGAGTAAATTAGAAACTCCTGGAAAAACCCACCTTCCCCTGACCTCCTTGAGGTTCCACTGGTCTCTGCATGGGAGGGGTCTGTGCCGACTGGACCATTCCTGACTGGCTGACTGAGTCAGAGCGAGACTGGATGGCCGTGTCAGAAACAGTAGTGCAGATTTTGGGTGAACCCTGTCTGTTTAGCTTACTTCGCTCCTCCACCTGGAGTAAAACCAATGAAAGAGCGCTGCAGCAGGTCTGTGACACGTTATGTTTCAAACACTGCTAACACGTTACCTCACGGGCCCAGGTAGGTTTGTTGTTGGGCTCCAGGTTTTTGTTGTAATGGTAAAGCTGGGGCTTCTTCTCTTGCTGCTGCTGCTGCTGCAGAGACACCAGGTAGGCATGCTCCTGCTGCAGCTGCCTCTGCAGCCGCTCGGACTGACGCTGCTCCTCAAGCTGCTTGCGCTTGTACTCCTGAGGAAAGAAACAGCACAGTGAGAAAAGTACTCGCCTCAAACCAAAACCAACAAACAGACACATTCATTTGTCGTTAGCCTTACAGCTTACTGACAGGAGGCTTCAGTTCTTGTGAAACCTAAATTAAAACAAGTTGTCTAATGTCCAGTATGTCTGAACTTATTTTATCCATGTGATTGAATAAACCAAAAAGCATGAAAATAAAAGATTATAAATGTATATTAAAATAGTAAGCACAGATTCGTTGTAGCCTTATATAGATTTTTAATCAGAGTCATGTTTCGAACTGTTCAACCTAATTAGTACAACAAGTTACTTTAATGCCTTAAAGCTTTTTATCAGCCACTCAGTTTATTTAAAGGGAACACAAATGACAYTGAGTTGTTTGTATTACTGTGTGAACCCCACTACACAGAGAACACTAAGACTAGAGCTGTCAGAGAAAGAAGATTATAATCTTAGCACAAAAAGTAAGTAAATTAGTGTTTGGTAGAGTTCTTTGTTGTAACAATGCTTCTTGAGCATAAATCTGATACCGTTGGAAAGGCTGTTTGTTTTTCTTTTAAATGGTGTCACATTTATAAAGGACAGAGTTGTAAAGTAACTAAGTACAAATACTTCTTTACTGTACTTAAGTAGAATTTTTGGGTATCTGTAGTTTACTTGAGTAATTATTTTTCAGCCTACTTTTTACTTCTACTTCTTAAATTTTACACAGTTATCTGTACTTTCTACTTATTACATTTTTAAAAAAGGTAAGAAGTAGAAAGTCGTTACTCCTAATTTATTACAGCTTGTTAAAAAATTTCCTCCTGGATAGAGTGAATTTAATTGTGTTTGGATGAGTAGATAGATAGATGATAGATAGATGATAGATAGATGATAGATAGATGATAGATAGATGATAGATAGATG
>NW_013952439.1:820280-838896 GCF_001266775.1 Austrofundulus limnaeus
GAGATAGATAGAGATAGATAGAGATAGATAGAGATAGATAGAGATAGATAGAGATAGATAGAGATAGATAGAGATAGATAGATAGATAGATAGATAGATAGATAGATAGATAGATAGATAGATAGATAGATAGATAGATAGATAGATACACAGGTGTATTGCATCAGGTGTAGTGCATCCTAATTTTTCTAAACATAAAAATTTTTATATGACAATATAGTATTTTGGCCTTTAGAAAAACGTTTGAGGGTATCAACTCCCAATAAATGTCATTTTGGGAAGTCTAGCCACTCATTTTTACCCAGTACTTTTACTTAAAAATACTTAAGTACATTTTATGTCAGAAATTTACTTTTGATACTTAAATACAAAATATATTAGATACTTTAAGACTTTTACTCAAGTAATATTCTTAGAGGAGACTTGAAATTTTACCAAAGTAAATTTATGGTAAGATACTTGTACTTTTACTCAAGTACCACTTTGAGGTACTTTATACAACACTGTATAAGGAACATGCATTTGTGGGATGAGAATTAGATCTGAGTATATGGGTTACACACATGGACAGTTTGCCAAATCCTCTCTGCCAGTCAGTTAATTTTGCTGCAATTGACACTTGCTTTGAGCTTCTGCTACCCCCAGGTGCTGCCAATCAAGTGACCACTATAAGAAGCATTGTTACAACAAAGAAATAATCCACCAAGCACACATTTCCTTGCTTTTTGTGCCGAGTTTATTTCTAAGATGGGTGTTGTAGATTTTACTGAATGGGCAACAGAAATGTTATAGTTGTATATAGTGACACACATGCAGACATCATCATGTGTCTCATCTCAATAAATCTGGGACAGAGTTCCATCTGAACTAAAACCAAAGGGTTCAGTCTTTATTGGAAGCTACTTTTACACGACAGGAGGACTCTAGGAACAAAGAGGACAGGAGTGTGGCAATTCTGTTTCAAATGAAGCAAGATTCACTTCAACACTGAAAMCGGCCAACCAACTCTCCCCTCTCCTGAAAATCTAGGTCACCGGATGCCTTGTCAAGGTAGGTGCTATTATGTGAGCTGTAATCATACTTTGGAACATCTAGAGCTCATCAAATCTCTTAAAAACATTTATCGCTGCTCACTTAAGATTATTTGCTTTGTCGACGCAGGCAGTGCATTTAGATCTCATTTACTGGATGATATTAGAGYCAAGTGTGAGACAAGGGAAGGTGTGCACCCAGAACAAGGAATGATTAGTTACCATAAGCAGTGCCTGCTCCTGAAGCAACTGCTGCTGAAGGATTTCTAACTGCCGCTGCTCCTCCTCTAACTTGTGTCTAATAAACTCCTGCAGGAAGATAAGGAGGCGGGGAGGAAAATGATTAAGGCAGCAATAAAAGAAATTAAACAATATGAGAGAKGGGGAGGAAGTGTGTAAGAGCTATGCAATGTCTTTTTCTAAAAGAGGGAAAACGTGATGATTCAAATCAGATACTTTGGTAATTATTTAGAAAGAAAAACATTCAAAGTTTGTTTAGCATAATTGGCATGAGCAGGGAATTAATGTGAAACAATCAACACTGCATAGACATTTTAATGAATTTATGCTGTGATGCATCAGATTTATAGATCCAGTTTGTAGCCCTAAAAGATGCTCTGATGCCAAACTGATTCTGCAGAGGACCGACTGGAAACAGAGCACGAGAGGCAGAGAGAGATCACCCACAGAAAACTCATCTCTACGTAAATACACTAATTTAGACCCTTGCTGCTATGGCAACCCACTCGTGGAATTTCACCACCAGAGCAACTTGGACACGCCCACACGAGCAGCGATTGGCTGCCGGCAGCGCTGCGCCTCCTGCGGTTGGTTACCTGCTCCCTCTCCGCCATCCTCCTGTCTTCCTCTCGTCTCATATCGTCGAGTCTCCGGTGGGGACCTTTTTCTTGCTGCCTCACCATCTCTCGCTCTTTTCTCTGTTGCTGGGAGAGAGTGGGGGACAGGAAACAGAGAAATGAGCAGAGAGCCCGGTGCTTGCGCAGAGGAATTAGCCTGCTCAGGAGTGAAATTCTCCCACGAAAAGAGAGATGGGGAAAAAAAGGCAGCAGAAAGTGCAGAGCACAGAACAAAATAAAAACATCCTATATCCTAATATTGTGTGTGTGCATGCAAACACACAGGAAGCAGGTTTTACTTTAACAAGGTTTGCTTTTTATGAAATGAAGTCTTTGCATTTGGCACCAAACACTTTTTTCTACTCAGCTGTTTGTGACATTACAGCTGGACAACAGAGAAGTGCTCCTTTACTGCAGTGTAATAAATTATTGCACCATACTTACAGCTGTAAGTGCAGCTACGTATGCTGCTTTTAAATCCYAATTATCTTCTCAAAGATTTCACAGCTGCTGACATTTTGCTGGCAGCCCACCAATTAGTCGAGCTGTGAAGGTTTGTCTTTCAAATTCCCCTTTTTTATGTCAACTCAATAACTACATGTCAGCTAGAAATCAAAGTCAGWTTCTGTGGAGAAGACTTCATGCAGAAGGTGTGTATTTCAACAATTTGTCAGATGCTACAATATTTAATGTACTTCTGTGTACACTGTATGAATCAAACGTGTGAAGAAAAAGGCTGAGCTGAGGGTGTAAATTAAAATAAACCATGAAAGGATGGGAGAATTGTATTTGACACGTGATTAAAATCTGACAATTTGTTTCTGCATGAAGCTTTTACCTGTAAATGTCAAATCGTTATCAGTCATTTCTTGGTTTTACGCTTCCTCCAGCCTGAAGTGTGAAAATAGTTTGTATAACACTACAGATTAACACATATGGCCTAAAAGATGATTTAAAACTTTAAGTACTTTTGTTAGGAGAAAAGGCCCAAAACTTGAACCAATAAWACTTTAATAATTCTCATCTGTGTTGAGAGACAGTCCATTTCACAAATATGTGACCCATCACATTAGGGCTGCAACGATTAATCGATTAATCGATCATTAAAATAATCAATGACTAATTTAATAATCGATTAATCGTTTTCTTTTTTTTTTTTTTGTTCTTTACTTTGTTTTTCTCTCCAAACTGCTTTGACACCTTCCACTGCCACATCTGCCTTTCTGTCCTTGACACACATGCACAGTGGTGGTAACTGGGGTAGGCTGTGGACGTCACAAGACATTATACAGACAGGCTCTGGTATCATGGCTACCTGACAACRGAGCTCAAAGTGTGGGATCATTTTAAGAAAATGAAAGAGAAACCTGTGCAATATCTGCAGAGCAGAACTTGCCTTCCATAGCAATTATTTTTAGTTAGCATATAGCTAAAATCTAACGATGGTTATACAATAGCAGCTGCATTCTGGCGTGATAAGCTGTATGTTTTATATTCAATTAACATATGATCTGATTAGTCGACTAATTGAAAAAATAATCGGTGATTAATCAATTATAAAAATAATAATTTGTGGCAGTTCTACATCACATAAACCAAGGATTGAATCACAAAGTGGTAAGAGAAGAAATTAGCAGCTATAGTGCATTAATTATGATGTTTGCAATAACTGCATTTTGTCAAAATATAATGAATAAATACCTGATCTTTGGGTCAAATAAATTAAATATCTAATGTTAAAGTTTTTTTTCATCTAAAAGGATTCCCCTCCTGTCAGTGCTAGTGTTTCCCAACCCTGGTCCTCAAAAGGCACACTGCCCTGCACGTTTTAGAGCTTTCCCTAGTTTGACACCTGATTCAGATGACTGCAGTTCAACAAAAACCTGTTAATCAGTTATCAATTGAAATCAGCTGTGTTGAAGCAGGGAAACATCTAAAACACGCAGGGCAGTGTGCCTTGAGGACCAGGGTTGAAAAACACTTCATATTACCAAAATAATTATTTAGTCAGAGACTTGCACCCTGTAATAGTGGAGGTAAGTGTTGTATAAATGGTTTCCAAAGTTCTACATCAGAGCTATTTAAACCGGTCTACTTTTTAATGTCAATTATTTCACCACTTGTTTTCTGCCCATGAATTAAACGTGAAAACTAGTGCAASTGACCAGTATTTAACAAATCATAAATGCTAAACACCATTAATATTTAGACATCTCGCCAAATGTGTGGCGTCATTACAAAAGCAACTACTAAAACAGTTAGGTCAGATTAAAATTTATACATTTTACTTTTCAAGTATGCAGAGTTATTTAAATTTTGAACATAAATTCACTTTTATACCTGTCGTCAGCTTCTTTTACCAAAATAAAGTAAATAATTATATCTATTTCTTATTTTAAATTATAAGACCTTGAATTAAAAGACAGTAAAAAGTTCTTAGAGTTAAGTAAAAAAAGCCTGTTTTCTTAGAGGACACCTGCTGCCAGTCTTATCTCTGTACACGAGTGACGAATGCAACAACAGGACTCGTGACGGTCAAGGTGAAGTTGTGGCTTCAACATTTGATTCAGATAAACCAGCTGCCCTGCCTATAAATCTGAACCTGACGTGGTCTAATTTGTGCATAAAGCTTGATTTCAAAAGTAAAAAAGTTGCAGTAACAGTATTTAACCTCTTCAAGTCGACGGCGCTGCTCCTTCTGCTCTTCGATGCGTTTTTGTCGGTCATGCAGCAGCTGCCTCTTGTGCTCCTCGGGGTCTCGGCGCTGAGCGGCCAGTTGGGCCTGCTGCCTCTTGTGAGCCTCTGAGCGCTCTTTGTTCTCCTGCTGCAGCCGCTGGAAGTCTCGCCTTAGGGTGGACTCACCGGGCACATTGAGGATCGAACTGACAATTAAAACAAAAAACAAATAAGTGAATGGATGAAGAATGACTTAAAAGACTTTTAAAGTGACTTATTATTCAGTACTTGAAAAGAAGCGGCTGCATTTACCTCGACTCTCTATCATCGCTACGATTTTCTTCATCGTCATCACTACCGCTGTACTCATACTCTGTCTCTTCTACAAGACAAACAGAATAAAGAGAAAACTAAATATCACAGGAAACATTTCATTTTGTGTTCAATCAAAAGTTAGCTAAAGTCACACTGATTAGATGCGGTGTCATCTTTTTTACCTTTCTCTCCCCTCTTCTTGCGTGTCCTGTCAATATGGTCTTTGAGCTGGATTCGGACCTGCCGCTCAGTGGGCTGGTCTCTGATGAAGGAATGCTTCAGCAGCTGCTCCGTGGACGGGCGGCTGTGGTACGTCTTGACGAGACAGCCTTCTATAAAGTCAATAAATTTCTTGGACCTGGGAGGAAGGGGAAGGACGATCAACTTGATGGGGGACAAACGGGAGTGACAGGAGGCATGAAAACAGCTGAGACAAATCCTGCTTATTTTCACTGATTTTGCTTGTCCAGGATTGTCTGGGTGGGTCTCAGGTTTGTAAGTAAGGACTTACATGAATCACTTATTGGTTGAAAAGTAAAATCTCAGTATATTTACGTTTTGTTTTGCAGGAAATCCTCTAAATAAGGCAAGTAGCTGTAATTAACTAATCAGTAAAATTAGGTTTGGATTAAAAAATCTAAGAAACTATAACTACACTGATCCACTGTAATCAAATCTAAACTGTTTAGGCAACACAATCACAATAAAATATTTCTAATGTCAGAAAATATATTCTAATCCAATGTGTACCTATTTTTCCTGTTTCTTAAACTGTTTTCCTACTAAACAATGTTTACACATAATGTCTGGAAGTTGTAAACTTCAAATGAGTCTGAAGTAGGAAAGGTAATAGGAGCAAAAACACAGGGTTGGACAAAGAATGCAACACATTAGTTTTAAATATCTCAGCTTCTTCACACTCATTTATGTCAGAATTAACTCAACATCAACTATTTCTTGCTAAATCAGCATTGCTTCCATTCAGTGCTGTTCTCAAATGTGTTATTTGCAATCGACGCTCTTGTTGCGCTGCAGAGAAGCTATCAGGCTGCAGATTATTGTGCCCTGTTGCAGTTTGTTTCCCCCTCCTTCCCCATAAGTGCAGATTACAATTATCTCCTGCACTGCCTTGAGTTCAAAGCAAATACATAAAAAAACAAGAAGTATTTACAGAGGCTGAACTTACATCCGTCTACATGAAAACTCAGACAGAATGAATTTGCTGCACAGTTCAAAAAGTATCTGCAAGGAAAAGCCGTTATTGAAGTAATTCAATTAAGTCTGCAGAGTGGTTGCTCATTTACCATTTCTTGGATTTAAGTTTAGGAGGGGGGTTCCTGGGAATCAGGAACAGGGCTCTCATCGGGTGCATGTCACACAGGGCTGCAGAAATAAAGATTAAGAGAGTTAAATCCTCCTCCCAATGCTGACAGCTAAAGAACAAAGTATAAGTGTATATCAGGATATATTAGACCATTTCCACTCTGTGTAGATTAAATAATCCAAGGCACCAGTTTTTATTTAGTTTGATCTTTTTTTCTTTTCTTTGCATGTTGAACAAGGTTACAGTAGATGTTGCCAAATCGTTCCCCGTGCCCCGGGCTTACTGAAGACCRGATGTAAGAGCAAAGACTGAGTCACTGTTCTCAGAGTAGGTAGCTAAACCTGATTGGTTAGCTTTGGAGTTTCACAGTAAATAGGCTTCTGGACACAGCCAACGTGACTGAGGCTGCCCAAGGCAAGGAGATTTATTTATTTTTTAATACAAGCATTTACAGGCTCGCATACCTGAAGAGACACAGACAAACTGTTAACATGAGCTTCATATGACATGTGTTCATTTCAAAGCAGGGATCGTTCACTGACATGTTGGCTCTAATCCTTTCCTGTTGGAGCAGTTAGACTGCGTCTTTTTCTTGAACCTGGTGTGAACCGTTGTTTGTTTCCTCTTGTTTAGCTCATCGGCTCTGCAGACGATTTAAAGCTCAGTGTTTATTTAGCTTTAATGCATCAAACTGAGAAGCAGGAGAGTTAAATTTAATGACTGAAAACTGAATTCTCAAGTGGGGCTAAAAAAAGATTAATAATTCATACGTTTAAAAATAAGTCCGAAATCAACACTTAACCCCGTGATTCATCTCTCGAAACACTGACGTTCATTAAGCTCAACTTTGTGATTATAGGAATGAGTCTCAAATATTGTWTTATATTGTATCATGTAACTGACAAACATTTTACACAAACGCAGAACAACTTCTGTCATTATTATGCTGTTAATAAAGAGCAGACAATTGGAAGAAAAGATTTGAGCCACAAGTATTGTCCACACTTTGAGGTAAAGAAAACTAAGGTAAAATATATCCATATATTGTTCTGTCAGTGGTTGTTTTGTTTGGCAACATTTAGGATGAGAACTAAGTAATAAATGAATACAGCTGGCTTTAAATACTGTGTTTTGATTGATCGACTGACAAATGAATCAGCACTACTACCAGAAACAAATCTAAAAAAGAGGAATTAGTTCTTTCTATAATCTCCTTCAGTCATCAGATGGAGTGAGTAAGAACACCCTGCATAATTTATAAGACCAACACCAGCTCGACAGTCGGCCTGTAAACCCTGCTGAATGTCACTGACAGCAGCAGTCTGAAGATACTTCAATCGTGTGAAAAACACCTTCAAAATGTTCAATTTATTCAGGTGGCCGTGATCAAAATTTATCTTTCAGCAAAAAGCAAAACTTCAATTAATCACAACCGGACCAGACAAATATTTATCTCTAAAGACACTTTCCAACCAGAGACATACACACATTAAAACACTAAATATTTTTACCATTTACCAAAACGTGGGAGTCCAGTAAAATAAATTTAAAAACAAGCCTGAGCTTGATTTGGAAAAGAATTTACATTTGTGGAACTCCATGTGCATCAAATATGATTAGAAAATTTCTTTAATATCTTTTAAAAAAGACTATTTGGTTGTTAATAAGGAAGATAAGAGTTGGATTAGATTCCAAATGTGTTGCTTGTAGTTGGAGGACGATGCTAAAAATAAAATGCTGTCAAGGAAGAATTAAAAAAAAGCAAAAACTAGTTAAAAAAACTCTGCAGAAGATAAATGTATAAATATTTTTTGATGCAAAAATAAGATTTCATAAAAGAAAATGTAGGAAGATCACATAAAAAGGTGCAAACTATTCATAATCCACAAGAGAAGAAACTTCAGCCAAAGCTTTACAAAACAAACAGGGATCACAAAACACAAGAGTGAGAAAATCCCAGGAGCTATTTGAGGCTATGAATAAAAAAAAATCTGATAGTCAATTTCATGATCTCCATCTGACAGAGCTACAGTCCACCTGCAGAAGCTAAAATCACAAAAGGCAGAAAAATCGRCATAAGTTTGGAAAAAAACACAACTAAGAATCTCCTAAAAAAGTAAAATATCTGCTTTTTTCAACTTTGCTCTGAGCTGCTAAACTAAGAACCTGTGTGCAAAAGTGTTAGCATTACCTAAATATTTAAGATTTTAAGCTTGTTCTTCAAATAAATTTTATTTTCTTAATTTCTAAACCTCTGTGGTGGCCCACAAAGGCCAAAATTAGGGTACTGACAAGTTTAGCGTTCCATTGCTTTGATTTACAAATTAGCTGTGATGTCAACAAAAACCAGATTTTAAAGAGATTTAAGGTGGACAACATTCAAACTGCCCACATGCATCAGTTTAAAAAGCAACTATTGATTAAACATATTGAGACACATTAGAGACAATAAGCTGCCAGTATTAAGCCTCTTTTTACTCAGACATTCTCTGCAGAACTTTTACAAACGGGTCAACAGATTTTCATCGATTCTTTGGAWTTGCAGCAAATCTCCAGGCAGACAGCTCTCCCCACGAACCAGAGAGAAATTGGTGCAACCAGCCTCCACAGGCCAACCGCCGGCTCACAACTACACTATCTTAATTACAGTGACTCAGCCGTCCATCTGAAGACAGACAAGGCTGCACAAACAAACACTCATTCATTACGTTCTTAGGACTGATGATGGGAAATCATCCATTTGTGAGTGGTCAGAAGTGTATAATCAAACATCAGACAGCAWGCAGGAGGACGTAGACACTTACGAGGTGCTCCCTCTGCCATCTCTATCGCCGTTATTCCCAAAGACCAAATATCGCTCTGTAAAACAGAACAGTTTCAGTCTTCTGTTCTCTCAGGATTGAGCGCACACACCCAGAAGGTCGCAGTTACCCTGAAGTCATAGGTGGAGTCTGGGTTCTCATCACAGGCAATGACCTCAGGTGCCATCCAGTAAGGAGTACCGATGAAGGTGTTCCTGCGTCCGACAGTCCGGTCCAACTGAGCGCTCACACCGAAATCAACTGCAGGGGAAAAAAGGATCAGCGAAAGAAAGAGAGTGAAACGCAGAAAACAGGTCAGATAAACTACTCAGCATTCTGTTTCAGCGTACCGAGCTTGACCTCTGCATTCTCCGTTAGCAGCACGTTCTGGCCTTTGATGTCTCGGTGGATGACTTTATGGGCGTGAAGGTGAGAAAGGCCCTGTTCACAGACAAACAAGTCAGCTCTGGTCAGTGAGCAGCGAGCTCAGAGTAATTGATCTGACGGGTGCGACTGCGATTTCCCACCCTTAGGATCTCCCTGCAGATGTAAGCAATCCAGTCCTCCTTCAGAGAGCTGCCTTTAGTGTTTTTCACCAGGTCTGTCACCGATCCCGCGCCGCAGAACTCCATCACCAGCTGTGTGCAGACCAGCACAAACTCAGTGAGCGTGATTAATKAGGAACGTTTCTGTAATGGACCAAACCAAGCTGTGAACAGACCCAAAGCTGGTCATCGTGTCCTGGTGGACTCTTCTTGACAAAGGCGCCATAGTACGTGGCTATGTTGCGGTGGTGGCTGTACTTCTTCAGCATGTTGATCTCTGCTTTGATCTCCTCCTCCTCCTCCTCTGTGACATCCATCACTTTGATGGCAGCCAGTTGGCCTGTCTTCACGTGACGGCCCTGATTAAGGAACAAAGTTGGATCTTTGTAACAGCATTAACCAACATCTAATATAAAAGTTGAATTCTGTTTCTAAAAGTCTTAAGTCTTTACTAATTAGCTGTGGCTAATTGCCCTCTTACACTTTTTTGTTCTTCTGCTACATTACATTCTTCTTTCAGTCACCACTGCCTAAATCCTATTATCCAGATTGTTGAAATATCCGACAATAAGCTAAAGCTTATTTAGTCTGAGAAATAAATGGACAAAACTTAACAGAAAACAGACATTGAAGCAGGCTTTGTGCACACATTCCAGCTTCTTATAAAAAGAGGTTCTGAAAATATCCCAACACAGAACTTAGGACTGAGCTGGATGTAATGTAGACATCATGGCTCACCTTGTAAACCTGCCCGTATGTCCCATTGCCAACGACCTCGACCAGCTCGAAGATCCCTGCTGGATCCTGAGAAGAAAGATTTATTTCTCATTTAACAAACAGAGCTTCAGAACTTCAAAAATAAAATCCAGATTAAACTAATTACAAACAGATCTCAAAACTGTCATAGTCAACTCTGCTTTTAAAAAAGTTCAAATTAATACTATTAAACTCAAAGCTGTTTATTTATAATTTTAAGTGGGTGATCCTCGCTTAGTTTAGCTCCAAATTTGCCATATTTACACTTTTGTGCCAACCTGAAGTGGAGGTTGTGTGTCTTGTTGTTACTTTTAAGTTTCTCCAGTTAGAAAGTCACCCTCAAACAGTAAAATACCTGCTTTTAAAAGTGCTGCAATCTGGCTACATTTTGTTCTTACAAAGAGTTTTAACAATCCTGAAGACAAAAAAGAAAAACTACCAAAAAAGGAAATAAAAAGGCAAGTCTAAAGACACTTGGTTTACAATTCCAGTTTAATAAACCTATGCTTTGTTTAATATTTTACATTTATTGCAGCATATTCCTTGACATCTGGGCCATACATACAAAGTATCATCTTGTGTAATAGTTGTTCATTTGTTTGCATCTAAATTATGTCTTTGAATCCATAGTTTAAAGGTGGACGAGCTAGTTTTGTTTTCCATTATGGATGCAGCTCTACACTGACATCATCTACATAGAGAAGTGTTAAGTAATGTCAGCAATCTAAAGTTTTTACCACTCAATCAAAACAGAGGCTGTGGATGACACCCAAGGTCATCCTTCTTTCTGACCCAAAGAAAGAGTGAAGTTAGCAGTTAGCAAAATGGCACACAGAACAAAACATAAATACAACAACTTGAGATAAATYCAAGGACAAACTGCGATTCCAGAGACAGGAGGCGCATGTGGCAGGGAACTCAGGCCATAACAAACTAAAGTAACATCAAGTCCCTGTCAGGCTGGATTTTATCGCTGGTTTGAAGCTCTGAAGAGCATACTGGGAGTGACAGTGTCTTTTATAACTTAGTTAAAGCAATATTTCAAATAATTTAATGTGGGGTTTTATGGAAAAGTAGTGAAATATTGTATTGGGTCTTTGAACAGCCTCAGCTTGGAGAAATATARTTTAATTCTAACTGGAATGATGAGCTAATGGCTAATACTAGAGAGGCCAAACACAAAAGTGAACTGCTGTCATGTGTAAAAAACTTCAGTCATAAATTTCTTCTAGTGATTTATAGGAATGTTATTTTGAAAGTCTTTATATGTTCATTTGTATTTATTGTAAAACAACCCTCATTTTCAAAATGGAGGTCTTTCAGAAAGCTATCTGCAGCAGGTGAGATATTATTTGTTCATTACCATACCTCAGAACACCACTTCAAAAGATATAAATAACTATGGTCGGTCAGGAATCTTTTTTTCCCACTTATTGGGTGCAGTCCTTGTGCAAGACATGTTTGATGAGGTCACATGTAAACGTTTAACAGAGAGCRTCCTGACAAGTTGCATTAAATCTTGGTGCGGCAACTGCTGTGTGACTGACAGTTTGTGCAACATCCATCAGGGTCGCACTCCCCTCTCTGGAGACTATTTTCAGAGGGATGCAAAAACAAAGCACTCATTGTAAGAAATGCCTCTAATCCCTCATATTATGTTTAACTTGTGCTGCATTAAAATAAAAGTGCAACAACTTCATTTCTTAGGTAATAAGRCTTCTAATTCAGGGCAACACTGATTTAGATTTTAATCATTTTAAACTTTTACAGCCAACATTTTATGTACAAATACTGCAGGTTTGTTTGCTAGTTATTTTAGTATGTTTAAATTATTTTTGAATAAATATTTATTTTTTAACTTGGGACAGTTTCGCAATGTTTTCCACTGTTTCTGCTTGTTTTTTTGTTAAGATTTGACGCACTAACATCATTGTTTTCTGAAAATGGCTGAAATGATCACGTGAATTTCAGTTTGACCTACAGACACTTTTGCAAACGTGGTCATAAAACTTCAAAACTAGATTAATAACCCAAAAAAGGTTTTCATTATCCAAATTATTTCAAACTACTTGTATAGCCAATATTTTATGTCCATACAGATAATCTAAAGTTAATTTTTCACCCACAAGGCTCGACACAAAGACAACTTTATACACTAAATATTTATATATGATACATAAATACAGATTCTAACCAGATTCTTGGATAAAAGTCCAGTAACTCGCTTGATTTTATGTTCCAGTAGCTGTGAACACATTTCACTGACACCAATAATGAGTAGGTTGCTTTGACTAAATTATGCAACCCCCCTCCCTCCAGAAATGCAGGAAAATGACAAGCATTTCCACTTTCATGTAATTTCAATATGGCTTTAAGATTGTGTGTGGGTGGTGAGACTGCTGCCTTGGGTTTAAAATGTACACCGTGACCTATCCGGCTTTCATCTATATCYAATCATCAGTTTTCAGCCTTCAAAATAAAAGATTTCCCTTCAGGAGGACAATGAAAAAAAAATAAGTTTAGAGAAATGATCGGGCATTTGATGCAAATGAAGATACGTCATCTGATGACATGAACACGCTGCACAGATTTTAAGCATGTTATGTATAAAGAGAGACAAAAGGATGACGAGTGTGATGGTATGGAAGGAAATAATGTAACGATTGAGTGGGCGTTGAGGCAGAGGCGGCAGCTTCACCCACATCCAGCACAGAGAGTGGGATGAGAGGAACGCGCTGAAACAAGGGGAAGGGTACAGCTCTAGTCGARGCACACATTCAGATAAACAATGTCGAACAATTGCAAGAACACAGCCGGCTGACAGGGAGAGAAACCTKCAGTTAGTCTATTTAAACAGAAAACAAGGCAAATGTAAGATATATTATGTCTGTGTGTAATCTCAGTACAATGGAAAACAAAAACAAACACTGACAGACACCACAGTTATTCTATCAAATGTTACATTCTGATAAAAATGTCATCAGTTTAACAGTGAAGGTCTGAGGGGAAGTAAACATTTCCTGCAAGGGTGCTAACTTTGCTGAAACAGGAAGTCATTCAGGAAAAGTAGAAAAAAAAGATGTCCAATCTGTGGTTACACACCTGCAGCCAGCAATCAACAAAAATCGCAATTCAAACCTCAGAATTGCAACAGATTATTGTTCCCACTTTTAAAAACAATTTTTTAAATTCCACATTTCTGAAGTCATATATTCAATACAGGAAGTAATATTACTAAATCTAGCCAATCTGCATTCAGTACACGTGTCAAGTTTTTTTTCCTTCTGCTTTTACAATAAAAGCTTAACAGTCCCACATCTTTTAATAACGTCACAGCAACTCATGCTTGTGTTGGATTATTTTAGCCAAACACAAGTGAATTCTGTTTGAAATCACATGATTACATTTCTCACGGGGTTTCATTTCCAGAGAGTTGGTGTTTTTTGCTGATCAGCATCCAGCGGTATCATCACATCCTCAAAATGATTTCTGCCTAAATATGATAACAGAACATAAAAGTCCACATTCAACAACAAAGCAGATGACATTAAAGTGATGTTTATTTTATCATATTAATCCCATTTCTTAAGATGTAACCAACAGTGTAATAAACACCATTCTCCAGAAGACTGTTTGATTCACTGCTTTTGGCATCATGATTAAGGTTTATGATTTTGTTGAAGCCTGTGTGAAGTTGACATTATGTAAAGTTCACATTTATTCCAATATCTGTTGAAATGTGCAATAATAAAGTCAATGTTATTTTCCTCTGTAGAGATTTAAAATGGAAACTATTTTTTAGTGTCACCGTTTTCTTAATTATGTTAAAAAAGGCATGACATGCATGAAGATGCTGCAGTAAATTGTTGTTTCAATTATGTTGGATGTATTCTAATATCAAAAAGGTGACAGCAACATCCAGTGTGTTGCAAAACACTAMCAAAACAACAGCTGAATACTAGATCACATATGGATGCTGACTTTCATTATAATCATTTGTGCAGATGTTTTACAAGAGATGGTACAAAAATAAATACATTTCTATAAAAAGGAGGTACAGATTTTGTTAGAGAGCGATAATCTGAAAAAACTAACTTCTGTCTTTAATAAAACTCTAAACGGCACGCTTAAACGGTCAATTTCCAAAAATCACAAGAACACTTTCACACCTATCTCTTGTGGGTGATGGCCAAGAAGATTGTGGTGGAGGGGAAAAAAATAAACTCAACAATAAAATGAAAGCAAACAGAATAGAATCTGTTCAAACAATCATTTTACTTTAGATAAACAAGTATAAACAAGGTATACAGATACTAACACCAAACCAATTAATTAGTAGACTGGATTAAATGGAACGCACAACTAAAATTAAACCAAACCTAAATAATTCTCAGATTTGAGACATAGTGAACTTTTCACTATTTCCTCTATGTGCTCAGGGCCCTGTTCTACAGAGCATAATGTCACTCAGAGGATTGTGATGTAAATGAGACTAAGTGTGCTGAGACTTTAAAAATTAGGAGGGATGAAAACAACAAAATAAACACTTTAGGCTACTGATTTCTGATGCTACACAAGAACAGGGACCCTGAGATCATGRTTGTCAAACTGTGATACAAGCACCATTTACTTGTAAAAGTTCAGGTGTTTATATCAAAACATTTTTTTCCAAGTTATATATCAGGATGGCACACTTGCATTGTCACCTCTCAGAAAGAAAGTTTCCGATTCAACTCCCTCGACGGGGTCTTTTTTGGGTGGTGTGTGTGTCTGTTCTTCACTGTGCGCCTGTGGGTTTTCTCACGGTACTCTGGTTTCTTTCCATAGACTAAACACACAACGTGTAGGACCACCGGCCTAACGTGTCGACGCCCTCTTCTAAAATCCTACCTAAGCCTGGTSTCAAATTTATAAACATTGTGCATTTACTTTTTCACCAATGATTTCCAAATACATTTTTTGTGCTGCATCCATTTCTCCTCCTTTAGGACAATTGAATAAACACAGAAATGGTCATAACAATACAATACTGTATAACTACATGAAACTCATTTTTTAACTCCAAGCATCCAAAAAGGTTGACAGGGAAGTCTGTCTAGCCTCAAATTTACAGCTAGTCTTATGATGAAGAGACATGTCAAGAGGAAGTATCAGAATAGTAAGCAGCACGGCTCGTTTATTCTTTGAAAGGTTTMCTGTCTAGCATAGGAAAGGGTCCAAAAGGCCAAGTAAATTCCTCAATGAAAGATAAATACACCTTTTTTTTGCTATATTCTCAATAAAGTCTGACAACATCAATACCAACACAACTGAAGAACCTYATCTAAAACATGTAGGATTGTCAATAAGAGCTTTTAAAGTCATGTCACGAGCAATAATTAACCCATTCATATCTCATCACATGCGTGTGTCAAATTCAAGGTCTGCAGGCCAAATCTGGCCCCAAAGAGGATATTTTAAAGGTACAATAGTTTTCTCTTTTTTGTCTAAAAAGTAAGCTCATTGCACTTAGTGAAATCTTCTCATAACAGTTGGACAACTTTACAAATAATAATAATAAGCTGGAATTGTTTAGTAGTTTTTGGTTTTGTTGTGGAAAGAGCAACAAAAAACACCAAACCAGACAGATCAAACTCCTGTTTATGAACTAGCAGCCAAGAAAAGATGTCAGGTAACCTAGCTGAGAAAAATGCTCAGCTTTACACCTCTGTTTTTTGCATTTTTTTATTTCAAAGTCTTACAATAAAAAAATCCCTGGAAGATTTTCTTTTTAAAATGCACCACTAAAAAAAATAAAAGAAAATGGTGAAAAATAAGACATGAATGCAAATGCGCTTTCTAAATTTGATCATTTTCTTTATATGTTAAAGTGTTTGTGATTTTTGTAAACACAAAACATCCAAGAAAACATCTTTATTTAAAAAAAAAACTTGACAGAAGACACAATTTTACCCAATTTGTTGCATAACTGGCTGATTTTCTTAACCAAAGTGAAACAGGAAGTGACATCAAATGGGATGTTGTTGGTCATTTTAGCAATCCTCTGTTCATATGTAGACATTCCCCTTTGTCATCACTTCCTGTTACGGTTAATACATAACATATAATTAATTTTCCTGGGTGCTTCATTTGTTATATTACATTTGAGACAATTTTTTTTCTATCTCAATGCATATTAACTAAGATTGGCACATGGCTTGGACAAATGTTTTAATTTTAGCCCCCTTATGTAACTCAGTTTGACACCCCTGACAAAGTATGATAGTGTATTTCAGAAAGGAGGGCCTGATGTTTTTAATAATAAATGTGTCAGGGCTATTTAAGTGTTTGGTTCTTCTGCTGGAGAAATCAGAAGAGATCTGAAACCACAGCTGCCTACATCACAGGCTGGGGGGGTTGTGTCACCTCAACTTTGTTGCGTGGGTTGGAAGGAAACTCAGATGACATAACATCTAAAAAGTCTGCAATGATTTGCAGGACTGCACGTTTATAATGCAATAATAATAATAATCATAATGATGATGATAATAATAATACTCACCCTCAAAGCTGCGAGGTCTATGTCATCCAGGCTTCGTGTGGGGGCGTTTTCAGACATAACTTAGCCAACAAGTTAGCCAGATTTTTACACAAAAAATGAGCTGTTTTTTAAGGGAGGAGAAGTGACTATTTCAGGAGGTTATAGTTGTTTTCAAATAAACTGAAGCTGCAGCAGATTAGATTAGCAAACCCATCGCAACCAGCCGCCACAGACGCACCCAAGCTCGGCTTAGTTCCACGTCAACTCCGGCCGAAAGCTCCGATGTTATCCGCAGTAGTTTAAAGAAATACAATAAAATAAAAATAACAAAAAAAAAATGTCTGCTGTAGATTTGGATCAGAACAATCAAATCCAGATAAAATGTTTCAATGAAGTGTCACTGGTCGGCCATTATCTAACAAGTGTCGGGTTTTAAATGCGGTGCACCTTTACTGTTGTTGAACACCTTGCTGCGMTCATTTCGACATTTTACGTCGAACATCCCCGAAAATAACCGATTTAACTCGCATTCCGGAGAAATGTCAATATATAAAAACACTAAGCAGCTTTAATGTCCCGCTGGAGCATTCTTAAATGTGCTGATGACACTGGAAAACGAAAAAAAAAAAAGCAACGATGTCTTTTTTTTTATTTTAGGAAGAACGCAACGTCTGAAGTGATGGCGTCCGGGTCCGTCTGCACCAGAACCGACCGTCAGCCCGTCATTATATCAGCCTTGTAATATTTTTTTTGGTCCTTATTCTTAAATAAACGCGTTTGAAACGGAGCCTCCGCCGCTGCTAGTTGTCAAAACTTGTTCCCACGATTTACAACAAAATCCATCCGCAGCTTAAAGTAATCACAGCAAACCGATTTCAGGTGCGTGCGTTTTTAACCTATCGTTCACGCGTTTTAGCTGGCGTGGCGACGCTAAAAGGCTAAAATGTTGTTTTACAGAAAATAAACATTAAAACTTTCCCTCTTGGTCCATTTTCCGATGTTGACAGTCGCGCCTAGCACCGCCAGGCTTCCGGGGAAAACACGGACGGGCACAGTTATGGTCACGATATCCACCCGAGCGCCGCAAGGGCTGGAAATGTCTGCTCGAAGCTCTGCGGTCCAGCTCCGGCGTCCCGTTTTTATATTTCAAATCTGTAGTCCACAACACAGCGACATATGGTGCAGTTTCTACCTGCTAAGACCGAAACTTGTTATTTCGCCATGTTTTGCCTCCCCAAGTCCTCCWATATGGCAAGCCATTGTGTCATATATTAGTTGGTGGGCGGACTCTTCAAAGCAAAAACCTATAATTAAAATCGCCTGTTATTCAACTGAGGGCTCGGGGGTCACAAACGGCTCGCCGATGAGCTCACGCCGGACCAACAATGACTCGATTAAAATGTTCATGTCTGCACCACTCATGTAAAAGATTTGTCAAATTGGTGCAAAAATCCAAGACTTCAACRCTGACTGCTAAATTGATGATAAAACGTGTTATAAAAACCATCATTGATTGAACTGTTAAATTTAAAATAAGTAAAGCAGAAACGAAAACTAGAAAAGACTAGGAAAGCATGGCTAAATTCTGAAATTAGCAAAACTGTTGCAAAACTGGCTAGACCAGTGGTTCCCAAACTTTTTATCTTCTGACCCACAAAATATCCATGGCAAAAACTTGTGACCCCAAATATTACTGGTCTGAGTACACAAACTTTGTTAATAACCCTAAAAACACAGGCTTTTTGACAATCTAAACAGGTTGTACACAAATATATATATACTTATTTATAC
>NW_013952439.1:839667-843858 GCF_001266775.1 Austrofundulus limnaeus
ATTTGGGTTTAGCTCCAGTATCAGTAGTTGCATTTTATTTAACATCTCAATGCAGCATAAATTTCATTAACTAAGTTGCTAAGCATACATTTAAAAACAAATTCTTCAGTCTGAAAAATTTCCAAACTACTCAAAAAAAAGAAAGAAAAGAAAAGCACCTCAAATGTCTTTGCTTTTTTGTTTAGTTTGCTGATGGTGCAATGAATCAAGGGATATCCTCAATGTTATAAAATTTTAATATAAAACAGGGAAACTGGCCTTTAATAACCTATGCCGGCGTATATATCTGAAATGTGAATTTCTATATTATCACAAAACTATCAGAAATCCAAAAAAATGTTTTTTGTAATCTTCTATATTAAGGTAAATATATTTATTTTTAATTGGTGGAGATGACATTTAAGATAATTCTGATGTCCTAGTAGCATATTTTTCGTATTAAAATCTAAAACGGGAGAGATAGGAATGTGATTTGATTATATGCTACAACGACCTGCCACAAATCCCTCCCACTTCCAGACTTGATGTAGTCCTGTGTGTTTGTCCTGATGATTGGCTGCAACACAAGTCCTCAAGTGTTTTCTGCTCTTGAAGTGGTACGGGGCTTCATCAGGGACAAATTGCTAGAGAGAAAAAAAAAAAAACTTGTGTAGCTCTCAGCCTACGCAGCTGTCTGCCAGCTTTGGCCTGTTCRGCCGAGGTCATTTTATGAAACAATTGTGCCACAAAGTCACTCTGTCAGGTTTTATTAAATGAAACTTTTAACCTGGGCTCAAACCCAGAGGAGCCCTGTGTGAYGGTAAAAACAAATCTGATTTAGGGTCATATCCATTCAGAATAACACAAAACCTGGGTTTTAGAATAAAACTGCCTAGTTTTGACATAACTCTCGTTTGTCTCTAGGTGAGTGTAAATGGTCATCTCATTTGTCTCTCCCTGTGATGGGCTTGCGACCTGGGGTGTTCCCTGCTTCTCACACAGTGATTGCTGGACATGGACACCAGCTYCCTGCAAAGGAAAAGCAGGTAAAAAAGATGGATGGATGAACCTGGTTATAGGTCTTTAATAAAAGTAACGATTGGTGGATTTCTGTCAGGTGCCTGTAACTAAAACTGGGTCACTGAGCGACATTGCCCAGGGGCTCTGAGGGTGTTAATCCTGCCTGCTAGATAATCACAACGTCAGCATTCCTCCTGACATTTGTCAATAAAATAACCTGCAGTTCGTTTATATTTTTACCCAACTCAGTGTTGCTGTAGAGTACTCCTGTTTGACTTTTTAATAGTGTGAGRATAATTTCTTGTCAGCAAGACTTCAAGAGTCCAGTTTGGTTTAAAATAAATCATAACTGAGGATTTAAAGCAAAACAATCAGAATGCATGCACAGTAACTTTATTTCACATTTGAATGAGGTTCGACAGCACCTTTGTCAAGGTTTCAGAACAATAAGAAAAAAATAATACCGTTCGTGAAATAAACTTTGCAGAATATAAAGTGTTTCAGCTCATCATTTTAAAATAAGTCTTTAAAACATGCATAGTCATGTGAAAAACATGATCAAATATGCAGCCCAGAGGACTCAGGTGTGGGATTTCCTGTCATCCAAAGTAAAGTGTGACTATCTGTGAAACCAGCAGAGTACAGTGTTCAAACACAGATGGCTCCTCTGAGGAAGTGCTGTGTTCATGTCAGACATGTTACTTATATTTTTGACCAGTTTGAAACCATRACTSTTCAACAAGTTCACCCTTWATTTATTTTATTTTTTCCATAYATTTGTTGACACAATGTGTTGCACATTAGGAAATCCTTACAGGTTGTCTGGTTTTCATACGTTTTTATAGTTCAAAACCCACTAAGGGCATCACTCCACTGCCAAAAAAAATATAAAGCCTATAATAAGATCCCGATTTTTATTTTATATGAATCCTTACTGGTTTTGTTCTTTCAAACTGAAAAACAAAAACAAACAAACAAACAAAMAAAACAAAGAAACAGWACATAAAACATACCGTAATCAGACATTTTTAAAAAAGAGCTTTATAAATAAAGTAGTAGTGTACATTCATTGACTGCATGTCGTCCACCAAATTGTAAGTCAAAAATTTTAACCAAGATCATGCAAAATTTGTTAGCACTGACATTTATTTTATTTGGATTACTCTCAGCTACAATTGKTCCAAATGTCTCCTAATATCTGTAAAAATTAACTGAGTTATAGCCATTTTACTATTAAATGATGCCAATTAGCTRTGGTTGCTATCTTGAGTCGGGTTGATTCCAGATGTTAACGAGTTCTAGATGYACATTAGGTGACTATTTATTGAGAGATCCTTTAAAAACCATTCAGTAATTCATGAGATATTTGGTTAACAAATAATAGACAAATAAGCATGCAGACAATTACAAAAATCACTTGTTTTTAATGATTTTGGGCACAATTCTGTTAATCCATTAACAGCAGAACTAGCTTCTCATTTAGCGTATTAGCTTTTGTTTGTGTGCTAACTTTGGAAACTGTTAATGACTGTATTAGCTTCCACTAATTTTAAGTCCACTAAAAATTCACAAGTGTAAGTCTGTCAAAATCGATAAAAATAATGTTTAACAATATTTAAATAACAAATACAAAAACTGACTACGAATAAAATATGGTAGAGAAAGTATTTATTTGTTGTTTAATTAACTTCAAATAGTATTTATAAAAATACAAACTTGATCAAAGAAATGCTTTTATTCTGAAGTCTGGTTTGGATTGGTCGATTCAACACCCACCTTCCAATTAAATTGGAAGATAATCTAATTCCCATCCCATCCTATTGGTCGATAATCCCACCCACCTTCCAATTAAACCAATAGAAAACTAACCAGTCTTCAATCGTCTTAGCGGTCAGCATTAGCTTCCACTAATATTATATCTGTTTAGCGTTTTTTTGTTAGGGGAGCTAATTTTTTTGTTTGGCAGATTAGTGGTTAACAAACCTAACTTTTTGTTATCTGTGCCCACCACTGATAAAAAATAAAACCCTCCTGAAAAKCTTTGCCCTGGCCTCTCAAAATGTGAGCAGCTGATGGCCGAGGCTGGCGGTCTGAACTGTGTCAGACACATTATATCAGTTCTCAGCTGGACCTCAACAGATGCCTTATTCCTGTGAGCGACTCTAGCATGAGGCAGACACACAAGATGCTTCATGGCTCCTCAACACAACGTTAGAAATAGCTGCAACAGTCAGAGGAGTGATCTGTGCTGGACCGCTGACAATGCGCTGAAAACACTGTCCGCTTGTTGTCATGGTGACGCAGATAAAAAGAAAATCTAACAGAGTCAACCTTCGATTMTCTCGTCCCCGTCTTTGTTTTCTGGCTCACATTTAGTAAAAACATGAAAATCACTCCCTGTCGTCGGATCAGTTTTTTTATATTCTGGTGAAACCATCCGGGTTTAGTCAGCACTCGTACGAAGCGCTCTCCTTCTCTGCCCCGTCGAGTCTTTTATTTCAGCTACCATCTCTTCAGAACCGTCACCATAACAACCACAAATGTTCTGACAGGTTTTTGTGGCGCCGCAGTGAGAGGTGAAGCCTCGGTGGGAGAGAAAGCGACAGAGCCACCCACCCACCAAACCAAAACTCCTGCACCAGTAAATGGACAGCATGTTCCCAGATCAGGTGCTGTTTCTTTACAAACACGTTCCTCTGCTGAGTCACATGTTTGTTTTTACATCCATTCATCATCTTTATCCTCTTTTTCATTTCTGGGTCACAGGGGTCACTGCTGTCCATGTCCAGCCATCCCTGTGCGAGAGGCGGGGGAAGCCACGGACAGGTGGCAAGTCCATCACAGGGACACACAAACAACCATTCACAATCTCATGCACACCTAGGGACAGCTGCAGTTACCAACTAATGTGTGAGGAAACCTGAGTGCCTGGAGAAAACACACAAGTGCACGGAGAGAACATGTAGACTCCTTTCAGCAAGGCTGGGGTTTGATCCTGCGACCTGTTCAGCTTGTAGACACGGGGAAACAAACTCATCAGCAGTGGTGGGCACAGTTCCCCTAAAGCACTAAAGCACTAATAGGGGAACTAATTTTCTGATTAGCGCTTTAGAGTTTTTGCTAATTTTAAGGGGGCAATATAATGTAAAATCAACTTTTTTGAGTTTTATATCATGTTGTAATGTTATACTC
>NW_013952439.1:844400-850883 GCF_001266775.1 Austrofundulus limnaeus
GCTAAAGGTGACATAGATACTTTATTATGGATAGTATTTAAATATATGCCTGAGAAACACATAATATTGCCCCTTTAAAATTTATTAGAGGATTAGCACTTGTTAAATCTATAGGCTAAATTTAGAAGCACTAACTGAGGTCTATAAATGTTATTGCTCAACATTAATGTTAACAACTGAAAGTGAAAGCTGTCACACATTTTGTTCATATGTGTGTCACTTATCCACCAGGTGATAATATATTGACGATATATGAAAGTTAAGAGAGCAATATGGCAACATGTGACATGTTGTCTGTTGAAGAATGTTCATGGGTTGACTGGATTATTTTTAGTGCTTTAGAATTAGCTTCTGCTAAAACGTTCAGTGCATTTGTGCTTTAGAATTAAGGGACCTAAACTTTTGAGTTAGTGTTTTAGGGCTAGTGGAACTAATTTTTAGATTAGTGCTGCCTACCACTGCTTATCAGCATCTACGTATTTATTATCCTAACAGAATCTTCAGTATTCGGCAACCATGAAAGGCACACTATAAGGATTCAAGGATGTATGTATTGTGTGGCAGTTAAAATACCTCATGAACCACAGCCATCACAACTAATCAACCTTAGCAAACACAAAAACCACTGTAATGCAATTCATTTTACAGATACGGAGTTTGAATTTGAAGTGGGAGAGTCATGCTCCTCATGCAAGTTGGCAGGCAATATGCATTAGTGGGCACAGCTAACCACCAAAAAATTATGCAAGCTAAACCCCTAAACAGGTTAAAAAAAAAAGTGCATGCTAATGCTAACTGATATCTGCTAACTCAAGATTTGTAATCAGCGCTATATTGTCTCCAAATAGTTAATCCACCAAGATAAAATCTGGTGGAYCTGCGCCCCACGTCTTCGTCTCCTTCCAGCTGAAGATTAATGCAGRTGGACACACAAAATCCTACAGATGCTACACAMAGAAGRCACATGATGCAGGCTTGCAGCACCGCATGTTTCAGAGAAAATGTGTTTTTGTTATGTCAGCAGACAAAACCACCAGAACTAAATGTAATAAAGGTTTCCAAAGGTAGTGAAAATCTGCTAAACGAAAAGGTAGCTTCACTATTAGCTGTTAGAGGATTAGCRGAACTGTGCCCACCAGTGACGTGGGGTGAGGTTCATGGGTGATGAGACACTCGGTTCATCAAAATCAAATTACAAATATATGAACCCATCCGAACTTATTCATCACCTGGCAGGAGTTACGATTTATATTTCATCACATATCAATATTCTTTACATAAACTGTAGGTCATTTGATGCACGTCATTAAAACAAATTTGTGTCATACCTTTACTTATAAATGAAGTCCATGCATTGGTCACAATATCCTGTCTGAGTCCAGCTATTGTCACCAGTTGATTAAAAAAAGTTTCTCTCAGGACATCCCCAGAGACACTTTTTGTTTGAGAAGAGCTTTTGTCTCGATGGGTCTGGGCTCTGGTGGCTGTAGAGGCCGTTAGAGCTCAGTGAGCTGAGACTAATCAAACTAGGCAATGTTTTTCCAGTGCACTGCTCTGGGTACTGAGTACAGGTTAAACTGTCTTGTAGACAGTACAGACATTATGTCCATGTAGTTGAGGGAACCATGCCTTCTTTACAGATGGGTGGAGGCTGCAGGTTATTCTTATGCAGGAACTTTAGGGGAAAGTGGACCAGCAGCCCTCGGACTGCTTTCAGCTCCTCCTCTGCCTGCTCCAAGTTTGTTTTAAAAAGGGGTTTCTGGCTGTTATACTCTGGCAGCTGCTGTGTGCTGTGAACGGCGTCGCAGGGAAGACATCTAAAGACCTGTGACAGAAGCAAAACCATACAGTGGGGGGGGNGGGGGGGGGATAACAAAGAAAAGAGAAGTGAGAAAACCAACAACAATGATGACAAAAAACGTGCAGTCTGCTAAAATGTATACCTTCTCATAAATTTTAGTGTTAAGTTCAGCAGTTTTGTTCCAAACCCCAAAGAAGTCATCACTCATCGGATCATCTATATTGATACTGGGTTCAGAGTTTGCACCAAGAAGAACACTGTTACAGCAGAGAAAAATAAATATCAATACAGGCCTCAAATTAAATGAATAGTCTGGACATTTTGAAGTCATGTTGTTTCAGACAGTTATCAGTAATTACTCCTTTTAAGCTGCGATATCAGTCACAAGAACATGGAGTATTAAGAAATAAGCAGAAGTCCTCCCTCAGGCTATGTCAATGTCAACTTTATTTCTAGAGCACTTTAAAAAAACAGCAACCAACTGCACCAAAGTGCTGTACAGTAATCATGAAACAACTGATAAAAACATACTGAAGTAAAAACAATAAATTAAATACACAAGACAGACAGAATACAATGTAAATCCTTATTGAAATGCCAGCGAGTAAAAATGAGTTTTCAGAAGAGATTTGAAGTGTTCCAGATTATGGGCAGATCTAAAATTGAATGTTAAGTTGTTCCACAAATTAGGACCAGTGACAGCAAATGCCCGGTCTCCCTTTCTTTTCAGTCTGGTTCTGGGAACGTGTAGAAGCAGTTTATTGTTYGACCGAAGTGATCTAGAAGAAGAATAGTCATGTCATGTAGAAGATCCTTAAGATAGGCTGGGGCCAAGCCATTTATTGCTTTAAAAACCAATAAAATAATTTTAAATTCAGTGCGATAAGAAATTGGCAGCCAATGCAGAGAAGCCAGTACTGGAGTTATATGATCATGTTTTTTGGTTACAGTTAGAAGTCGAGCTGCAGCATTCTGAACCATTTGGAGATGTTGTAAAGAAGATTGGTCCAAGGTTTTTGCATAAAGAGTTACAGTAATCTAAGCGTGTAATAATGAATGCATGAATAATTTTCTCAAAATGTTTGAAACAAAAACTTGATTTTACCTTTGCTAGAAGGCGCAGATGAAAAAAGCTTGATTTCACAACAGCGCTCACCTGCTTATCCAATTTCAAACAACTGTCAAAAATGACACCAAGATTCTTAACAGAAGACTTGTAAAAAGGGGCTAGAGAACCAAGAATTTGTTCATGTTTAGTAATAAGGTTCTTTTGCCCAAAAGTATGACTTGAGTTTTATTTTGACTCAGGTGAAGAAATTTTTGGTTCATCCATGAACTAACTTCAGTTAAACAATCTGTTAGAGACTGTAAGGAATCATATTTATCATGTATTTTCTTTATGGGMACATATATTTGGACATCGTCTGCAAAACAGTGAAAATAAATACTATATTTCTTAAAAATGTGTCCAAGAGGCAGCAAGAACAATATAAACAAAATAGGGCCTAAGATTGAACCCTGAGGGACTCCGTAATTTAGGGGTGCTGCCACAGAAGAACAAAGATCAATGTGAGCAGAAAAACTTCTATCTTTCAAATATGACAAGAACCAATCTAAAACTGTGCCCTTAAGAACAACACTGTGTTGCAATCAAAACAGGAGGATGTCATGGTCTATAGTATCGAATAATGCACTCAGATCTAATAACAATAGGGCCGCAACATCCCCTGAGTCAACTGTTAAAAGGAGATCATTAAATACTCTAAGCCAGTGGTTCCCAAACTTTTCAGCCTTTGACCCACAAAATAGCAGCAGCAGAGACCTGTGACCCCAGCTGTTGTCGGTTGATGAACATTGTTTTCACGTCAAAATAAGCAAGAGCATAGTATCATTATTTATTATGCTATTTTTGTCCATTTAAGTACACTTCTTATTTTGTAAAAACAAAAGAAAAAATGTTCTTAGTTTTCATTTTTTAGTGTATTTATCTCAAAAAATATTTTCAGGACCCCACCTTGATGTTTCAGGAACCCACTGTGGGTCCCGACCCCAACTTTGGGAAGCACTGCTCTAAGCAAGGCCGTCTCTGTACTGTGTCCACATTTAAAACCAGACTGAAATTTCTCAGATGTCATTCTCTGTTAAATAAGACTAATAGTTAGCCAAACCTGGGCCTCAMTCTTTTATAGTTTTTAGGCTTAAAACGTGTTGCAGATTAGAGTTCAACTGATGTTATTTTTTTTTTTCTATGGCCGATGCCCATCTTTATGAATCAGTGCAGCCTATGGATTATAAACACCAATTCTTAAGCTCAACATGCATTTTCATTAAAAAAATATTAAAATAATTGCCTAACTGAAATAAACATATGTTCTACAATCTTAAAAATTGTTTGTACACCTAAAAATAATATATACTGAAAATTATTTTCAGTGGTGGGCATCGTTCTGCTAATCAGCTAACAGCTAATATCTGAACAAAATGTTTGTTTAGTGGATTTGCTTTTTCACTAACCTTGAAAACTGTTAGCAGTCCAGTTGGTCTCTGCTAAATTAGGTTTTTCCCAACTTTAAGTCAGCTAACAGCTAACTAACAAACTAACTAACATTAACTGGTTTGTGTCAGTCCCATCAGTCTTCAGCTAGAAGGAGACAAAGACCAGATCAGAGTATTTCTTTTTCCCCACAAAGAGTAGACTCATTAATTAGTTCAAATTACAGAATGCTTTTATATAAAATTTAGTAAGACTATCTAATTTTCCCCCTCAAGATGACCATTAATACAATGTCATTTGAGAAGGAGCACGTTTAGCCCTGACCTGAAGCACTCTTTGCGTAGCGCGAGAGTGAGGGGTCCTGCTTCGTACTCCTCTCCTCCCATGATGGACGGGACCCTCTCCTCATCCTCCACCAACACGCCAAGCTCGCTGTCCCGTTCACCCAGCATGCTGCGGTCATTGATGTTTGCTGATCCTGAAACACCAGTAGAGTACAAACCTTTTATATTTGTCCTTTTAGGACATAGATCTCCAATAACTAATAGAATGTTTTGGAGTACTAACTTCAAATATTCTCAGTCCAGTGAGATACTACCTTACATGAGTTTACAGTCAGAGTCTCACCAATGATGTAGCAGCGGTCGTCAGCAATCAGGATCTTGCTGTGAACGTAGATCAGCTCAGTGACAAGCGACCCGGAGAGCTTGGAGTGAGTTCTGAGACCACAGAAAGTGATGTACTCTTTCCAGTTGTCGATCTCTGAGGGACAGATCAGAAGATTACTCACAGTGGAAAATCTGTGAAGGTTTATTGGAAATTTAATGCRCATGTGTGTTTCTTAAAATAAACATATCCCAAAAGAAGTCAGACAGTGGTATGGTAGGCAGATGTACGAGTAATTTGGATTTAAATGAGTGACAGAAAAAAAAGACAGTAAAAAAGTAGTTAATGCATCAGATAATTGGATAATGAGTTGAAACAAAGCAGATAGAAAGGAAAACTTACCTTTACTAAGCTGTTTCAAGATGGACACCTCCCCACGGTTAATCGTTCTTATGCATAAAAAATACAATTAGGGGGCCATAAAACACCATAAAACAATTAAATAAACCATGCAACACAAGACAGTTATCAMATTTAATGTCATAATCTCTTAAACATTAAATGAAAAATATTTTATAGTTATAAACTAAAGATCCTGATCCTAAGAATCTGTTCAAGTTCAATTTGGTCAAATGTTTACACTTTGCACTTTGAACATGAGGTTATGTTTATTACACACACACACACACACACACACACACACACACACACACATATGTATGTATAGTGGGTGATCATTTTCTTTATTTTTCCCTAAATAAACATATTTATGAAACCTACTATTAACAGCATTTAAACAAAGTCAAGAACAGAGTGAGCCTCTACATACAGACCTAGGCTACACACTGACTGGAAACAGGTCTGTGTCAGATGAAAGACAAAAAGAAAAAAAAAAGGAAAAACTTGCTATTTCTGTTCAGAGGTTGAGAGAAGACTGATAATAGAAGATTAAGACTCACCTATAAGTGTAATGTAGAATAGCCTGGATGGCATTTCCACCTCCTGTCTTAATGTCTCCCTCAAAACCAGGWAGTAGAGGAATCACCACAAACACCCTGAACTTCTTGTGCTCTCTGTAGCAACAGACAATATTCATTGGTCAGCATCAGTTGTGGGAACAGCTAAACAAAAAGTTAACTTCGCTAACTCATGATCCACTAACTAARAGCTTTGCTAAGACTTGCACTTAAATAATCAGTGGAAGCTAATGCTGAACACGTAAAAATGAGCAGAAGTTAAAACTAATAGMTRAGACGACTGTCAWTCAGYCTGTGTCACAAGCCAGTCTCCTTCCAGCTGAAGACAGGTGGGACTAACACAAATCTGTTGATGTTAGTTTGYTAGTTAGCTGCTAGTGGATGGCAAAATCTATGGTAATTTAGCAAAAGCTAATTGCTTTGCCAAAGCTAGTGAAAAAGCTAAAATGCTAAATGAAAAATTTGTTACGCTATTAGCTGTTAGCTGATTAGCACTGGCCATTATCTTCAAATTCTAAAAATTTCTTTTACTAATACAGCGGGTAAAATAAGTATTGAACACGTCACCATTTTTCTCAGTAAATATATTACTAGAGGTGCTAATG
>NW_013952439.1:851646-860649 GCF_001266775.1 Austrofundulus limnaeus
TATTAGGGGTTATTAATTTTTATTCTTTTTGCCACAGCTGCTATTTAATGATGATGTTATGACAGAAAGCTCTGCTATATTACCTCAATGTAGATGTAGTGCTCGCTCTTCTTAATAATATCTATGTAGGCCTCATGGATTGAGGTTTCCAAATTTGTAGTTGACCACCAACCAGCAGAGCGCAACACCTGAACACATTAAATCTTCACAGTCATTGTACATTTAGCATGCTGCACATATATGGACTTTATTTGAAATTTGTGTGTGTATGTTCTAGCATTTGCTACTTTGTAAGGCCCATTTTTCTAAATAAATAAATAAATAAATAAATAAATAAATAAATAAATAAATAACTACCTTATTCAGACCCACTGCTCCTTATGGGACTCAAAGCCCAGGCCCATAAGTTCAAATGTGGGGCTATGTTAGCTCAAGGATTAGGTATGCAATAGGGGAGGTTAGGTTTAGGATAAGGGTCAGTGTTAGAAATTAATAAAAAAAAAATGAATGGAAGTCAATGCAGAGTCCCACAAAGATAGAAAGCCACGATCTGTGTGTGTCTGTGATGAAGTACCTGAACTTGGGCTTTGTTGGAGTYAGGCACAGTGAATGGCAGTGAGTCTGCAGTGGAGTGAGACTTGGGAACAAGGTAAGGGTAGGACTCAACCCTGTACTTCCTTTTTGACATCTAAAGACAAAAGCAATTAATGAGTGCAGAGTGTTTTGTTGTGTTAGTGTAACACAAAAGCTTACACRTTCATGTTAATCAACTCTCAGAATATGCTAATGWTTAGTCACCGKTTTTTGCTGATTTGGATGCTTTTATTAAAGATGTGCTGTAGATTCTAAAACTGTAATCTAATTTTTTCAAAAGGTGTTCCCATAGTATCGCTAATGGTCTATTTTCATGAACAACAGAAACTCTAAAGCGACGCCCTGATTTTCGCGGGGCTTAAGTTCTTAGACTGCCCGCGAATCATGAACAAATGCAAAWACTGGATGGGGTCCAAAATCGTACAGTGCATTTGGGTGGCATTTTAATGCAGTAAGAACCAAACAGCAAAACAGAACTGGGTCAATTATATTGATCCTAATAATTTAGTTTGAAATCTCACTAATATATAAAGTATATTTCTCACTGTAGAGTATTTACTGTAGTAGTTAGGTTCTATGGTAAAATCTGCAAATGACCAAGGACACAAATTGTGAAATGTGAATTTGCGGGACTTCATTGGAGAGCATATTTAGACAAAGATTCAAACGCCTTTCTTATAATGGAAAGTCACCTTGCTGAAGTTCCAGCGTTGGATGAAGTGTCGAGCCACATCCCTGGCCGCTTTGCCATGAACGGCTGCTGACAGGTCACGCCACGGTATGCGAGGAACTTTAGATCGGTCAACATTTTCTTGAAAGGAAAAACAATAAAAATCTGCTCATCCTGGCGTTTAAACTCTCAGGATTTTTTGGTAATACTGAGATTATGTACCCTCAAACGGCTTTTCTGGTTTTTTCCAGTCTTTAAGGATGAAGTTGTTGTAATCTTTGCCAAGCCACAGCTTAGTGTTGCTAGCCAGATTTCTTGAACCTTGTTTGGCCATCTCATATTCCAGGTCTTCAGAGGTAGCCATTTGACAACAGAGACAACTTTTGTTGTGCTGTTCCTTGGCTTCAYTGTTCGATCCCTCTTCAAAACCCAGGTCAGTCAGCCGGTATTGATTGTCATCCCATCTTCCAAACGCCAGATCGATTCCCCCTACAAAGGCTACGGTTTGGTCAATGGCCACCATCTTTTCATGGTGAGCCCATAAGACCACTCCAGACGACACACGGTCAGGATGTCGTATCACCTGATCAATCAGAAGAGTGAAATGGTTACTTAAGTGTAAAAAACAGAGCAATCAGCGCCTCTATTCACATTCGGTTTACAAAGAGATGGCACACCTTGATGTTTCCATGCTTGTTCCGTAAAGCTCTCTTGCTGTAGTCACTGTTAATGCTAAGTGCATATGTCACCTCTCTGTACAGCAGGATATATACTTTGACTCCATCCTTCTGCAGACAAAAGGTTTAAAAAAAGCAATAATGGAATAAAAAACACAATCTGAAAACCATGAAAATTGTTTTCTGAACAGAAGGAACCCATACTGCTTTCTCTTCAAGTATCTTATCAAGCCTCCATTCCTTATCATTGGCCGGCCTCTTTAGGAACAATTTAGGACTGAGCCTTACAGAAAAATGAACATAAACAGAGTTTGACGTTAATTTACGTATGAAATACGATTTGTAATGAGCAGACACAGACATTGATGTGCTGGTAAATTAGCAAATCAGAAGTCTTCTGGTTCTCACCACCAATCAGTGATAAAAATCTCCTCCTTTGCTTTCTTAAGAGCATCAGCTAGGTCTGCAAAGTAGCCACTTCCATTCACATACCTTGAATGAAAATCAATAAACCACAAAATAGTTACTTGAAGGTTTACACTGGTTGTTGTGGCAGTTGTTGGAAACAACAGCAGATWATCAAATGACCATTTAGTGAGCGTGTTCTCCCGAGGAGGAGCAAATCCTTTGAAGCGCTGAACTTTGAGAAATTCACATGATTCTGCTAGTCGGTTGATTTCTTGGCTCCACCATTCTGCTTGTTTCTTGCTGCCGCACTCAATTACCACTTCTCTGTTTAAAAACAAACAGGGATGTATCACAAACTGAAGTTCTTAGCAGATTCTTTTTAAACCAGCTCTGGTCTAGCTGTGGAATCTCTTTAAAACAAACAACCATRGTGGACCCACCGTGCTCTGTTCTTAATAGAGATTCCAAATTCGACATTTGTTGAACATTTTGCTTTGAACTCTGGGTCAAAAAGCATCACACCATTGATTGCAGCCTCATCTCGGTCGATGAACAGAAGGAAGGAGTCTTTCACCACCATCCAGCGTTTTGACCAGTGGAAACAGCACTTGTTATTGCCAATGCATTGCAGAACATGGGTCTGGTGACCACCAGACCTCTTGATGACAAGTCCCTCCCTGAGGCAAATCCAAACAGCAGAATGAGTTCTAATCTTTAGTTGTGTTCAAGTGCTTTTCTTTTGTTCATAAGTATGTTACTGACAAGCCTTTGGGTCCCAGATCAGTGACAAAAGAAAGAGGACTGACATCAATGAATTCCATCTGAAAAAAGACAGAAAGTGCATCATGCCACATAACTATACTAACTTATTACTAGAGGTATATCATTCTTTTACCATGCTGGTGGCATTTCTACAGAATGCTTTCYCCAACACATTATTCAAGTAGTCCTCAAGGTGCTTCTGTATGTAAAAAGTAGGATAAGAAACAATGGTTACAGAATGAGAGCACAGCTGTTGGTTAGCTGTTAGTGGAAAGTTAGTGCAAAAGCTAAACTGATTAAGAAAATAGTTCTGSTTTTAGTTTTTAATTAGCAGAACTATACAAAGTTACTTGCACTGGTATAGTTCCCAAGAAATGGCAAAAAAATAAAAAAATAATTTTATTTAAAAAAAATTGATTGCAAATTTTTATGTTAATGAAGAATTTAGTTAAGGACGATGGACATAAAACAAAATAGGAGTTCTTATACATTTAATACATGAAAGAAGAATAAACACAGAAAACAGAAAAGCCCTACTTCAAGAACAATAATTGTGTTTTATGTCACAAACTCCTTACAGGATCCTGAGATCTTGCGGGCTCTATCCTCAACATGCTCCTCCGTTCCTCCCCATTCATTTGAAACCTTTGGGGAAAAAATGTTGAATATTCAAAAATATTCAGTGCTCAAGAGATCTGACATTAAAAAGCTCAAAGAAGCTCAGGTTTTATTTTATGCATATCCCCTTGGAACGWGGAGCTGATTTGCATGACCGAGATAAACACATACACCAACCAACCTTTGAAAAGGCATGAAGTGGAAGAGCATCCTGCGAAGGTGAAGGTCTCGCTGAAGCTCCAGAAAGTCTTTGTACTTCTTCTTCACCATCCACTGGAACTCACCGTGTGTTACATGAAATGTGTACAAGGTGTCTTCATCCACCTGGAGGTTTATTATTGTTTATAATGACTTCTCTTTTGCGCCACCAGTCCCCAAATCAAATACAATAAATAAATTACCTACCGATCCACTTTCTGKGTTTTGCTCAACACTGTCCATTCTGCATGTAATGGGAGTACCACGCATTAAGCAATTTTTACCCGCAGTTTTGAGACGATGAACCACAAGGAAAGATTGTTTCTCTGAAATGCAGAGGCATTTTCGTTTTAAAGGAATTGCTCTGATTTTGTCWCATTAAACAGCTTATATGTTGTGTTTGTTTTTATTATATTTTTTCGTACTGTTTTCTGATATGAGGGCATCTAACTCATCTTKTCTCCGAATGATGATGTCACGCAAACGGTAACGTCTGTTTTGTCCAGCCAAGCTTGCAGCCACTGGCTCGGTTCCATCCACCTGACTGGCCATTGCTCTGCTGTTGGACGAAAAGAATAAAACCTCAAATCCAGAATTTATTCAACAGAAAACTAACGAGAACAGATTAAACACGTGAACCTAATGATTTATTTTAAAGTCACCAAGTTTGACACAAAATTAATCATGTTTCAGCAGCATAAGGGAAACCATCACCGCAGTCATCACTTAATAAATTAACCCTCCTGCTGCCCTTGGGTCGAAGTCTCAGCTAGTTTGACCAACAAACTTTAAAGATGACCCAAATTGACTTCGTTTTATGGTGAGGTCTGTTGTGTGTTTTTGTAAACTTGAGGTTAAATTAGAATAATTTTAGAACCTGCTAAAGACCAAATCTTTTTGTTTTTGTCTGAATGCATGACACTCTAAGAAGGGGATGGGCGTGGGAAAAATTGGTACCCCAAGGGTTAAAACAAGTCTAGAAAGTCCATCCTATAACAGACAGTCCTATGGCTGAGCCAGACAATTTTTATAGGGGTGGTCAGACTGRGACTAYTGGTCAYACAGGGGTGRCCCAGAAATTACTTTTTTTTTCCTACACTGCAATTTTCTCTGGATCTAAAAGTGTTTCTTGGACATTCTCCACTGACATGAGCAGTGACTACCATGTAGAATTACATCAGGATAATTTCTCATCTGTTCAGCACAGATGAAATGACTAATCTATGTATAAAAAAGGCTTTGACAAAATGTTGCCGTTGGGTTGGCTTTTATTTTTATAGTGGATTTTTGAAAGGTGGCCATGACCATCCCCTGGCTCCACCCCTGCCTGTAGATAGAGATGGGCTTGTTTAGAAATTGAATGGTCAATCAATTAGATTATCTTTTTCTGGGGAAAAAATTGTTCACACATAGCAGCTTTAAAACACAATTTCACACAAGCTGAAAACTGTTTCTGAAACTGACATGTAGACACTTGCATCCTGCATTATAACTTATCATCATCATAAAATTTGAACCCTTCAGCAACAAATAAATGTTGTTGAATCATTACTGTTGCATAAAATTTAGTAAAATAAACATCAAAAAGCATAAAAGCAAATGAGTCGAGCATTTGTTTTTCACACTAAACATGCTGAGTCACCTCATCACCTCAGGGAGGTTTAGTTTTCTGCATTAAAGTCTAGTCTAAATTGCAACATCTCACCATGAGTTTAAAAGGATTTTACAGCTTTGAGGAACAAACGTGTCTAAGTAAAGCTGTAATGGAGGTTTCTGCTTTAGTTCAGAGTTTTGCAAACCTCATATGAATCTGTATATATATTTTTTTTCAGACAGCTGAGAAATCGTTTTTAGCTGCTAAGAGTATTTCACACTCTGGATAAAAAAGGCTAGTCGTGGTGTGAAGGCTGAAAAAGACGAATTTCTCCTCTCCACCCAGTCGTTGGTTTCCTACGACGCCTGACTGCACAAAAATCTCACCTTCGTCTAACCTACAAGCAAATGTTAGACCACTGAAATGACTGTGGTTTCATAATAGCAGCCACAGCCTCAGTATGCATTTTTTTGCATTGCACCTAAACCTGCTATCAAGTCTGTTATCATGCAACAACATGATAAAAAGTAATGTAACTTTTTAAAAACTGTACTTACTCAAGGTTAGTTTAACCCACAAAAACTCTTCCAAATGTAGACAATCTGCTCACTCAGGCTTAAGTTTGTTGTCACTAACCTTTAAACCAAGCCAACCTACAGTATGACCCAACTGCAGTTGTTAGTGAGTACCATTTGCTAAAGTGAAAGGTGATACTGCTGTTGAGACTGCAGAAGTTTGGTTTATGTTTGTAACATTTACGAAACTTCATTTCATTCAACAATCAAACAAATAGTAATAAAACAAACAAATGATAAAAGAACAAACAAATAATAATAGAAACAAACAATACATTGTTGAGTCAAAAACACAATCACAACGTAGTCAACTGAAAAGGAGCAGAAAGAAGAATAAAATCTAATAACATCTGCCCCCAATTAAAAAATATATGTATCTAAAAAACGTACAACATACGAATAATAAAACTCAACTAAACACTCAATATAATTACAAATAATCAACAAACAGCCTCACAACACAAATACAAATCTTATCCAATGTTTTGTTCATATCTCATAACAAAACATAAATAAAATAAAAAAAACTCCCAATATTCTACTTAATGAATAAATTGTTCCACCATTCTTAAGATCATCAAGCAAAATAATTCTACAAATTAATACTCAATCTACATTTTGTTCATATTTTGACAGCAAAAAAGTTTTTATCAATCTAGCAAATATATAAATTGTGTTGAACATGTCATGTTGGTGAAAATAGTTTTCAACTTGATCAATCATTAGAACTCAACGCCAACTGTCGATGATGTCCCCCATCATGGACAGACAGACATGGCATTTCTGTGTCCCTCACCTTGGCGACGGGGTACAAATACATACGCTATATAATATATACAGTATTGTCATATATATTTAGAGATTTTTCTCGTACAACTTTTTTCTCTTAGTATTAGGGTTTTATTCTCATAAAATTACTTTATTCTTGTAAAAATAATTAAAAAAAAACTCTTGTTGTGTGGCCCTAATACTCTGTTGTACAAATTGGCTTGTTTTCAACACAGCAATTTTTAATGTGTAAATACTTACAAAGTGTTTCTGCGTTCATTTATTTTGAGATTTGAAGGCAGCAGGTTTATGATAGATGCCGTGCTATATTTTTGGAACCAGAGGGACTCGTCAGTCATGGTGTCACTTCCAGAGAAATGTACTAGGAAAAAAAAGTTCTTAGGAATTTTACTGTGTGGGTGATGCCTGCTGGCTTAACGGTGATGGTGCAAAAAGAATGTGCAAAAATTCTATTCAGTTTGTAAGAATTGAAAAACTTAAAAGAAAAAAATTAATTTTTTTTTTTACAAATGTGCAGCTGTTTGTATCAAGAAAACCCAGTGTTGTTTTGCTCAGCTGTGAAGTCAAAAACCTCATGAAAAGATCCCACTTTAACAGAGTTAATGATCAGTAGTTTATACTGTGCACAAAGGAATATTTGTGACATTTGTCTTAACTTGAAATCAAGTCTCACATACTACACTGAAAACCTTGCAGCGTAGGAATCTGGTTGCTCCATTTTTATTGACCTCAGCTCAGTGGTGGGCATGGTTCAGCTGTTATAACTCATTTTTTTAAATTTAGTGGATTAGCGTTTTCACTAACTTAGAAAACATTTTGCGGACCAGTTAGCTTGTGCTGAATTGGGTTTTATCTTTTAGGTCTGCTAAATAACATCAACAGTCCCACAAGTCTTCAGTTGGAAGGAGACAAAAACATGTGATGAAGACTGAGAGACAGTTGTCTTAGTCGTTAATGATTAGCCTCCAATAACTTTTACATGTTTAGTAGTTTAATTTTAGCAAAGCTATATGTTTAGTTATCAGATTATGAGTTAGCAACGCTAACTTGTTGATGCCCACCACTGGGTTAGATTTCTAACACAGTAAAAATAACTTTTGGTAAAAGAGGTCTTTTTAAACTTCAAGAACATTGCAAAAACTCTGAATACCAGTTATTCACTCTCACCTTATGAGGACAAAGACACTATAAAGCTCAGTCATCTGTCATTCTCAACACAAGAATGAAATGTGATGAACTAACAGATTAACTGCAACCCTCAGAGTTTCAACTCAAACTTGGCCGAGTAGTTTGAAAGTACCTACCTTTTTCATAAAACAAACAGAGGAGCTGCTCCTTCAGAAAGAAAATAAGACTAACAAGTCAAGGTGTGCACATTCTGATTTGGCACACTGAACTGACCTACCTGACAGGTTTGCAAATACCAGCAGAGCTAGCTGGGTTGTTCCAAGGAAGGCTTGGAGAAACTGGAAACAGTAAAGAAATGTCTTAACTGTATATGAACACAAATATAACTCAAGAGAAAGTCTTGAGATTACGAGAGGAATTCTTATCTGCCAGGCGACTTTGAACCCAGTGCCTTGTTGAGTAACTCTGATCACTGCATGCTGGTATTTCCCTTCATTTTTTTCTTGCCACCTACCTAAATAAATATGTGAAACGAGCATATACAAGTAGCTGCAGCACTCTGCTGCAGTGGCAGTGCACCCCCCAGTGTTGCTGCRGTGAACCCAGCAAAAACTGATGAGCAAGAGGTAAAAAAATAAAAAAATAAATCTGTCAAACACTGAAATGTTTATCTAGCCTACAAACTCCCCAGATACCAATCTGATGGGATTCAGTGACATCTAATAAGGTTTACTCAATATTTGGAGGACAGCTGTGTCCTTTTTGAGAAAAAAAATATTTTATCATATAGTCAAAGTAAAAAAAATTAAACTCAAATTAAGAATTCAGGATTAGTTTATTTTACTTGAGTATTAAAAGTAAAACATAATATTTCAAGAGCAAAAAAAAACATTTCAGTCATATTTTCTGTTCACATATCTTGAATACTTAATGTAACTGGAAATATTTACTAAGGTGTTTAAAAAATTATAACTTTACACAGGATACAAT
>NW_013952439.1:860774-883273 GCF_001266775.1 Austrofundulus limnaeus
TATATATATATAATCAACACAAATCTGTTGAACTTGCAAACATGACTTGCAAAAACTAATGTGAAGTACCGGTATTTTGAGTGTTTAGTGCTTTTAATGCATCTTTTATGTTGATGTCTGCTAAATTTCCCTTTTAAATGGTGCCACATCTGTAAGGAACATGCATTTGTGGAACGAGCAGTAGAGCTGAGTATGGGTTGCACACATAAAAAAAAATTGCCAAATCTTCTCTGCGAAACTTTTATTTAATTTTTTTTTGCAGATATTACTGAAACTTGCATTGAGATTCTGGTAACTCCAGGTGCTGTCAATCAGGTGCTCGCTTTAAGATTTATTGCCAAGAAGCATTGTTAAAACAAAAATAAATCTATGAAACACTAATTTCCTTACATTTTGTGCTCAGTAATATATATATATATATATATATATGTGTGTTATTTTAGGTATGTTTAATGTCAGGTCTGAATAGCACTAATACTGTATAATTTACATCTTAAACTGTATTCAGAGCTTTGAGGGTGTGGTTTGATTATATGCTACAACAGCTTGCTGTACAATCCCTCAGACTAGCAGTGATGTCATCCTGTGGGTTTGTCCTGACCACTGGCTGCAACACAAACACTCCTCAGGTGTTTCCTGCTCCTGAAGCGATGCAGCACTTTACCAGGAACAAATTACCTGAGGGAAAACAAACTCAGCTCTTTACCTTCACAGCCGTCTGCTGGTTTTGACCCATTCACACGAGGTTTAAATGGTAAATGGGCTGAACTTGTATAGAGCCTTTCAAAGCATTTTACAACCATCTGTGGTCTTATTTGTCAATCCACACACATTCAGACGGCACTCTGCTACACATTTTAATCTGAACAAAGTGTTCTATATTTGTACATCGATGGGGCACATCAGAGGGAAGGAGGGGGTTCTGTGTTTTGCTCAGGGACASCTAGACATGCGACTACATACTGGAGGAATAACCCAAGACTAATTCCTACAACCAACAACAGTATAGTTTGGTGTGAAAATGAAAAATGGCAGTTGATGTTTAACTTTTAGCATTTTATATTTATTTACCTTCTTTTATTGTAGTTGTGTTTTTAATTTGCACTGATTTGTTGTGACCTGTTTTTTATTTGTTTTACCTTGTGAAGCACTTTGGTTGATGCAAGTAATTATTGGAAGGTGCTTGTAAATAAAGTTTTTATCATTATTATTATAACCAAAAACCTGTAAATATGCATGCATCTTTTTTCTTATTTTATGTTTTTATTAGAAGCTTAACGTCAAAACATCTAACCTAACATTTCAGTCTCAAGTATTTTAATCCTCTTTATGTGTGGGACACAATTCTTCACGTAATAATAATGTTACACGTCTTTACATTAAACAGATTGTTTTATTGAAGGCATGTCAGTTAAAATGTTAAAAGTACAAATAAAATATGCTGTTATACAAAAACTGGACAGGTTTTTTATATTCATTAAAATATTTAGAGATTATTATACATTAAGTCATATTAAGGCAAATGTGAATGTAAAGTTTAGATGTATAAACCAAAAATGGAAGCAGTAAGAAAACATAGTGCTGATGCAAAAACTAAAGTAAAACAGTTAGAAAACTTTTTTTCCCCTGGAGTGTTAGTGGACCAAACAGATAAATAATACTCTATATATCTATATAAGATTTTTACAATAAAAAAATAAGAAGAATCTAATGAAAATGCACTTCATGAAACAGTGTAAGGTCTCAAACTTATTTCTGCCCATCAATAACTAAGAGTTAAAGTGGGACTTAGCAAATCTACTTAGTGACTTTGACCCCTTCAGAAGGGAGCAGCTGAAAGAAAAACAACAATAAAAGGAGCTGAACTAAAACTGTTCAGTAAGTGCTGTGTGGAAAACCAGCATTCAAACACAGATGTTTCTCTGTGAGAAGGTGCTGTGTGTTCATGTCAGGATTCTTACAACAAGGTTGTGCTGTTGACCTGCAGAGATCACTTCATGCTGTATTTTTAAAAGCTAGACTTGTTGACAATGTTGTGCACATTAGTGTAATTACAGGTTGTCTGGTATCACATTAAAAGTACTAAAATAAAGTTCATAGATTTGATCATGAGACAGTTAGAAACTCTAGACCAGGGTCTGCGCTAGTGTTGTCCAGGTACTGTTATCAGATACCAGCATTTTTACAAGTACTCTTACAAAATGCCCCGACTAGAAACCCATACCAGAATTGACACAGGTGTAAATACTCCATTGAACGTTACAGTTTACATTTCAAGTGAAAACAGTTCCACGTAAACGAGTTGGAAGAAAATCCACCCATCAGGGTCTCAAGTCCATCACAGGGTCACATAGAGACAACCATTCACTTTCTCACACCCAGGAAAAATTTAGATTTGCCAATTAACCTAGCATCCATGTTTTTGATCTGTGGGAGGAAACCCAGAAAAAGCACACACGCGCACACACACACACACACACACACACACACACGCACACACACGCACAGAGAGAACATGCGAACTCTATCCAGAGACGGCCCAGTCGGGAATAAAATCCAGAAACCTTCTTGCTGAGAGGCAACAGCTCTACCAACTGTGCCACTGAAAGAAAATCTTGTGTCATTTTTCTGTATTTTAAAATGATTCAGCAGCATGCTGTATTTGATTTGATCCCAATAAAAGAAATGTGTTTTTAAAGTCATTGTGTGAAGTACTTGGTATTGGCAAATACCCAAACTTAAGTTTAAGAAACACTGATACCGGGACACTAGTCTGCACCAAACAAGACATTTTTAGATAGGAATCATTTTGTATGTTTGTACAATCGCAGCTTACCCAGGAAACCTGAATCTCTCGATTACACAATGCTCTACATCGATAAATAGTTTTAAAAGAAAAAAACCTGCTGCTACACATTTACACATCGATCAGTTAGGTAACTWATTATACAATAAAAAAAAGTGCTCTTAAAATGTGAGCTGCTGCTGGCTGAGGCTGGCGGTCTCAGCAGTCAATGAGAACTGTGTCAGACACATGATATCAGCTCTCAGCTGCACCTCCACAGCTGCCTCAGGCCTGTGACTCTAACATGAGGTGACCAGTAAGTCAACCTTCGATTATCTCGTCCCTTTGTTTGTTTTCTGGCTCATATTTAGTAAAAACACGAAACACTCTCTGTCGTCGAATCCGTTTTTTTATATTCTGGTGAAACCATCCGGGTTTAGTCAGCACTTGTACGAAGTGCTCTTCTTCTCTGCCCCGTCGAGTCTTTTATTTCAGCTACCATCTCTTCAGAACCGTCACCATAACAACCACAAATGTTCTGACAGGTTTTTGTGGCGCCGCAGTGAGAGGTGAAGCCTCAGTGGGAGAGGAAGAGWCAGAGCCACCCACCCACCAAACCAAAACTCCTGCACCAGTAAATGGACAGCATGTTCCCAGATCAGGTGAGGCCTGCTGGTTGACTGGATGACCAGATACAGGTTAATTAATCAGTGGGGTTCTAAATGCTTGGTCTGTAACTCCTGTAGTGTTCCAGGTTAGGCTGTCAGGTAGTGGTTTAATCTGTGAAGGTCAGAAATTATGTCCAGAGAGTTGAGGGAGCCATGCCTTCTTTAGAGGTCGACGGAGGCAGCAGGTTTTCCTCACCCAGGAACTTCAGGGGAAAGTGGACCAGGAACCCTCGAACGGCCTTAAGCTCCGCCTCTGCCTGCTCCGGGTCGGTGTCACAGAGCGGCGTCTGGCTGGTGTACTCCTTCAGCTTCCGATGGTTGGAAACGGCATCGCAGGGAAGACAGTAAAAGACCTGTGATAGAAGCCGCACAGCAGAGGAAGGGGGAAAAAAAACGTGAGAAATTTACCTTTGATGATTAAAAAAAGTTAAGTTTGATGGAATTTATACCTTGTCGTAAATGATGGCGTTTAGTTTAGCAGTTTCGTTCCAAACCAGAAAGAAAAACTCATCACTGATCGGATCGTCTATAGTGATGCTGGGGTCAGAGGCTGCTCCGACAAGAACACTGTTCAAAAAGAAAAACAGAAAAATACAGGCTTTATGTTGATATGTAGTTGGAACATACATTAGTCCTGCTTTTTAAGGATTGGGACTCATCTATTTTTGGTACCAGGTACACTTATTTTATGGGGTGTTTAAGTATTTTTATTATTAATTGCAAAATGTTTTATTTTATTTTATATTATTTTTCTGTTTTTTTTTCTTTTCTGATATCTATTACTGTTGGATGTTGTTTTGTTTTTACTGTCTGGAGGGACTACAGATGTAAATTAGCCTTAGGCTAAATCTGGTGCAATGCATCAAATGTTTTTATGTTTGTTTTAATAGCACACTGTCCCAAATAAATTCATTCGTTCAAAAATCACTCGTTCATTCTTAAGCATGGTGTTCGTTATGAACAGCTTATTATAAATTAGCCAAGAACACAAGCTGTGATTAATTTGGCTCAACCTCACACACGAGGTCCGAGTCCTTTCCTGCAGCTGAGGTGAGGTTTAACATCCAGATTTCTAAAGCCAGTTTAAAAGGTCAGAAACCAACAGGYCAATGCCCTTGCCTGCTCTCCCTGAAGAAGGTGAACTCAAAGAGGTGGCTCCCTGTCCAGTTTCTGAACTTTGCCCAGAGAAACACCAGAAAGAAATATTCAATCACTAGGCGCTCCCCCACACCTCCACACTGGATCAAGTTGTTTAAGCTTAGTCCCAGAAAGTCACAGCAGAGATGCCAGGATTAGCCCTGACCTGAAGCACTCTTTGCGTAGCGCGAGAGTGAGGGGTCCTGCTTCGTACTCCTCTCCTCCCATGATGGACGGGACCCTCTCCTCATCCTCCACCAACACAGCGAGCTCGCTGTCCCGTTCACCCAGCATGCTGCGGTCATTGATGTTTGCTGACCCTGAAACACCAGTAGAGTACAAACCTTTAACATTTCCTGGGTTAGGTCCTGTATATTTAATTCTTAGGTCCACAAGCACAAACAAAACAGTTGATTCATGAACTAAGTGAACACTTTAAAAATGTCAGCTGACAAATACTAAGAGGAGTCAAATTTAGATACAAAAAAGGATCAGAGTCTCACCAATGATGTAGCAGCGGTCATCAGCTATCAGGGTCTTGCTGTGAACATAGATCAGCTCAGTGACAAGCGACCCGGAGAGCTTGGAGTGAGTTCTGAGACCACAGAAAGTGATGTACTCCGTCCACTGGTCCTTTACTGCGGAGGCGAGCAGAATTATATGACTTACAGCTGATAAAACTAAACTTTTAAGAAACTTTAAAAAGGAATTCATGTAAATTGTGACTAAACTTGGGAGTGGTTCGGTAACAAGGTACCCTAAAGAATTAATAAAAACAGAGTTTAGATTAGTGTTGGGTTTGATATCAGGAAATAAAACTCACCCTCACTAAGTTTGGACAGGATGGAGTCCTCTCCACGGCAAATTGTCCTTGTACATTAAAAATGACCAAAGTTAGGCAAATTTACATAAAAAGAACAGAGAAACCAGCTGTTAAAAATCTAAGCATAACAGTTATTTTAAAAACACACCTGAGCACCAGATAAAGACATTTTCTTGTGGTTGTGAGAGTTTACCTGTAAGTGTAATGTAGAATAGCCTGGATGGCATTTCCACCTCCTGTCCTAATGTCTCCCTCAAAACCAGGAAGTAGAGGAATCACCACAAACACCCTGAACTTCTTGTGCTCTCTGCAGTGACACACAACGCTCATTACGTTCATGTGTGGCATTTCAGCAGCTTTTAGAGATTACATTTTAAACTGAATATGACTGGAGGTGTAACACAAACTGATCCCACCTGTGAGCGCGCAGGATTCGCTCCACAATCGCATCGCCGATCCCGTTTTCAACGACCTTCTCCTTCGCACAGCTGATGAAGAACTGGTTCTAAGGGCAGAGAGGAGGCAGATGGTGGCTCAGCGGGAGATGAACACCAGAGCTGACAGGAAGCTGGCCAGCATTCGTGGAATCTTCACATTAGGCCCCAGATTTTTCAGGAATGTGAATATGTAAAATTATTCTTCATGATGAAGCAACTGATCCTGGGTTACCTCGATGTAGATGTAGTGCTTGCTGTTCTTGATGGTCTCTATGTAGGCGTTCTGAATCGACCTCTCAAATGTTCCAGCGGACCAGGAATGAACAGAGCGCAACACCTGAGGAAACGACAAGTTAAACTAATTTTCTGTCACTGGATGCACGTTATTTTGTTCTCCTCACATTGTGCGTTTTCTCCAAATATAAGAACTAGAATCAGAAGAAAGCAGGATGTTTTGTTTTTTCAAAATTATATTAAAATAATTCCAAACAGATCTTATTTTTACACAAGCAACAAGAATCCTTATAAAGGACACCAAATAGGGCACGCCTGCTCCGACTAACACAGATTGTAACAAGAGAACCGTTGGCCCTGAAACCTGAATAAAGCCACCCTGATACCTAAAACTACACGACAGGGAACAAAGGTTACAGTTACAGGCCTTCTATTTTAAAAGAGAAAACACAACAACAACAAAAGCTGCTGTGACATCTCTGCCCAGCACTTGTTGGAGAAGATTAAAACGCTACCTAACTAACTTTGAAAACCATTAGGGGACCCGTTAGCTTTGGCTGAATGAGACTGGTGTCAAGACCAAGTATTGGTCTTGGTACACTGTGGTCCTGGTCTTGACTTGGTCTTGGGTTAGGTGGTCTTGAATACTAATTTACTAACACTAGTAACAAGCTAACATCAACAAGTTTGTGTCAGTCTCACGAGTCTTCAGCTCCAAGAAGACGAAGACATGTGACACCGACTGAAAGACAGTCATCTTAATAATTAATAATCTGCTGATAGTGTTGGCTTCTGCTAAATTGCACTTGTTTATGTGTTTAGCATTAGCTTCACTAATTGTTGTACACAGTGAATAGTTGAGTGTTAGCAAAGCTATGTTTTTAGTTAGTGGATTAGGAGTTAACAAAGCTAATGGTTTGGTTAGAAGTGTCCACCACTGCTTAACACAGAGGTTCTCAATTCCAGTCTTCGTGACCCACTGTCCTGCATGTTTTAGTTGTTTCCTTACTTTGGCACACCTGATTTAAATGAATGGGTGATTGACAGGCTTTTGCAGAACTTTTAGACCTGCAGAAATGCAGGGAAACAACTAAAACAGCTCTCCACTCAGCCCTCACCCATGTAGAACAGAAAAATTCATATGTAAGGATGTTGTTTGTGGACTTTAGTTCAGCTTTTAATACAGTTATACCACAAAACCTGATCAAAAAACTGGGCAATCTGGGCCTAGGCAGGTCACTAATATGTTTATGGATATTGGACTTCCTGAGCAACAGACCCCAATACGTCAGGATGGGAGACCGCATATCCTCAACTCATCTTGAACACAGGCACCCCACAGGGATGTGTCCTCAGCCCCCTCCTCTACTCACTCTTCACATATGACTGCTCCCCCATTCACACCTCCAATAACATCATCAAGTTCGCTGATGACACCACCATTGTAGGACTGATTATGAACAACAACAAATCAGCCTACAGGGAGGAGGTCTGGCACTTGGCAGTATGGCGTAAGAACAATAATCTGGAATTGAGCACAAAGAAAACCAAAAAGATGGTCGTGGATTTCAGAAGATCACCCGTACCGAGACCATGGCCCTCCTCATCAATGGAGTGGGGTTGAGAGAGTGGAGCACCTTAAACTTCTTGGAGTACACATCTCTGTTGACCTCGCATGGGCCTTCAACAACCATTACCTAGTGCAGAAGGCAAAACGAAGACTCTACTTCCTCAGGAGGCTGAAGCTCTCCCACCTCCCTCAACACCATCGAGAGCATCCTTCCTACTGCACAGTCTGGTTTACTAGTTGCACAGTACAGGACAGGAGGGACCTGCAGCGAGTGGTGAGAGCGGCGCAAAAAAAAAATCATAGGAACTTCGCTTCCCTACCTCAGGGACATCTACAACTGCCGACTCCAGAAAAAGGCTACCAGCATTTCCATGGACATTACCCATCCTGGACCCACTCTGTTTTACCCCCTCCCCTCTAAAAAAAGATTYAGACAACTGAAAGCAAAGACTAACAGGTTGAATCACAGCTTCTTTCCCCAAGCTGTGAAAGCCATCAACCCTTCAGCCATCATATATAGATTTTATTGCACATGTATAGATTTTATTTTATTTCATTTATTTGTTATACTTTTTAAAACTGCTGCCTGTGAGAGGATGCTAAACTGCATTTCACTGTTTTAACACTGTCTTTGAACATTAATTTTATCAGCAACAATAAAGCTATTCTATTCTAAAACATGCAGGAGAGTGGGTCACAATGACTGGAATTGAGAACTACTGGTAATGGTACATTCATCTAGTTTGAAGCAGACATTTTTTTAATTTTATAAGAGGAGTTTGTTCAAAAGGACTTGAACAAAGATGGCATTGAAATGATAAATTCAAACCAAAATGGGCGACTCCCTGTCAGGTTTAGGTTTTGTCACACCCACAGAATTTGTTTACATCCAACAGATAGTGTTGTGGTGAGATATCAAAAYATGCCACACCCTTCAGCAAACCTCAGCAAGGTTTACATGTCTGTTAACAGACAGTATTAAATGTGTTTTCTGCCAGAAGTTTTTAGGAACTGCTATTAAATTTTTCAGACTGGAGTTGTTTTGAAACGGCAGCAATCCGTTTAGTCTTATATTAGCTCTACTTGGACTTTGTTTCTCCAAACTGAGGTTGTTTAAAGATCTATTTGCAACAGGTAAGATATTAATTGTTCATAATCTTTTCCACAGACGATCATTTAAAAAATAAACTGAACTACTGCTTGAAGAAGTCGGATTTCTGTCACTCAGCTTGCTTCTATCCTCCCACAGCCACACTGTGGACTGAGCTCTAGCTCTATTTTAACACTAAATTAGAAGTGGCTCAGCAAGTTTTGCCACAGATCCCATGAAGCCTGTTGAAAAATGCTTTTCACTCGTACTCTCTGTCCTCACCAGTGTTTCCTCTGGCTCTGCCGAAGAGGACAGAGTCAATTTTTGTTCCACGCGCTTTTCTTTTTTGTTCCACCATCTGCTGCTGCAAGAACAGAACCTCTTTGTTGTGAGGAGAACCATCTGATTTGCTGTTAGATCGGACCTGCTGCCCAAGTCAGGAGGGACGTTTGTTTCAATAGTTTTGTCAACAGAAAGATCCTAAATCATCCTACATTGTGATATGACAGAATCTTAGCCTGGTGCTGTGTCCTCACGTCATCTCTGGACTCAAATGATTTTATAATGTGTTAATGCTAAAAGCTCATGCAACAAACTGCATCTGTGTATTTAATTATCAACCTTTTAAAATGCTTGATGAAATGTTCGGTCTAGTTAAGGAGAATTCTGACAGACATTTGATAAATATTTACTTMAACTATAAAAACAAGACTTTAAAAATACTGTAGGCTTTTTAGTTTTTATAAGTTAAAAAATATGTTGTCGGTTCGATGTCGCCATGTTATTTACGATGCAAAGCTTTCCGAGTTGGTGCTCCTGTGTGAGTTCAGCTCAGTTTGAACGTTATTTTAGGAAGTCTGACAATCAGCCCTTTTAAATGAAAACAGAGCGTTGACAGAGAGGAGAAGGTAGAAATGATTCAGCCTGAAACTGAAAATGGGAGGACAACAGAGCTGCTTCAGCTTAGCCTGTTAGCTTTGGCTTTAGCTCCTGAGCTAATAATCTTAGCTCTGGAGATAACGCCATATTAATAATAGTTAACTCCCGAGCTTATTTATAAAATTCCAGAGCTAACTTACTAAACTTCCTGTTTGATTGTTTCAACCCATATACTGTGCAGAACAAAGAAACTATTACAAAATATAACTTTGTCACACGTTATACCCAAATATCAAACGGATGTGGGCCAGGTCTGGCAATGATGGCAATGTTTTTAAGATGGCGTGCCACAACTGGCCCAGTTTGTGTTTTGATTATGTGTGCTGGCCCATGCATAAACCACCTCTGGCAAAACCACTTCTGGACCACCAAAGGGCTGACATTTTTAGTGGTATGTGGGCTGAGTGTGGCCCAGTTCTGGCCCACACAATGCACTACGTGGGAAGCTTTTGAAACTTACTCTTTTTTGTTTCAATCTCAAGTGGCAGCTATCATCAATCATCATCATACCCAGAATGTATTATGTCAGTAACAAAACGATGTGCATAAGTGAAAAATGTTGCATAAATACATTTTTTAAGTAATTAGAAGTTTTCAGGTGTCGCAAACAACTTTTACTAAAATAGAGAAACAACAACATAATAAGGGTAACTTGTGACAGTAGTTTGAGATTCCTTTCAGCATATTATCTGCCTAAATGAAGAAAATTAATTGGAGCAAAATGTGATGCACCATGAGTTTTTGAAACACAGGATTTGCATAACAATTGTGGAGCAAAATAGCAACAATCAATGAGTATAATCCAAGATATTTAAAAGGAAACCACTGTCTGTGCAAATTATGCATTTRTATAATACAGATTTCTGAGAAAAATCTTCATACCGATCACGCTTTTTTTTCCCTCCAGATACACAATGAATTAAAGTAAAACATWTCAGTTAAAAACAAGTCAAAACCTGCCAAAAGCAACTGTCAAATCCTTGTTGCTGCTCACCGACACGTGTCTACAATCTTTGTACAATCTGCTTCCCTGCATGAAACTTCTGCTCTGACTCAGTAGCGGCGCCGGTGTTAAATTCAACTGGCTCTGCTTTGCGTTTCCAAAACATCACAAGATTTCCTGATTCAAACTCTGATCAAAACCAAGTGTGCATAAAATTTTACCTGAACTTTGGCTTTGCTGGAGCCGGGCACGGTGAATGGCAGTGAGTCAGCAGTGGAGTGAGACTTGGGTAGAAGGTAAGGGTAGAAGTCATCTCTGTACTTGACTTTGAARATCTAAAGAAAATGAGAGCAGTGAATTCACWGTTTTTTTWWATTATTCAGCAAATAAGGCCTGTGCAGCTTCTGAAACCAATTAAATCTATATTAGAGCATATAACTTCCATAATAAGTCTTTGTAAGTCACCTTAGTGAAGGTCCAGCGCTGGATGAAGTGTCGGGCCACATCTCTGGCAGCTTTGCCGTGAACAGCTGCAGACAGGTCACGCCACGGCATGCGAGGCACTTTGGTGCGGTCGATGTTATCTGAAAAGAAAACAGAAATCCTTTCATCCCAGCRTTCAAACGTCATGTTTAAACTGACGGGAGTTCAGATAATAAACCTTCAAACGGCCGGTCCAGTTGGACCCAGTCTCTTGTGATGAAGTTGCTGTAATCTTTGCCGAGCCACAGTTTGGTGTTTCCAGCCAGACTATCTGGACCTTGTTCTGGTTGAATGACCGGCTTTGGAACATCAGCTGTGCCGTTATCCTGGGTAACAGAGATGGCCTTTAAGTTTTGAGTCTAAGAGCAGCAAGCTTTATGAGCTGCAGAACATTTCCCTACCACCACATCACTCGGCTGCTCCTCAGTCGCACCGTTCGACTCTTCTGTAGAGCCCAGGTCAGTCAGCCGGTACCGACTGTCGTCCCACCTCCCAAACGCCAAATCTATACCCCCGACAAAGGCTACGGTTTGGTCGATGGCCACCATCTTTTCATGATGAGCCCAAAAAAACACCACAGACGACACGTGGTCAGGATGTCGCATCACCTGATGGATCAGAAAAGTGAAATAATCAGGAGTAAAACRAGATCGGTCCGGTCTTTGAAAGTGAAAGTCTGCAAAGAGCGCACGGACCTTGATGTTCGGGTGCATGTTCATCAGAGTCCTCTTACTGTAGTCACTGCTGATGCCGAGTGCCAGTTCCACCTCTTTGTACAGCAGGATACATATTTTGACGCCTTGTTCCTGCAGACAGAAGGTAAACAGCAGACAGTGGGAGGAAAGCTCACGTTATGGTTAAAAAAATCATTTCAACACTATCAGAACAGAAGGAATCCATACTGCTTTTCGTTTAAGGATCTCATCCAGCCTCCAGTGGTTATCAGTTGCTGGCCTCTTTAGGAAAACTTCAGGACTGAGCCTGAAAAACAATAAACATTAAATATATCTTTACAATTATAGTCGAAAAAAGGTTGGGGAAAAAAGGGTAGATAATGGATGGAGGGATTTTGTAGCATGAGATCTCACACAGTGTCTTCAAGGAATTCTAGAACAATAATTACACGAACACACTTCACGAGTAACAAAACAAAGTTGCTGTTGAACATATACAGTATAAACATCTGTATGCTGCAAATATATAAATCCAAATTCTTTAGGTTCTCACCACCAATCAGTGATAAAAATCTCCTCCTTTGCTTTCTCAAGAGCATCAGCTAGGTCTGCAAAGTAGCCACTTCCATTCACATACCTTAAATGAAAAAAAAAAAAAACAGTTAATTGAGTTGGTTGTTCTAGTTGTTATTAAAAGCAGCAGATTATAAAACTGACCATTTAGTGAGCGTGTTCTCCCGTGGAGGAGCAAATCCACCGAAGCGCTGAACTTTGAGGAAGTCACATGATTCTGCCAGCCGGTTGATCTCGTGGCTCCACCAGTGGCTCTGTCTGTAGCTGCTGCACTTTATTATCAAACTCCTGATCAAAACCAAACAGCGATGTGTCACAAAAAGGTGATAAAAAAAACAGGGCTCACGCTCAAAACTCAAAGAGGATTTACCGTGTGAAGTTCTCAATGCAGACTCCATATTTGGTGCCGGTGTCAGCACGACCCACTTTCACCTTAAAATCTGGGTCAAACAGCAGCACGAAGTTGATCACAGCATTGTCTCGGCTCATGTACATGAGAAAGGAGTCCTTCACCACCAGCCAGCGGTGCGACCAGCGGAAACAGAAGCGGTCGTGGCCGATGCAGTTCAGACCTTGGATCCGGTGACCGCCAGACCTTTTCATGATTGGTCCCTCCCTGAGACAGAGCCATATTACATTTAAATAAGACTTCTGGTTTGGACAATTTTAAGCAAAGTTTGAAGGTGTAGGTTATAGCCAAATATTTTATTAGTTGTAAACAGATTAGACTGGTAGAGTAGCAGTGTGCTGATGCACTTTTTGGATTAAATAAATGTATTACACCTTGTATTAATAAAATTAAATCCACTGAATTGAAGTCTGCAAACAGATATAACTGGAACATTGTGAACTAATCACAACATGGTTGTTAATCAAACTCAGCAACACTTTAGCATTATTCAGTCCACTACAGTCCAATTTTTCTATTAATTTCTCTTCATTCTGTTGAACACTATTAGTTTCTCATCAGCAACACCTACTGTTCAAAAGGAGAACTGCAGCATCACTGCTGTAAACAGGAACAAACACTGAAGCTGTGCTTCACACCAATCAGGTGACTCAACTAATATTCCAGAGAAATAGGTCCATCGTTTCTTAGGATTCATAATGTTGAAACTATGTTTGATGCTTACTGCTGTTTTCAAACACAACTACAGTTTTTTTCCATGAATTTTGCACCAGGCTTCATTACAACGTTAAACTGTGAGTCAGGTTTTATAAACATATTTTTGTAACTTTTAAAAGGATCTCGATTGTTTGCACATATTGTGCATAACATGTTATTTCGCTATTCTACTAAAAGTTAATTGTGACATATGAACACATCAGTTACTTAAAAAAACTGTATGTTTATTACATTTTTCACTTAAGCCCGTYGCCATCTTGTTACTGATGCAGTGCATTTTATGAATATGATGAGGGGTTACAAGTGAGACTAAAAAACAAAGAATCAAGGCCAAAAAGCTATAATATSTGACAATAAACTTATATTTTGTATTAGTTTCTAAGTTCTGCACAATATATGGGCTGAAACGATCAGTTGTGATGTTTAGTAAATTAGCTCCTGAGCTATTATTATTAGCTCTGGAGCTAATGTGAAAGCTAAAAGCTAAAGCTGAGGTTCTCCTTCCAGGAAGCAGCTCTGTGGTTCCCCTCATCTTCAGTTTCAGCCTGAGTCATTTCTACGGTCTCCTCTCTGTTTTTATGTCTGAGCAGACCTGAGACCAAAGAGGATTGCTGCCAATTAAAACAACTTCACTCTCCAAGATTTCATAGTGAATTATGTTTCAGCTAGTTTAGAATCAGACTTTAATTATTCCTCAAAGGTGAAGTCATTCAGAACCCATCTACAGCAGGTAAGATATTCATTGTTTATAACTATTCCATTCCTTATTACTCCAGTACTAAATAACCTTGAGTACTTTTATTTACTTTATGTGAAATATGGCGTGTTGCTTACAAGCCTTTAGGCCCCAGATCTGTGACAAAAGAGAGAGGACCGATGGAGAGGAATTCCAGCTGAAAAAAAGAATAAATAATTGCCGCATGAATATAAAATTTATCAAATATATTTAATAAAACTCAAATATAGTAAGCGTTTACCATGCTGTGATCATTTCGGCAAAATGTGTTCTCCAGCAGACCATTCAGGTACTCCTCAAGGAATTTCTGCATTAAAACAATTATGTAAGCACAACATAATTATAAAGAAAATTACTTTTGCAAAAAAATGTTTTCTGGATATTTATGTTTCTCTTTCAATTGGGGTTAGAATAAATATTTAATAGAAGATGAAGACGAACACGTAAACTATACTGCATTTAAAAAAAGTAAATGTTTGTTCTAAACAGCTCTGCTTCTTAAGAACATTAATCTTCAAGTATTATTAAAAAAATTAAACTTCTTATAGCATCTTGAATCTTAATACCCCTTTGCTGGATGTACTTCGGGTCCGCTCCGTGCCCTGCAGGCTGGGCATTTCCTCCGACATGTTCCCCAGCTGCTGCCTCTCCTTTGCAAACCTTCATTTGAATATTTAAAGTAATCAGTGCTCGAGAGATCTGACATTAAAAAGCACGAAGCAGCTCAGATTTCAGAGCCAGAGGCTGATTTGCATGACTGAGATGAACAGACAAACTCAGACCTTCCAATAGGCAGCAGGTGACACATCAGCCTGTGCTTGTAAAGGTCCCGGTGCAGCTCCTGGAAGTGTTTGTACTTCCTCTTCACTACCCAGTGGAAGTTTCCGTGTGTTAGACGCACCGTGTACAGGGTTCCTACCCGAACCTGAAAGTTTTTATTCAGATGTTGTTGTTTAATAACCTAAAGGTGCATCTAAAACTAGATGGCCACCTCTGATCCACTGTAGCCCACACATAAATGATAAATCACTGAATTTTACAGACGTTGAATTAAACCTTGGTGTCRTAGTAGACATTCAATCACAGCGCATTATCCAATCCTGGTCCTGGAGGGTCGTGATCCTGCATGTTTTACTTGTTTCTTTGCCTCAACRCATCTAATTCAGTGACTTAATTACGTCTTTGAATTCTGAAGAAACTTTATAATCACCTATTTATTTAAATCAAGTGTGTTGAAGAAGAAACCTCTAAAACAAKCAGGATATCAGCCCTGCAGGGTCAGGATTGTCCACCCCTCCCCTAGGCACCAACAGATTTTGCACATAACTTTTTTTGTTTGTTTTTAAAGCTTTGACCAAAACAGCTTTAACTAAGACATTTCTTAATATTAGGTGATTTTGATCTAAAGCACCTGCTTAAAACGTGACCTTTAATTTATTTTGTTTATAAGACAAATTGATCTAAATAATTCCTTTAAAAATGCAGAAATATCCAGCTGTATAACTATGTGGTAAGTGTTTATAAGGGAAAACTGTAATCAATGTGATATAAAACAGAGTAAAAACATTAACGTTTGACTGCTACAAGAATCAAAAAGGGATTTATTTGATAAACATAAAGAAAATTTTTGCACGTTTCAAATAGTGGCTGATGTAATGTAAATTAGCCTAAGGCTAAAACTGGTGCAATGCATAACTGTAAAATCATTTTAACCCCCCAATAAATAAATAAATACATGTACCTTTGAGCGAGTGGTATATTTCTCCATGTTGTCCACCTTGCATGTAATAGGAGTACCAGGAATTAAGTAAGGTACACCTTCTTCTTTAATTTCAGGGAGGCGATGAACCACGAGGAATGGATAGCCCTCTGAAAAACAAACCTTTTATTAATTTCATTCTGATGCAGATGCAGAATGTTTCTCGATTTACAGCCAACAGGTTGAGTTGTCACTCGACAGTAAAGGCAGACCATTATGATTTTGGTTGTCTGTTAGCAAAATACTTCACCAATCACTGGACAAACTGCAATGAGTCTTGCAGAAAATAACCACAGATTAACCTGGTCAACACAAATCAGCATGGCTGCCACAGCTGATCAATATTAGTGGACTTAAAAATGGCTCTAACACAGTCAGTAGATACTGAAATAAAATTAAGTATGAAAGAAGCTGGAACTGAGTCACAACATAATCTGACACTAACAAATTACCAAAGAGCTTTGTTTAAAATGTTGCTATTACTATTTGGATTCAACTCCATATCTGTTAGCAACATATCTCATGGCTCACTGAAAGGATTTTAATTTTAATCTTGAAAGAAAATAATTATGAGACATTTACATTGCTATGTCAGTGCGGTGTACATGTCTTAATGCTGAGCCTTTTATGTCATTTGTCCTTACCGCTGGTTGACATGAGCCCATCCAACTCATCTGGACTCAGATTGTGAACGTCCCGAGAGAAGCGCCTCTGGCCCAGGTTTTGTGCAGCTGAGGTCAGAGCCTCGGGCTCGATCACGTCCTCTGGACTGGCCATTGTGCTGCTGGTGGAGGAGCCAGCACTACTAACAACAAGAAAAGACAAAAAATAGAAGTCTAAGTTTGTTTATCAGAGAATATTACTGATGATACAAATTTATATTTTATAATTGTTCCATATCCGTGTATTGATTTCCAGTCATTTCTGTAGCCTACTCCTGAACCTAGCAAACTCCACTACATACCTAACCCCCAACCTAACCTCCCSTCAGTCCACACCTTTGTCTTAAACCTTAACCCAAAAACAGTGTTTGAACTTATGAGGCCTGGCCGGGGCTTAAGCCTGTTTTTGTTTTACATTTTTGGGTGGGACTTTCAACTTGTACTGGAATCAGCTAATASGAGGGGTGGTCCCATTCTGGTTTCAACTTGCAGGATTCTGTTCGAAGTCCAGTGGGGTTGCACAACGTTGGAAAAATCTTGACGCTGTGATTTTTTTCCTAACCCTGTGATATATATTGCAATATGAAAAACATAGAAGAAGCGATTCGGCAAAAATGAACAGGAAGGGAGGTGGGCGGGTGGGTCAGAGAGGAGCAGTAGTGCTGCTACACATCATTAAATTATTTCAGATTAGATTTTATGGCAGCTGGGGTGTGAATCTTACTCTCTCACGATTTGATTCTATTCTGACTTTTGGGGCCACGGTTCGATTCAAAATCGATTTTTCATTCAAAACTGATAACGTGAGCCCATTTGTCGTGTTTCCAAAGTGCTTCATCTTCATTTYGCAAACCTTGCACAAAGTGAAGCTCAAGTCAAACCCAGACTCATTCAGTAAAAAAACCAAAATGAGCCCAAATCTTTGCAGTCAATGAAGACAGGGGTCAGCTGAATCTCTCTTTCCTCCAGTTCTGTAGTTTCCTCTTTGTTTTGGTGCTTTCTGCACATTCATGTTCCAGAAGCAGCTGCGTGATGACATCAGGATGTCCCATGTAGTTACAAAATGGAGGCTGAAGGCCACTGGATTTGCTTTATTTATTTATTTTTTATAAAAATCGATTTTGGGACATTTTAAATCGATTCTGAATCTTTGTAAATGAGAATCACGATTGTAATGTAAAACGATTTTTTGGTGCACCCGTACCATCTAATGTGACAGCTCTTGGTAGTGGAGTGATAAGTTGCTACATCGTAGCCACGAATTATGTCACGATTCCTGCTGCTAAAAAACAAACAACACTTAGCCTGGCAGGGGAGCAAGTAGGGACTGGCAATCCTCCAAGCCTATACTACACAGTGGGAAACCCTGCTCATGCTTTAGTGATTTAGTCTCTAGATAATACATCGATTTAATTTGCCTCCTTCATCGCAGGACCTGCAATGAGACTATTGCAGAGTTCGACAAGATTTTTTTTCTTTACCTGCCCGACACGAAAAGTTACCTGCCCGAAACAAAAATGTTCAAAATTTGATAAAATATAAGAAAAATGTGTACTGTATTCGTAGTACAAAAACATGAACATAGTTATACAGAGGTACATAATATATGACATCTGATTTAGCAGATGCAAACATTGCAGACTGAGTCACTAACAGTCAATTGTTTTATCAAAAACATCTTCAAAACCCTTTTTTAGACCTTTCCAGTGTTTCCCCTRSAGTACTGGCCTTGAGAGGGCTGCTTATAAAAACAGAATGATCAACAGCAGAAGCTTTGTTTTAAATATAATTAATTTACAGAACATGAAAGTCTGCAATTTGCATTTTTTGTATCTTATATAGCCTCTCTCATATCTAAAGATACATTTAAGATATTTTGAACTGGAGTCTCCCTACAACTTAATGATAAATCTGACGTTATTTATACTAGTCAGAATGTAACAGGTATTTTGAATTGTCAAAATATATTCAGATGTCTTTGTTTGTTTCTTTCTTTTATAAAAACAAAACAATCTATGTACACCATAAAAGTAAATCCTACCCTGAATTAAAAGGGTGCAGCATTAAGAAAAAACTCTCATATGTGCCCCTTATTTTCAAAAATCATCTTCAACAAACAAACAAGCTCAAGAAGGAAACATCTCCAAATTAAATAAAAAGTAAATGAAACAAAACAGAATAATAAAAAAAACATTTTTATTACTTTATCCTAAATAACTAATTTGTCTAATCTACGTAGTCATAAAACAATTTCAGACATCTGGAATGTAAGCGTGGTGAAGCCAAATAAATGCAACATCGGCCTGCCATACTGTAAGCCTGTTGAACTGACCCACTGCTGCTCTGCGCTCTCAGAGCACAAGCCGACACTAGCAAGATGATTTATGACTGAAAGAACGTCCACATCTTTTCATCATCTCTGTGGGTAACAATAGATAAAAAAACAAGTTTTTCCTGCAACAACTTGGGTGTGAAAAAACTACGGTTGATAAAGCTTCGCTCTGCACAACATGCAGTGGGAGGGAGGAGGAGGAAATGATCCCACGACACAACGACAAGACGTAACTTTTCTACAGCGGGAGGGGGAAACTTTGAGGATTTATTCTCTCTATACGAGTTTTAAAACGCTATGTTTCTTCATTTATTTTCAGAATATTTCGAATAAATGGCCCTATAAAAAAATTAAAGAAATTGTTTACCTGACCGGTCGGGCAGACATCGGGACACACCCACCTGCCCAACTATGAGTTTTACCTGCCCCGGGCAGTCGGGCAATAGGATTTGTCAAACCCTGGACTATTGCACACGTGAACACTACAATGAAAACGCTAAAACGATATATTATGCAGATATAAAGGTCCAGTACTTCAACATATGGCTGATTGCTCTGAGTTGCAGTGAGATTGACTCCTCCATTATTTTTTCCTCCTCAACTCACCCCAAAGGAAATCACTTTGACTGCTGTCTGCTGCAAGTAAGATACTGATGACACAAAGCTACTCCAAAGAAGCCTACTTAAAAGAAAATCAACAGATAGTTAAATGCATTTAAAGGGTGAATAAAAACACATTAATTCATACTATGAATTACAGAACTTTGTGGTAAATGAAACAGTTTTGAACTCTCAGCTTCAGGCTTCAGTTAGGCCACTCTAAAGACAATCTTATAGAAGCGTCAACGTTTTGGTTCCTATTTTGAGGCTCGATTCATCATCGTAAAGTCTGAGAAGGTTTGTAGCATGAAATTCACGTGGCGCAGTGATTTGAAGTGCAGCTCACAGGAAACAAAATCCCCAGAATAGAAGGCGTCACACAGTTCTGATGTGTTGTGGCATCAACATGCTGATACAGGCGTCAACGTTACGACATACAAGACGTGCAGAACTCAGCTAAGCAGAGGGAGAGAAGGGTGTGCAACAGGACGTTTGTATGTTGTGTGCGTGTGTGTGTGTGTATGTGTAAGTCTTTGAATAGCCGAGTGTTTCCCCAGCAACAAGGATACAGGAAATGAATGAGTGTGTGTTTGTGTGTGTGTCTAAGGCAAAAAGAGGGAGAGAAAACTGAAGTGAGAAAGAAATAAAGCAGAACCGCATCTATAAAACAAAAGTGGGATTACGTCCTGAGTTTTTCTTTTAATTTTTACATGAGTTACAGCATTGAAAAGGAGATAAAACACACACAAGAGGCTGGGTATCAGATAGGAAACAACTGAATTCTGGGWATGTCATTCGCTAATTACTAACAACGGATGTGATTTTTTTATGTGCACTTCTCCTTTGTTGCAGTGGTTTGCTGAAATCACAGTTCCCTCCTGTTTCCTCTCAGCTCATAGTTAACAAAACAGATGGGAATGAGCTTGAAAAGCTGAGGTGATACGTAACAAGTTACCAGACCTCACTTTAAACATTTTTTTTAAGTTTGCACTTCTATTTAAATAATCTTCTGCTGTAAACATTGTGCTTCACTACAAGTGGAATCCCACTTGAAACTGAGAATTTAAAAAAAATGTAGAATAAAAACATGAGAAAAAATAAAGACCTAGTATTCCTTAAGGCCTTGTCACACTAGACCAGAGGTTCCCAAACATTTTGTCTTCTGACCCACAAAATATCCATGGCAAAAACCCGTGACCCCAAATATTACTGGTCTGAGTACACAAACTTCATTAATAACCCTAAAAACACAGGCTTTTTGACAATCTAAACAGTTTGTACACAAATATAAATACTTATCTTTACTTATTTTGTGTTTTTGTAATAATTACAGGGAAAATATTACATCAGCAATTTTTTTTTTACCCTTTAAATTGATTTCTGGAGATTATCCAAGGTGCTTCATGACCCATAATTGGGTCCCAAGCCCAACTTTGGGAACCAAAGTGCAGTGGTTCCCAAACTTTTCAGCTTTTGACCCACAAAATAACAGCAGCAGAGACCTGTGCCCACAACTGTTTTTGGATGATAAACATTTGTATCAGGTCAACTAAACATGGGCATAGTAACAATATTTTTATACTACATTTATCCATTTTAAATATACTAACTTTACTCCTTCGTAACAACTAAGGCAAAAATGTAATTAATTCAGAAAATCTTTTCAGGACCCCACCTTGAGTTTCGGGACCCCACTTTGGGTCCCGACCCCAACTTTGGGAAACACTGCACTAGACAACTTATGCCAACTTATGAAACTATTTTTATGTCCCCACCTTGATTTTTTGGGACCCTACTTTGGGTCCCGACCCCAACTTTGGGAAACACTGCACTAGACAACTTATGCCAACTTATGAAACTATTTTTATGTCTAAATTGCTAATAAAAGTTATATATTTGATCAATTTGTTTGAATTACATTATTTACACGCCAAAAAGAAGCTTATTGTTGATTTTTTCAATTCCATCTTCAACGYAGACGTCTTTAAAATGTTCATAAGTTGGCGTGAGTTGTCTAGTGTGGCAGGGCCTTTAAAGAGTAAATAGGAGACTGTTGGGGTCTCTTACACTTCTCACAACTTAAAAGCAACGAGGAATCACGGGTTCTTTTTCTAGAAAGATGAAATACCTCTCTGTGGTAAGAGTGAGAAATACACACACAATTTTCAAATTCAGTAGCTCAAGTTTTTTAAAATAAATGATATTTATTTACAGAATAAAATTAACTACTTATGTGCAAATTAATGTTAATAATCAGGACTTTATGAGTTAAAACATCCACAATATCTGGTACGTGTCCGTACTAGTTATGTAAATATGACAGCTCAGAAAGAACGTTTGACGGTAAACTTTAGGCTTAGGTCTTGACAAACCAGGTGTTTACAGGCACATTAAACTTACGGCAAGGTTAAGATTAAGAACAGTAAAGAAAAGGAGGATTAGTTTTAAGATTTAAGAATTATCAATTATCTTATCAAAGTATGGAAACCGGAACAGCACCCTGCGTTTGTCCACAGCGTGTTTATTTCCCCTTTGGTGACCCCTGCAAGTAACTGAACTCCAAATCAACTTTTTTTTTTTTCAGATAAACTGTTTAAATTGAGCCTCTTGTTTCCCTCAACCTTCGGTCATCATCTTCAGTTTCAGAATCATTTCAACAATCTCCTCTCTGTCAACTCACTCTGGGCTGAATGTCAGATATTATTAAGGTTTACTCTGAATAGAGTCCGCGGCTTCAGACCGAAGCACCTGTCATCATCATTTACCCAGAATGCTTTATGGCATAATTAACATGGTGATGTCTGTGTGACAATATACAGGTGCTGGTCATAAAATTAGAATATCATGAAAAAGTAGATTTATTTCAGTAATTCCATTTAAAAAGTGAAACTTGTATATTATATTCATACATTACATACAAACTCATAT
>NW_013952439.1:884737-887683 GCF_001266775.1 Austrofundulus limnaeus
ATATGAGTTTGTATGTAATGTATGAATATAATATACAAGTTTCACTTTTTAAATGGAATTACTGAAATAAATCTACTTTTTCATGATATTCTAATTTTATGACCAGCACCTGTATACCTTTTTATTTATAAAAACTAAACAGAATTTTTWCAGTTTTGTTGTATAGCTGAAATATTTATCATGTCTAATGTTACAAGTCAGAGTTCCCTGTAAAGAGATCACCTGCAGCCTTTCATCACTGTTTTAGTTAAACCCTGTACGATGCACAGTCTCCTGCGACGCAGCAATATGTGATGTGCACTTACGCAGCGAGGACCACTTTAAGCTGCTCCACTGAGTGTCAAATACAGGCAGCAGCTTCTACATGCAGTGTGGACAGTCAGACAAAAGTCCTGTTTGCACTTGCTTTGCACATGTGCGCAAAACCGAGTGCACTGGTTCAAGCATGAAAACTAAACACCGAAACAAAAAGTGAAAAGACGAACACAGATCGATCTAATCTGTTGACTTTTTGAAACAAAGACTTTTGTTTGCTTAGACAGATATTCTTGTTTTTAGCCTCTTTTACACTTCCCCCTCCCAGGGTCAGACGACACGCTGAGATTGGACTGACAATAATAAACACTAAGCTTTACCAAGACTATAAATTTACACTTTTGCATACTTTGAATTATGTGCGTTTGTGCTAAATCAGCTACAACTAGAAAATGTTGCATTTTCCGCAGGAACGCAGCGTGAAAGCTGAATGATTTTACAAGAATTTCTTTAAGAAGCTGAAACTRAATTGTTGAAGATAAAACAATCGGAACAAAAACTACAACTTGCAGAACGGTAGATAAAAATCCGGAGATGAAAAACTGAAGCTAAAATTAGCTAAACAAAGGCTAAAATTTAGCAARACAGAGTGGAAGCCAAAATGAGAAAAACAGGTTAAATCTTAAACTAAACAACCAGTAGCTAAAATTAAATTACCAAAACAGTTCTTGAAAGCTGCAACACACCTGACTTGAATGAGTCGGTTATTATCAGGCCTCTGCAGAACTTGAAGAGGTAACTCAATGACTGAATCAGGTGTTTTGGAGCAGGGAAAAGGGTAAAACATGCAGGGCTGCAGCCCACAAGGACCAGGATTGCCCCCTGCAGTAGTTCAACAAGCTTAAAAACCACATTCAGGCTCACAGAACTCAAAGGTAAACAGAACCAAAATATAAGATTTCATCTAAACACCGACTTTCCTGACAATCTGATTTGGCGGATGCAAAATACATTCTTTTAAATCCCCAATTTACCAAAAATTTTTTTATCAAGTTTTACTATTTTGTTTGCATGATGGTTAGATCATACAATTTTAGTTATTAATTCAAAAATGTATTAATAATAAATATAAGTCGCCTACTACTTCTGAACATTTCATCCAATTATCTCAAGAAATAAAGTTCATTTGTTTGTTGAAGAATCATCAGATTTTCTGTGTTTACAAAGTTAAACCAGAAGAAAAAATTAGAGTAATTTTTCCAAGACTAAAATTACCAGAACTTCTTTATTCCATCACCAATCTGGACAATCTTGGTTTCGATGTCTTATTTGTTTCAAGCTCTATCCACTTACTGTATGTCTCTCTCCTACTTATGAGAAGTTGAAAGATCAAATCAACACATGGAAAAGTTAAAAGTACACAATTTCATTTATGAAAGAGTTATCCCACATAACAATAATCGGTTCTAACATTATCCCTTAATAAATTAAACACAAAAAGACTTTGTGAAACTTGTTTCAAGCACTGAGCCGTGAAGAGGCTGATATTGTGCATCATAACTGGGTGTGGTTACAGGTGGAACATGTTTGCTTCAATCATTTATCAACATGAGATTCTTTTAGTTTAAAACTGGCATGAAAGGCTAAAATATATTTAGGGGAATGTTATTAGTTTGCTGACATAATGTACACTTATAAGCACGAGGCCTTCAAAATAAATGTCACTAAATGAGTCATAAACATGAATGCTGGTTCTCGGGGTTTCCCCACAGTTTTGGAATAAGTTGTGTCTAAAATAGAAACATTTCTTCCTACAACTTCACTCTTTTCCACTCTAAGAACAGCGCTTCTCATGATACATTTAATTACAGCCGTGGTAAAGCTTACTGGATCATGTGATGCGTTCAAGTTCTGCATTATCTCAAAGTTTTCCCTCGAGTTCGCTAGTTAATTAAAAGCTAAAATGTATGTTTAAGCTGTTATAAGTCACATATTATATAAAAAATCTTGTCTCGGTGTAAAAGGCTGAAAATGGTGTCGCCACCACCCATCCTCTGGTTTCCAGCGACGCCACAAAAACTACATCTACGTCGACAAAACTACGTGAAAAAAATGTTACGTTACTAATGTTTGTAATCGTACGTCGAATTGTTAAGAGCTGTCATCTGTCAACTTACGTTAAATATATACTTACCCAAGTTTTAACGCACGGCTCGGTTTAAACGCGCCGACTCCCAGCGGGACAAACTGCTCATTCAGATGAGCAAAATGTAGGTGATGTCCTCTTTAGTCCCTCCCATTGACTGAACAAGCAAGACAATGAAGAGAAAGAAAAGAGAAAAAAACAATCATTCAGAACTAGCTACAAACTTTGAACATTCGGACAGCTGTGAACACCACAATAAAATATTTTTATTATATAACAGAAAGGCTTGACATCCTGCAATAGTACTAAGAAGAACACAGGGCAAGCCCACACATACCAAACACAAGAACAGGAATGTTGTTAACATGTTCTATTGAATCGACGTGATGACGTCGCTGCAGCCAGGATGCAGTCAATATTCATCAATGGATGCAGCTGTGATAGTTACTTCCGGTAGATATTTTCCAAAATAAAACCAATAAATAACGTACCTTCTTTACGTAAACATATAACTTATGTTTGTTTTTACAAATACAGTATATATA